>NC_070608.1:85307159-85623409 GCF_027172205.1 Podarcis raffonei
GTCAACTTACAGATTTGAAAATAAGGGACCAGCAGCCTCAAAAATAAGGGATCAGCAGCCAAAATAAGGGATCAACAATTACTTTGATAAAATACATATTTTGTTGCGTGCAAATGGCTTTAGATACTTATTAGGTCCATAAATTACCATATAGCATATATACAACATTAGGGACGTGGGTGGCGCTGTGTGTAAAAGCCTCAGCGCCTTGGGTTTGCCGATCGAAAGGTCGGCGGTTCGAATCCCCGCGGCAGGGTGCGCTCCCGTTGCTCGGTCCCAGCGCCTGCCAACCTAGCAGTTCGAAAGCACTCCCGGGTGCAAGTAGATAAATAGGGACCGCTTACTAGCGGGAAGGTAAACGGCGTTTCCGTGTGCTGCGCTGGCTCGCCAGATGCAGCTTTGTCACGCTGGCCACGTGACCCAGAAGTGTCTCCGGACAGCGCTGGCCCCTGGCCTCTTAAGTGAGATGGGCGCACAACCCCAGAGTCTGTCAAGACTGGCCCGTACGGGCAGGGGTACCTTTACCTTTACCTTTATATATACAACACAAAAAAACAGCAGCAATTTGTTGTTGACAAAGGACAGCTGGACATAGAAAGGGCCCCATTACCTTCAGTAGCTTATTTAAAGGACATCATCAATAAGGGACAGCAGCGGGACATGGCGCTGGGATAAGGGACTGTCCCGCCAAATAAGGGACTCTTGACAGCTATGAGGTAAGGTGATAAACATGGTTCTCCCACTTTTATTTGTCTCAGTTCCTGGTTGTGGCCCTTAAAAGCAGGAATAAAAATAATGGCTACTATTTTCTTAAGCAAACCACGGTAAATAACTTTCTCTGTACATGGTGAATTTTTAATTTGTGATGTGGCCCATTTAGCACTGTCGTTAAACATGCTTCATGGCTTTTAATTGGTTTCCTTATCAAGGCCAGGGGAGAGAAAACAGTGACGGGGCTCTTGAACTAATCTGTGTGGGCTAATTTGTTCGCCTAATATCAATTCCAGAAAAATGTCATAGGTTCCAGGCATGAGAGGGCAGACAGCAGAAAATACTGCAGTAGAAGGGACTCAAAGAAACAGCAGCACAGAGGCAAGGGGAGTCTGCCAGAATTAATTGCAGAGAGATACAGAAAACACATTAAACATATGAAAAGTAGTTGCCAATAGTTCTTTTTCAGTTTTTGCTTGCAGATTTTTATATTCTGTAATGGCCAAAACAATTTTAAAAAACTGTGCTAACTAAATTGCTTTTTATAGAAAAGATCAACAACCACTTAGTTCAACCACTGGAAATATATTTTCTTATTGTTGTGAGCTTAATGCAGGGGTGTGGCTTCCAATGCAAGTTACTGTGTTTTCTAAACCCTTTTTTTAAAAAAAAAATTATTGTCCAAAATAATAAAACTTTTCACAACAATAACTGGGTACAAGTCTAGTTATATAACACAATCTCCACCAAAAAATTGCATTCAGTTTGTAGTGTCATTTCAAACGTATTCTTAAGACATTAACCTTCAATATAGCCTCTCCATATACAAATTTGAGTAGGCGAGAGATAATTGTTATCTTCTTGCCTTACATATGAAAATAAAGGAGCCCAGGTTTCAACAAAGGTACCCCTCTTTCTAACACCTTCCGCTACCCTTCTAAGCCCAGTTAGTCACTCTGAGATAGCCGTCAGTAGAAAGAAAACTAAATATTTATGTTGAATAGTGAGGTCAGAATCTATGTTAAATGAAAGCAAGGCTAACACTGGATTTTGCGAGAGAGGGTGTTTAATGGTTTTAGCAATGATATCAAAGACCCCCTTGGTCCAGAATATATGGACGTTTTTACATTCTCAGACTCCTGCTGAGTGTAGCAAGGCTAATATCTTGGAAGATTTCAGTTGTGGAATCATTATATTTTATATTCCGGATATTCCTAAGGGCTTTGAAGACTGTATCGTTGAGCCTGGAGTGCTCAAACTGCATCACAATGTCCCTTGGGACCTCACCTGCTCTGCTTTTAGTAATTGGGATTCTAGGGGTCCACGCTAAATCCACTCGAACATTGTGTGTCAAGGTCAGTAGCCAGTCGGTTTTAAATGAAACCATTATCTTCCCCCTTCCACTTCTCCAGGTAAACCATTAAGTTTAAGGTTTTTCTGCCTGCCTCCATCCAATTTTTCTTCTGGCTTAAGTGATTGGTCATCAGTTGCCTTTTGAAGAAACTGAATTTCAGACTGATTTTCAGTTCATAGCTTCATTAGCTGTTTTGGAGATTTCCTTAAGGTCTGCCAGTAGTGTGCCAAATCGTCTTTCTAAGGGGGCTGGAGCAATTGCCCAGTCCGAGGCTAGCGCTTTTTGGTTTTTGTCTATGTAAGCATCTGACTCCCCATCGACCACCATATTGAAAGCTGATTGATTTCCTGCCTTTTTGCTGACGTAGCCCACCTCCACCCCTCGCCTTGCCATTTCAGAGACTGATGCTTCAGAAGAGATACTATTTATTTCCTCCCTTAAATCAAGTTTTACAATTTTGCTTTTTGGACCTCGTAGTCCCTGGAACATTACCTTATTGGAGCTGTAAATTGCTGGATGTTAAATCGCCTTTTAAAGGCCACTTGATGCGTTTATCGTCCTGTGGTGATCAGAGACATATATTTATGCTGCCATTTAGATCCTTGGCTAAACATTTCTAAATATTGGATTGTGGAGGAAATATTGGTAAAAAGAACTGTGGAGGGGAGAAACCCAAGCAGTTTGGGGGTTTAATAAGCTCCCTGTTTTGTGGGATCAAAGAGTCCCATAAGAAAAAATAGTGTCCACCTTATCTGGTGCCTGAGCATGAAAGACATGCAGAAGAATAAAAAATAAAAAGATCACACTTTCCCCTTTTCAGCAATCAAGGTAAAGCAACTATATTTTGGAATTCAGTTCAAGTTAACTGCTCCACTTTTATTGTGTTCAGGTCAGAAATTGGTTTTAAATACAGTCGAACCCTGGTTGACGAACGTCTTAGCAGTCAAATGTTTAAGGTCCCGAACACCGCAAACCCGGAAGTGAGTGTTCCGGTTTGCGAACATTCTTTCGGAAGCCGAACATCTGGTGGGGCTTCCACAGCTTCCGATTGGCTGCAGGAGCTCCTGCAGCCAATCAGAAGCCACGCGTTGAAAGTCGAACGTTTTGGAAGTCAAATGGACTTCCGGAACAGATTCCATTCAGCTTCCAAGGTACGATTGTACCCAGTGCCGGATTTACATATAAGCTAAACAAGCTATAGCTTAGGGCCCCACTCTCTTGGGGCCCCCCAAAAAAATTAAAGGAAGAAACCCTGGATGTGCATTTCCAAAATACAAGATAAAATAAAATAAAATCTACATACAGCAACAGTGTTTTGTGTTGTGTAGGCTCCTATGATATAACTAATGGGCCCCGCCTGCTAGCCTGTTCCCTAAAGTATCACTGGTTTGCTCATTTCTATATATCGGGTTCCTACATTCTGCATGGATTGGTTGCACGGCAACATCTGCAAATGGCTTTAGATACCTATTAGGTCCGTAATTCCTATATAGCATATATTCAACACAAAAAACAGTGACAATTTGTTGTTGACAAAGGACAGCTGGACATATAAAGGGCCCATTACCTTCAGTAGGGCCTCATCAAACCTAAATCCGGCCCTGACTGCACCAAAATTGGTTACGCTCCAAATCAGGTGGGAAAATGTAACTACTGTGCATATCAAGATGCAGATTTGTCGAAGCAGAATGGGCAAGTCACATGGAGCTCTTTTTCTTCAGAATTAGGTAACTGGAAAACTGTTGCCCTCAGCAGGATCAGCTATCACCAATGCCACCCCCTGTCTGCAAGGAACTGCATATAGTGTGCATACATATGTTGCATACATACACAAACACACCACTTGCAATAGGAAGAAAAGGTTTTTGCCACAATTTCGATGGCTACAGAGATGCTATGGGGAAGACAACCTATTGTGCACAGTAATATTACCTACCCACCCCCTTCCACTACCAGGTAGTTTATAAAGGTAAAGGGACCCCTGACGATTAGGTCCAGTCGTAGCCGAATCTGGGGTTGCGGCACTCATCTTGCTTTACTGACTGAGGGAACTGGCGTACAGCTTCCGGGTCATGTGGCCAGCATGACTGAGCCGCTTCTGGCGAACCAGAGCAGCGCACGGAAATGCCGTTTACCTTCCCGACGGGGTGGTACCTATTTATCTACTTGCACTTTGAGGTGCTTTCGAACTGCTAGGTTGGCAGGAGCTGGGACCAAGCAACGGGAGCTAAGTCTGCTATTCTGAAATGCAGCCTTAAACCCACAAGCCTCTCTCCTGCCTGCGAATTCCCAGAGGAGAGAGTACAAAAGCAAAGGACAATACGCCATGAAAGGCCTATCCGGATATCAGGTTTATGTGCTCATCATTCCTTCTGGGTGGCCACAAAGATTTTTGCATCTCATTAGTATTGTCAATCCTACACTCTAAACCGACAACCAGATTTCTTCTTTGGTTCAGACTAAATTAAATTAATCAAATAACGGTCCAGGTTCAGTTTTAGTCCAGAAACAAAAAGTGATTCAATTCAGCTATCTGGTCATTGTACAGAAGTTCAAAGCACCCTAGACAGCCATATTCTGTTGTATTTTGTTGACCCATGCTATCTTTATCAGCATAAACTAAGTAAATCTCAGGTTTACACCCTCACAACATGCCCTGTGCAACTCCACCTTGATTTACAAATGACATTGTAAAAAATTCAGCTGCCATTTTTAATAACTATGAAGTGGCTCCCAGCGAATACCAGCCCTTCAAATGTTCTGGCTCACTGAAAAATCCAAACTCATTTGCTGTGTAAAGTATAAGGTGGTCTTTATGTTGTCTGCAGAGGTGTCAATTGCCTAAATGAGCTGGTGCAGGTCATTGCTTACAGGAGAAAAAAGTAATTGCTTTCTGCCTTCCTTAAAATGACAGCATTTAAAAGGCAAACCATTTCAGCTGGCAACAACTGTCCCTTATGTCAAAAACAATGTATTACAAATAAACTTACTGTTTTTTTTCAGTATTGGGGCACAATGAACACTAAGGAATGCTTCACTTTAGTTTTAGCTTGGTTTGGGGGCGGCTTGTGGGCTGGTAAAATGGTCTTCATGGGCCGCATCCGGCCCATGGGCCGCACATTGCCGACCCCTGGTGTTGACCTTTAAAGCCCTAAACAGCCTCGGCCCACTATACCTGAAGGAATGTCTCCATCCCCATCATTCAGCTTGGACACTGAAGTCCAGCACCGAGGGCATTCTGGCGGTTCCCTCCCCGTGAGAAGTGAGGTTACAGGGAACCAGGCAGAGGGCCTTCTCGGTAGTGGTGCCTGCCCTGTGGAACGCCCTCCCATCAGATGTCAAGGAAATAAACAACTATCTGACATCTGAAGGCAGCCCTGTTTAGGGAAGTTTTTAATGTTTGATTCTATTTTTAATATTCTGTTGGGAGCCGCCCAGAGTGGCTGGGGAAACCCAGCCAGATGGGCAGGGTATAAATATATTATATTATTATTATTAATAATAATAATAATAATATTACTGTTCCATCATGAAGGTGATGACTATTCTCTTTTACGTGACTGTCCTGTTTATTCCCAACTGTCCACCAACAACTTACGGTGGTACCTCGGGTTAAGAACTTAATTCGTTCTGGAGGTCCGTTCTTAACCTGAAACTGTTCTTAACCTGAAGCACCACTTTAGCTAATGGGGTCTCCTGCTGCCGCCGCGCCGCCAGAGCACGATTTCTGTTCTCATCCTAAAGCAAAGTTCTTAACCCAAGGTACTATTTCTGGGTTAGCTGAGTCTGTAACCTGAAGCGTATTTAACCTGAAGCATATGTAACCCGAGGTACCACTGTATTTGAAAGAGCCTAATTGCAACTGTTTATTTATTCCAACTCTTATTTACTTACTTTTGTCCAGACAAAAGTTTGGGAAGCGAAAGGCCTTTGTTAAAAGGTCTAATGAGAAAATGTGGTTTTGTCTCTACTGACTAGGTTGAATCCCAGGTGATTTGAAAAACAACAACACCGACAGACCTAAAATTAGACTGAGTGGGGGGAATAAAATATTTCCACTGCCAGTTTTCTATTCAGAAGGATTCTGAAAATGTGCCCTTCCTGAACATGGCACTCTTAGCTGGCTAAAGGGATAAGGCCTGAAAGACACTGAAGGTATTTTTAGAATTAATGCCAGGGCTGTGCAAGAATGAAGAGATATAAGGAATGGGAAAGGAGCAATTTACTTTCATGCACCCAAAAGATTTTCAAGGAACAATGCTTCTTCCTCCAGAACCATATATTTCTTAACTGCTGACAGTCCCTGACCTCCCAGCTTTTCCAGGCAGCAAAGCTTGCCAATTACTTTGACCTGCACAGGCCTTTCGTGAAAATACAGTAATTCCAAATCAGCTGTAATGCACTCTTGAATGACAGATCACATGGAGAAAAGCTGATTTGAGTTTGCCTTTGCATGTAATTAGCAGATATGGGGTAACAATGCATTTCTTTTTGACCTTTTAAGCCAAATTCCAGGAAGCAGATACTTGGTTAATCCTAGTGCCGTGCTGACATATTTGGTCTAGAATTTTTTGTAGGTTTCAGAGGGAGACAAAAAAAAAAACAACCACCCCTGAAAACTGAACTGGCTAACTCAAATGCAGTTTCCCATCAAATGCCAACCATGGAAATTGGTAGCAAAAGGGTCAGTCTCTTGACTGAAACCATTGCTAGGAAGAAGCCAGACATGGCAAAGGGGGGGGGTAGAGCTGAACTCGCCCCTCTTTCCCACATACCTACAGCTTCTCCCTATCAGTCCCCACATAAACAGATACATCAAATAAATAACAGTCAGTGTTTTGCAATATTAGAAAAACCGAAACCATTGGGTCCTGTATACCAACTCTATGCAGATGTTTCATCCTTGTACAGTGGTACCTCGGGTTACAGACGCTTCAGGTTACAGACTCTGCTAACCCAGAAATACAGTGGTACCTCGGGTTACATACGCTTCAGGTTACATACGCTTCAGGTTACAGACTCTGCTAACCCAGATATAGTGCTTCAGGTTAAGAACTTTGCTCCAGGATGAGAACAGAAATGGTTCTCCGGTGGCATGGCAGCAGCAGGAGGCCCCATTAGCTAAAGTGGTGCTTCAGGTTAAGAACAGTTTCAGGTTAAGAACAGACCTCCGGAACAAATTAAGTACTTAACCCGAGGTACCACTGTAGTACCTCGGGTTAAGAACCTTGCTTCAGGATGAGAACAGAAATCGTGCGGCAGCAGTGATGCGGCAGCGGGAGGCCCCATTAGCTAAAGTGGTGCTTCAGGTTAAGAACAGTTTCAGGTTAAGAACGAACCTCCGGAAAGAATTAAGTTCTTAACCTGAGGTACCACTGTAGTTATGAATATTTATATGGAAGGGGAAATCAGAACATCACATACTGGCTCTGCCCTCTCAACTCCACACATTCATGGTCCTTTCTGTGCTGAGCCTCTATGGGTATCCATTGGGTCCGATTTGGACGCACAGAGTCTGTGCATAAAGCTGTCTGTGACGGAGTTACAGGGAAATATGGAAGAGTGGGACCTGGAAATGCAATTCCAACTCCCCCTTCATGCACTTTTCTCTATATAAAACAAACTTCTGAACAGGGCTCCTCTAGCATGAGTCTGTAGGAATCAAGCCTAGTCAGAGGAATTGGCCACTCTCCAGGCACCCGGCTTGAGTTCCTTGTTGACCTCCCCGTCTGCGACTCCCGGCAAGATCAGGCGAGGTCTCAATCGGCAATCCTCCTCTAACGTGAGAAGAACACACCACTCCTCCCCTGCCATCCCCAGGGAGGGGAAGGAGACAGACAGAAATGTATTTACATGCCTTTATTTCTGTCCTTCCAGCAGTACAGAGAAACGTGTCTGCACTCTCTTAACACCAACAGCAGAGAGAGAAAAACTCCTCCCCTGTACTTCCAGTACAGGTCAGATGACACTCTGAGCTAACATCCGCTGCTCAGTACAGTGAATAGACTGTTCCTCAGTTCCCACGGAACAGTCCCAAACATCAACATCCTGTTTGGCTTTCCAGCCATCTGGAGCTCGCTGCTGCATTGCTCCTTTTTCGTAACAGAGTCAAGAAACTCAAACCTGGCCAGGGCTAAGCAGATGAAAGGCAGGACTAGGCGAATAAGAACTGATTGTTTTAGTTGGCTCCATGGTAAGTTCTGCTATGCCGGCGGCTCCCCATAATAAGGAAAACATACCCCTGCCAGAAAGAGAAAAGAAAAGCAAAACTGGAACTGGAAACAAAACTTTGCGCCCTTCTCTTCCTGATCTGTTATAAGGATTGACATTTTGCTAGTACAGTGGTACCTCAGGTTTCATACGCTTCAGGTTACAAACGCTTCAAGTGACAGACTCCGCTAACCCAGAAATATTACCTCGGGTTAAGAACTTTGCTTCAGGATGAGAACAGAAATCGTGCTCCGGTGGCGCGGCGGCAGTGGGAGGCCCCATTAGCTAAAGTGGTGCTTCAGGTTAAGAACAGTTTCAGGTTATGAACAGACCTCTGGAACGAATTAAGTACTTAACCCGAGGTACCACTGTAGTCCATTGAAAAGCAGCACAGGAAGGGAAGTGTTTGTCTATCGTTCTGCCCATTCTTCACCCTCAACCCTGCCAATTTTGAGCCCTGTCAGTTTAGTGAATGTTTACAATAAAGATGGCCAAGATTCCAAATGAAGTTGGGCCCAAATTTGTGCCCAAAATCTGTGCCTAATTTTGTATGAGTCAACCTAGATTTCTGGAGTTCACGTGCCTTCCTTGTTCATATACAAAATGGAGGGTAGGTCCTAACTTCTAGGAGAAAAGGCCACATGGGGAAAAGAAGCAGTGTAGCTGCTCCCTGCATCTCCCTTGCTCAGGAACCTGCCTTCTGACCAGGCACCAATCCTGGAAGAGTGCTGGGCCTCTCAGTTTAGAGAGAAAAGGGCCTGAAGCAACAGGGTGGAGCAAAATTATACCACCCTTTGGAGCAGCTACACTACAGGATAAAGGGCTTAGCTGAAGAGAGCTACATGCAGGATGCCTGCTTTGGAAAACAACAACCACCTATTTCTCTCTGCAGTGATAGCCATGACCTCTGGCAGAAGGTGATCCTCCTCCTTGCTTCATACGTCTACCTGTCAACTATAAGTTGAGAGATGACAACACATTGATAGGGATTACTGGAGCAATCTGGAGCAGAAATAAAGCTTAGAATAGCTGCAAAACAAAAGGGGGAAAAATCCCCCTTGGTCTGTGGTAATTCCTCAACTCTCCGAAACTGAGACATAATATAACCTTGAAATGATAAAGAAAGGGGGCAGAGAACCATATGTCAAGAAAAAAGAAAAATGACGCCTGCTTAGGCAGCTTCAAAGTCTGCGTTTACTTTGTGGCTCATATTTATTGCACTAACAGTGCTGACATGGCACCATTTTCCAAACTCCTCTCTGTATTTCAATTTAGTGATCCCAACATTCACAGGATTTGTAATTACACTATAAAGACATTGATGAATGGGGCTAGAGACCAATATGCATTTTATAGCCTTTCCAATGGGGAAAAAAGTAATATTTTTTTTGGCATTTGTATATATCTACTTTAAATAATATCTGGTCTCAACCATAGTTAAAGGTCTGCTACTCAGACTGCTGGCTCCCTGCTGCTTTTAAAGAAGGCTGTGTAATTTAGCCTGCTGTGATTACATCAATCACATGAATGCATGGGATTACGTGAATCATATAAATCTAAGATTCGGTTATAAGATCTCTGACTAATTAATGTCATTGTTTCTCTGCTACCTGCTGTAGAACTGCACAGGCCAAAGGTGGTCCGAGTCCACATTAACAGTGTGGAGCAGGGCCCGTGTGCTTGGAAACTAGGAAGCAGGGCACGTGTATTGCATATTGAGGTCCCCAAGCCACCCCCAAATGAATTCACACTTCACACAGGAATTTTTGTTTAAGGTCTTTGGCATAATTTTGGCCACAACTTTATTAAAATACAAAATGTGAGTGGTTGCTTAGGCATTGGTTGCAACTATCTGTCCCTGCCCAGGGACAGAACTGATAAACCTGCAAAGTCAGTAAGGGAAAACATTTTTGGGAAGAAAATGGAGCTGGGTGCCAGACCCTCACCTCTCCCCAAATGCTCCCAGGGGCTCTTGCGTGGCCCTAGCCCCCTTGAAAGGGGTGCGGACAAAAGCATGGCGAGCCCCTGGATTCCTTTAATGGAATTCCTTTGCAGCAGCAGCAGTATTGGAGGAGCAGGCACAGCCAATCCTTACCCCTCCACCAACCAATTCATAAAACCAATGCCTAACCGCAACCTTACAAGTTGTGACGATTTGCTACACAGTAGGCAAAAAACCAAATGGCACCAACCAATCAGCCAAATGGACAAAATTCCCACCAGGCCCCTGCCCCAAAAGCAGACGACCCCATGACAGGCATAGCAAGGTCAAACGCAAAAGCCCTAAAATTAGGGAAGGTGGGAGGGTGATCCGATGCGCGCAGCGAAAAGAGGAAGCTCAACGCTGCGCGCAGAGAATATATAACCTAAGGCTGTCAATCAATAATTGGCAACATCTAACTCTCCCCAACAACAAGAGGAGCCCAATCACAATGGTGGACATCCAAACTAACCTGCCCGGCAACAGCAAGGTGTCTTGTGAACCCCACCGCAACCTGTGCTCTCCATGAAGGAGAACATGCTTTGTATGAAGACAGGCAGAGGTAGAAAAAGCTGAAGAAGGCTGAACTGGTTTATTGCCCTGTATTCTACCGCTGCGCTTCATTTGTTGCTCAGTAATGGTGCCCTCCTCCTGCTCTTCCCCATGAAACAGCCAAGATTTCACATGAAAATCTCACTCCGTTTTTTTTTTAGTGTGCAATTAGAAAACAAATTATGCCGTTGGTACTGAAGTACAGTGGTACCTCTGGTTACAGCCGCTTCAGGTTACAGACTCTGCTAACCCAGAAATAGTACCTCGGGTTAAGAACTTTGCTTCAGGATGAGGAGAGAAATCGCGTGGCGGCGGTGCAGTGGCAGCAAGAGACCCCATTAGCTAAAGTGGTGCCTCAGATTAAGAACACTTTCAGGTTAAGAACGGACCTCTGGAACAAATTAAGTTCTTAACCCAAGGTACCACTGTACTTAAAACCAGTGTTCGAAACTCATATTATTCTAGGTGCATTTTGCGACAGGGAATTTCATTAGCACGAGCAGTTTCTGAGCTTTGGGCATAGTTCTGCACCTAAGATTTCAGATTAAAACTGCAGAGTAGAAGGAAAGGAGGGCCTTTTTCTGCCTCCCCACTTCCAGCTACCCTCTGAAGACTGGAGAAGAGACCCTCTTAAGAATATTAGATGGGTGGGCAGGGGAAGGACTAGACCATGTGAAAAATGAACATAATATTTTAGCTGCAGTTCATTCATTTTCAGCTTTGTATTCTTGTTATTAAAAAAGCGCGCCTAGCCATTCCGTTGTTGTGCCCATAACGTAGGTTTAAGGTACCATTTAGCTCCTAGCTTTCATATCTGTTTCTAACACTGCTTAAAGCAACAGACAGCATCAGCATACACATGTGTAGAATGCACTGTTTCCATACTTAAAATTCCCAAACAATATTAAAACACCTTCCTTTTTTTTGGGCCAGAAACTCTTCTACTTCACCTTCATCTTCAGGAAGATAAAGCTTTGTTATATTCTTGTGAACATCATTAGACTGCTCATTTCTGCACCTGAGGCCTGACTTGCACCCCATGTTCCTTCTACTGCTGCCAATGCAAAACAGCTGGTCTGGGATCGGGTCCCAATCAGCCAATGATGGTGCCATATTATAAAGACATATTATAAAAGACAGGTGCTTCTATTTCTACAGGTAGGTAGGCCGACCCTGCTTTGACTTTTGAGCACAATGCCCGCACTTGGGGGGGAATTGTTTGAAGTTACTGCTATGGGGCTTGGCAGCAAGTATACAGGTGAAGAGTGGGGCAGTATCCTTGGAATATGGCGACCCTGCCAAGAAACTGGCCTTGTCCACCATCTTTGTTTCTCCTTACAATCTGAATCAGGTAAGGCTATGGGGATACTGGAGCTCTGACTGGATGCTGTATTGAGCTGGATGACGGCTAATAAAGGAAACTGAACCTTGACGAAACAGAGGCACTGCAGCACAAGTCCAGGAAACTGATCCATGTCTTGCTTTAGAAGTGACTGTGCTGCCTGTGAAAGAACAGAGTTTGAGAGTACTCCTCCAGTTTTATTAACAGACGTCCAGGATCTGTCAGTGGCTTGGAGTGCCTTTAGCAAGCTTCAACCACCCCTGGAGAGGGACAATCTGGCCCTGATGAGCCATGCTCCTGTAACCTCCTACTTTGGTATCTTGTCTATGTTGTAGATGGTGCTGCCACTAAAGACCTGTTGCAAAATGCAGGTCCCGGCAAGTTGACTACGACAGCCAGGTCTACAATTTGAAAGAATTAAATTGACTGACTTGCTTGTTTCTGGGCCCAATTCAAGATGCCCCACGAGTGCCTCTCCCCATATCAATGCTTTGACATCTTCTGCTGAAGACTTTATCGAGAAACCTCCTTTATTGGCAGCATTCAATAGCTGGAGGGTTTCTGTTCCAGCTACAGAACATCTTCCCAAGAGAACAGTTCAGATTTATAGGACTAGGATAGGGGTAGGCAACCTAAGGCCAGTGGGCAGGATGCGGCCCAATCGCCTTCTCAATCCAGCCCGCGGACAGCGTGTTTTTACATGAGTAGAATGTGTCCTTTAATTTAAAATGCATCTCTGGGTTATTTGTGGGGCATAGGAATTCGTTCACTATTATTATTTTCAAAATATAGTCCAGCCCACCACATGGTCTGAGGGACGGTGGACCGGCCCACAGCTGAAAAAGGTTGCTGACCCCTGTACTAGGCTAAAATGCATTTGGTTACAAAGGCATTTTAATCTGTTGGAATATATATATATATAATTGTATGATACTGTGACCCCTTCATGGATCACTGCCTTGTCGTGGCGAAGGGGCTTGAAGAACACAGAGAAGCTATGAGCTATGCCGTGCAGGGCCACCCAAGACGGACAGGTCATAGCCGAGAGTTTAGACTAAATGTGATCCACCTGGAGAAGGAACTGGCAAACCACTCCAGTATTTTGCCAAGAAAACTCCATGGACATAAAAAAGGAGAAGCTTTGAGCAAAAGTGAGAGTTTCCAAGGCATGCTCTGGTTCATGGGATCACGGAGAGTCGAACACGACTAAGACAACTAAACAACAACAACAATACTGTGAAATCAAAAAGAATGAAGGGCTAAATAAAAAAAAACATTTTAAATAAAAATTAAAAAAAAAAATTAAGATGAACTGGGAAATGGGTGTGTGTGACACCACCTAATGCCAAAAGAAAATGGGAAAAAGACAGAATCTAGAGAGTGGGGAGCAAGCCATAGCTTGGTAGCAGAAGCCTGTTTTGTGTGCTAAATGTCTGCTTTAGCCCCTGGCAGCACAACTGAAAGAATCTGGCAGCTGCTGCCAGTCACACGAGATACTATCCGGACCAATGTGCTAGTGGCCTGACACAGTGGAAGACAGCTAATTTCCGCCATGTTTTCTAGCTTATCAGGATACCCAACAAGCCTATTTATATAGTCCTCCAAAGTCTCTAACTATAATACAGAATGAAGCAAGCATCACAGTTTGAAAATACTAGCACCCCACCCCTGTTCCCCAATTGCATTTGAAATTCACAGGACATCACTTGGGGCTTTTCCACACTGACCTTTTGCTGAACTTTTTCCAGGCACAGATCCATGTTCAAAAGCTCCTTTCCTCATGAAAACCTACTCTGAAAAGCTTAATCAGCGCAAATGTTCACTCAAGTTTTCTGCAGGTTGCTGTTTACTCTGATTGAGCTTTAAAGACTGTGTTTTCATGGGGAAAGCTCTGAGGCAAAAAATAAACAAAATAAAATGCTCAGACACGGAACTTTGAAGCGCAGACTATGCCTGGAAAGTAAGTGTGGCTAAGCCCTTGCTTTCTAAAGGTTTCACAAAGCAAGACAACTGAACATTTGTCTCTGTGAAATTCTCTTGCACAAGTCCCATTGAAATAAATATGAGCTGAACAGAAGCATAGCTAGTTGTGCCCATAGTCTGATATCTTTGACTGCTTAGAGTATTGAATAGTTTGCAGAGAGACAAGCCTCACCTCTGAACGCTTGCTGTACTTAACAGAAATCGAAATGTCATGCGGAAGGTTATGTGCTGAATGCATTAAAAGCTAATCTCAAAGGCCTTTGGGCTAGAACATACCTGCCTAAAAGCCTTCTTGGCTGCTTAGGTCCATTAAAAAATTGCTAGGAACAACAAAAATCTATGCCACACTCAGTCTTAATAGAAAAATTAAGTGATCTTTTGCTAGGTCAACTATGAACAGCAGAGAAAAGCCTGATTTTACCTTGAAGCAATTAGGAACACCAGACTTAGCTCAGGAAGATTTACAGCTTCCTTTGTTTGCCACTGTTGTTTACCTCATGTCCAAAGGGTTATTTAAGAACCAAGAAGATGGGACATGGCAAAATTTCATACGTCTCTGAATACGCCTTCCAAATAAAGCCAAGCGGATATTTGTTAAACAGCAATTAAAACATTAGATATATGCCAAAATGACCTAAAATTTAAAAGCCCAAATGGGCTTGTGGACAGTCTCCAAACTACCTTAAAAAAAAATCCCAGGTAGCTGTGTAAATCCATTATAAAATATCCAAAGATATTGAAACTACATTAGGCTAAACGAAAATTCATTGGTGACATATGCAGTTCTGAATTACACAGAATTCTCTGTCTGGATTAATGGTAAATAACACAAAACTCAAAGGGAGGGAAAAATAAATTTCTAAGGCACTGAACAGAGAGACTTTTCAATAGATTCTTTAGGTCAGATTTTGGGCAGCCTGGACAGCATTTCTCAGTGTTTGTTTTATTTAAAAGCAGAAGCTCCTAACAACATTTTAGACAACATGCACCAATGTGTAGCAGCTGCTATTTGCCTCCTTCCGGTAAAGGTGTAGAAGCCCATCAGGCTTCTGTCCTCTTGCAGGTGAGATACAAACTGAAGGCAGCTGACAATCATCCATATTGAGAAGTCAGAATGGAGCAGCAAAACAGAGGCATGTGAGCTGCTTGTTTTCACAGGATTAGCCTGGAGTGGTGTGGTTTGTTTTTTCTTCCCTGGGAAGCTATTGACTTACAGTGCAAACCCATCCATGCATACTAAGGAATAAATCCCACTGAAGTCAATGGGGCTTCCTCCCAGTAGGGTTAAAATTGCAGCCTTAACCCAATGCACACACACTCCGATGTGTCTGCATATAGGGAGACCTGTTGCACCGTAACTTTCCCCACAATAATAACTTTTCAAAAATAAAAGTTAATATACTAGGCAACTATGCATTGGGCACATGGGAAATATGATCACAACTGCCAATATATCTACTTTTAATATTTATTTATGTCCCAGTACTCACTGCTTGTCCTCTGCTTTTTAAAACCAACATTACCCAATATTTTGGGGGAAGTAATATCTGACTGTGGTCCACAGGAAGCACTCAGAGGAAGAATTTGATTTAGATCACATCACCCTGCAGGGACTTGTTCATTAGATTTTCTTCCTGTGAGCTTTACAAAAAAATGAAACTATTCCAAGTCAGGTCAAATGTAACTGAGGCAGAACATCAAAAAACCAACAAGTTTGGCAAGTGGCTGGTATTACTGTCTGGAATGACAGTGGGTTAAAACCAGAAGTGAGAAAAGGCTTCAAAGGGCTGTGGGTCTGCCAAATGACCCCAGGCAGAAGCCCTTTTAAGGAGGCCACCAGCTGCAGATAAGCTACTCATGAGCCCACGTGACTGTGGACCCCATGCCTGTTCAGAGCTTCAATCCACTCCCCAATAAAACACAGCTCTGAATGGTCCTTTTGAGACTCAGCAACAATTTTAAAGTGTAACTGGAACCAAATCAATATTTTCAAAAGAAAATTATTTATTACAAATTGCCAAAGTACTTACTGAAGAAAAAGGAATTGAGTTTCATTTACAGAATGTGGACAAACACACCATACTGTACTTAATTCCAACCAACCCCATTCCTGGTTGTTGATTGTTTCAGCACCCTGGTTAGCTCCCAGGCTCAGCTTGTCCTACAGTATATATAGACTTACTTTATTTATATACATGTACTGTACTGTACATGTAATTTACTGTAGAGGGACGCGGGTGGCACTGTGGGTAAAACCTCAGTGCCTAGGACTTGCTGATCGTAAGGTCGGCGGTTCGAATCCCCGCGGCGGGGTGAGCTCCCGTCGTTCGGTCCCAGCTCCTGCCAACCTAGCAGTTCAAAAGCACCCCTAAGTGCAAGTAGATAAATAGGGACCGCTTTATAGCGGGAAGGTAAACGCCGTTTCTGTGTGCGGCGCTGGTGCTGGCTCGCCAGATGCAGCTTCGTCACGCTGGCCACGTGACCCGGAAGTGTCTTCGGACAGCGCCGGCTCCTGGCCTCTTGAGCAAGATGAGCGTGCAACCCTAGAGTCGGTCACGACTGGCCCTGTCGGGCAGGGGTACCTTTACCTTTACCTTACTGTACTACCTTTGGGACGCAGGTGGCGCTGTGGGTTAAACCACAGAGCCTAGGAAAGTTCGAATCCCCACGACGGGGTGAGCTCCCGTTGCTCGGTCCCTGCTCCTGCCAACCTAGCAGTTTGAAAGCACATCAAAGTGCAAGTAGATAAATAGGTACTGCTCCGGCGGGAAGGTAAACGGCGTTTCCGTGCACTGCTCTGGTTTGCCAGAAGCGGCTTAGTCATGCTGGCCACATGACCTGGAAGCTGTACGCCGGCTCCCTCGGCCAATAAAGCGAGATGAGCACCGCAACCCCAGAGTCGGCCACGACTGGACCTAATGGTCAGGGGTCCTACTGTACTACCTTTATCTTCCAAGGTCCCATACTTTCCCAATGGGACATTTTTCCAATTTCAAATCGCCACACACACCCCAGTTGTCCCCACTCCCCGTGCCAAGAGGTGTCAGGCATGTCGGGGAAATGAATTTGGAGCGGACTAATGGTCAGCAGGAAATACCACATTCCTCTGCCCAAAACAAACCTTTCCCAAAGTTGCATGTAATGTACACTTTGGTCCTTAGGAAACAGAGGGGTGGTTTGAACCTCTAATCCTATAGTTCACTTCCTAAACTCCCCAAATTAATTTCTTGTGTAGATTTAAGAAGAAGAAAAAGAGTTTGGATTTGATATCCCGCCTTTCACTCCCTTTAAGGAGTCTCAAAGTGGCTAACATTCTCCTTTCCCTTCCTCCCCCACAACAAACACTCTGTGAGGTGAGTGGGGCTGAGAGACTTCAACGAAGTGTGACTGGCCCAAGGTCACCCAGCAGCTGCATGTGGAGGAGCAGAGACGCGAACCCGGTTCCCCGGATTACAAGACTACCGCTCTTAACCACTACACCACACTGGCTCTCTCTTAAGAATTGAGCCTCCTCATAATGACTTGCCAACCAGCAATTTTCTGAAAACTGGGGAAGCAGCAAGGATTTGTAGACCAAAGTTTGATTAGCATAAATCTTCTTAAACATCTTGAACAGTCTTGAGCCAGCATACTGACTTGAGCACATAGCTGCTTCTTGGAGTGAAAGAGATTTTCAGATCTCTGCCTACGAAGCTCTTTTCCAGGCATCCCTGCCAAGGCCTCATTCTGCACTGGTACACCTTCTAGTGCTAAGGTACCGTATTTTTTGCTCTATAAGACTCACTTTTTCCCTCCTAAAAAGTAAGGAGAAATGTGTGTGCGTCTTATGGAGCGAATGCAGGCTGCGCAGCTATCCCAGAAGCCAGAACAGCAAGAGGGATTGCTGCTTTCACTGCGCAGCAATCCCTCTTGCTGTTCTGGCTTCTGAGATTCAGAATATTCCTCCTCCAAAAACTAGGTGCGTCTTACAGTCTGGTGTGTCCAATAGAGCGAAAAATACGGCAATTTCTAAAGCAACATCTTCTTTTTTTGAATGCTATAGAAACATTATTTAATCTTACAAAGGACATTATTTGGATGTGCTGACGCTTTTAATTTAGCCTACAGATACTTGACTTTTACCTACCTCTTTGGTAACTGTGATAATTGCTGGGGGAAAGGCCAGAACATTTATGGTCAATCAGAGGATGAGAGAAGGAATATGGGGCCCTTTCAGTTGAGTAAAATGTAAAACATTATGCAGCGAGGAAGAAGCTATTAGCCAGATCAATATTTCTCCTAGTACCTTAATAAATCATTATATCAAGCAGCAGTTCCAGGATGAAGAAAACCTTATTCCAGCAAGGAAGATACTTCCCCATTGGCAAATAAAACACCATTTAAATTGCAAAGACCTAATTGGTTTACAAAGGGAAACTCGAAGCACAAAACACATGCTAGACAGGTGAGCATTTTGAATCATTGGCAAAAAAGGGGAAATGGGAAGAGAGAGAGCAGAAGTTCAGTTCAGCAACATAACACATTCTCAATGAGCAAGGCAGTAAATATGCACAAGCCTGTGTCAATGGAGCTAGCAGATGACATCCTGTTTGCTGCAGATATCATAAGGTAAAGGTAAAGGTACCCCTGCCCGTACGGGCAGTCTTGCCAGACTCTAGGGTTGTGCGCTCATCTCACTCTATAGGCCGGGAGCCAGCGCTGTCCGCAGACACTTCTGGGTCACGTAGCCAGCGTGACAAGCTGCATCTGGCGAGCCAGCACAGCACACGGAACGCTGTTTACCTTCCCGCTGGTAAGCAGTCCCTATTTATCTACTTGCACCCGGGGGTGCTTTCGAACTGCTAGGTTGGCAGGCGCTGGGACCGAACGACGGGAGCGCACCCCACCGCGGGGATTCGAACCGCCGACCATGCAATCGGCAAGTCCTAGGCACTGAGGTTTTACCCACAGCGTCACCCGCATCCCTGCAGATATCATAGATGGGAAAAAGTAGAAGTGCTTTTGAAAAAACACAGCGTTTTGTGGCAACTGAAATTCCATCCGTAATGGAAACAGTCGATGGCTTGTCACACTATGATGTCTCTGTTCTTACTTAACCACAAAGAGGCTTTCAAACAAAAGGCACACACCCCTTTTATTGACATTGCAGGGAAATGAACAAAACATTTTAATAGGTAACACAAAAACAAATTAAGATTTTGTAGAATCATGGAATTGTAGAGTTGGAAGGGACTTTGAGAATCATCTAGTCCAACTTCCTGCAATGCAGGAATCTCAACTAAAGCATCTATGACAGATGGCCACCCAACTTCTGTTTAAAAACCTCCAAGGAAGGAGAGTCCACAACCTCCTGAGGGAGACTGTTCCACTGTTGAACAGCTCTTACTGTCAGAAAGATTTTCCTGATGTTTAGTCGGAATCTCCTTTCTTATAATTTGATTGGTTCGAGTCCTAGCCTCCAGAGCAGGAGAAAACAAGCTTGTTCCCTCTTCCATGTGACACCCCTTGAGATATTTGAAGATGGCTATCCTATTTCCTCACAGTACAGTGGTACCTCGGGTTACAGATGCTTCAGGTTACAGACTCCGCTAACACAGAAATAGTACCTCGGGTTTAGAACTTTGCTTCAGGGTGAGAACACAAATCGTGCTCCGGCAGCAGCGGGAGGCCCCATTAGCTAAAGTGGTGCTTCAGGTTAAGAACAGTTTCAGGTTAAGTTTCAGGTTAAGAACAGACCTTCAGAACGAATTAAGTAAGTAACCAGAGGTACCACTGTATCCTCTTTTCCAGGCTAAAAATACCCATCTCCTTCCACCTTTCCTCATAAGGCTTTGTTTCCAGACCCCTGATCACCTTGGTCGCTTTCCTCTGCACACATTCCAGTCAACATCCTTCTTAAATTGTGGTTTCCAATTGGACCCCAAATTTTGTTTGAATATGAAAGTGGGTTTAAAGGCAGGTAAATATAAAAGGAAGGCAGGAGTGCCTGGTGTGCTCTGGTCCATGGGGTCACGAAGAGCCGGAGATGACTAAATGACTAAACAACAAAACAACAACAAAATATAAAAGAGGAATCATCAAATTTGTTTGAGCTAAATGTGTGTTATTACACAAGTTGGGGGGCAGATTCTAATGGCAACCTACAAAGAAGAAGAAGAGGAGGAGGAGGAGGAGGAGTGTGGACTTGATATCCCGCCTTTCACTCCCCTTAAGGAGTCTCAAAGAGGCTAACAATCTCCTTTCCCTTCCTCCCCCACAACAAACAGTCTGTGAGGTGAGTGGGGCTGAGAGACTTCAGAGAAGTGTGACTGGCCCAAGGTCACCCAGCAGCTGCATGTGGAGGAGCAGGGAAGCGAACCCAGTTCACCAGATTACAAGTCCACTGCTCTTAACCACTACACCACACTGGATTGTAAAGCAGTGAATATAGTATGATGGAAGCATCAGGCAGGAACAAGCAGCTATGTCCTGGTTAATAAAACAAAAGACTGTCCTCCAGCTGTAGTGACACTTGGATTTTAAAGGGTTTGCTTACTTAAACTCAGTGCAGAAAAAGCTTGACAGAGAAAGTGCATTATTGTGCCAAGTTCAGCAAGTGTCACTCAGTCAGACATTCCAAGTGCTTACAGAGAATCAGGCTGTAACCTGCAAATTGGATCGATGCCTCTCTTGGCTGATAAGGCCCCGGAATGTGCGGTCTGTTCATGGAAAGATTTCTAGAATGCACAGTGACAGCGACTCCTAAACTAGTAGTTGTCAGGACCTTGCTCAAGGAACTCTTAGAAAAGAAATCCTTTTGTGGACTGCTGCAAAATCTGGGACCAGCTGAAATGAACAATAATTTCTATAGGGTTTTCCAGCATACAGAGTGTTTAACAATATTAGCTTTTTATGTCATTGAAGTAATGCTGTGAAGTAGGCTGTTTATCTTAAAAAATATATATTTATGGACCATCTCTCGTTAAAAAAAATCCCAGGGCAGTGTTCAAAATGATTTACAAAAGAGATAAAATACCATTAAAAACAATGCAGGTTGTTAAAAAGATTAAACCCCTGAATAGGCCTGTCAACACACACAAAAAGTATTCATGAATCTCTGCAGGAAGAATATTCTACAGCATGGGAGTGGTGGTACTAAATGCTCAACTTCTGGTTGAGAAATGCATTATATTAATTAACATTATTTTTAATATATTAGTGGCCATGTGATAATTTTAGCTTATAAATTTTATTGTTTAATGTCAACTTGTATATTAAGATACTTTTATAGCTCTGTTTAGAGTAGATAATGTCTTGATAATATATGTGTTTTAAGTTTTTTGTACCAATCCAATATTTTCTTTTAATTGTTGAATGATTCTGTGTACATCGCGACAGCCATTGGCTATGTGCAATAAAGTGACTGACTATTAGTTGAGAAAGGGGGGTGAGTGTGGTGGGGGGGTAAGTTACAGTGCTCCTGCGGATTATCGATATCAGTGATCAAGCTGCAGGATAAGGGCTCAGGAAGTATCCTGGACTGAAGTTGTTCAGGGACTTTTATTGTATATTAATACAAGAACCTTCAACCTGTCCTGGTGACATATGGGCCTATGTTTTAGCAAGGCTGCTACATGCTGCCAGCCATCTGGGGTAGCCCATCTGCCGCATCCTGCACTAGCTGGAGCTTCCAGATCAGAGGCAAGGACAGCCCCACACAGATAGGGTTGCCGTATTTCAAACAGCGAATATCCGGGCAGAAAAGGTGTTGAGCTTTTTTGTTTTGGCAAAGCTGTTGAGCTGACTACCATGGCCAGGTTATCCTGACCAAGATATCGCTCTAGTTGGTGCTGCTAAAAGGCACACTTAGACTAATTTCTTATTTACTATCACCTGTCAAGACTTTTGCGCAAGGAAAACGGCAGGAGGGATAAGTTGTATTTGTGCAATTATTGATTTATAACTAACGATTTTTGTGGGCTGACAAAGTGGAGAGTAACTCTAGCTGACATTTTGGAAATATGTTAGAGTTAAGTAAAAGTCTAAGCAGAAAACGGTATATGTACAGCTGATGGGGAATGAAGAAGTGGTGGAGATTAATGATAAAATGTTAAAATGTTTTAAGTATTGAATTGAAATTAAGAAAAGTATGTGACAAGGGCCCATCACCTCCTGGCAAATGGAAGGGGAAGAAATGGAGGCAGTGAGAGATTTTACTTTCTTGGACTCCATGATCACTGCAGATGGTGACAGCAGTCATGAGATTAAAAGACGCCTGCTTCTTGGGAGAAAAGCAATGACAAACCTAGACAGCATCTTAAAAAGCAGAGACATCACCTTGCCAACAAAGGTCCATATAGTTAAAGCTATGGTTTTCCCAGTAGTAATGTATGGAAGTGAGAGCTGGACCATAAAGAAGGTTGATCACCGAAGAATTGATGCTTTTGAATTATGGTGCTGGAGGAAACTCTTGAGAGTCCCATGGACTGCAAGAAGACCAAACCTATCCATTCTGAAGGAAATCAGCCCTGAGTGCTCATTGGAAGGACAGATCCTGAAGTTGAGGCTCCAATACTTTGGCCACCTCATGAGAAGAGAAGACTTCCTGGAAAAGACCCTGATGTTGGGAAAGATGGAGGGCACAAGGAGAAGGGGACGACAGAGGACGAGATGGTGGGACGGTGTTCTCGAAGCTACAAACAGGAGTCTGACCAAACTGCGGGAGGCAGTGGAAGACAGGAGTGCCTGGCGTGCTCTGGTCCATGGGGTCACGAAGAGTCGGACATGACTGAATGACTAAAAAACAACAATGTGACAAGGAGTAGGAAGTAAGGGTGGGAAGAGAAACATCACGGAATTTAATTTGCATTAAATTTGATTTGATGTTAATTTGTTAATAACTTTGAAAAGCAATAAAATTTAATTGGCTAAGTGTCACCTGCCAAGCTTCTGCCAAATGGCCAGGTAGCACTTGTTGGAAGAGTCCGTACTCTACCAGCCCATGATTAAAGCCTCCATCTTGGATGGGGCCATGTGCCATTCTTCTCTACCGTGATATGTTGGAGCAACGGTATTCACTAGAAAAAATACCAAGGGCTATCCTGTGCATAAGAAATATTTCACTGAGATGTACAACAGATTTTTTAAAAAATAGTTCTACTGCATTTTCTTTTAATATACCCTAATTTAAACAATTAGCTCACACAAAATGAATGAATAAAAAAGGAAAAAAAGAACTCTTAAGAACATAAAAACCACAACCTCAGGGGGAAGGAACTGCTTGAAAAAATAGTGGAAACTAATATTTCCCTCCAAGTCAGAAGCTCCAGGAGGTGTTCCATTTGTTTTTATGGTCTATTAAAATAAAAATCAATTCCAGACCATCCAAGTGTCCCTATTTTCCAGGGATGTCCCTGATTTAGAGAAGCCGTTCCGGTTTCTTATTTGATCCCACTTTTCCTTAGGATGTCCCTATTTTCATCGGAGCAATGTTGGAAAGGTACGCAATTCTTTTTTCTCTTATACTCTCAACCCCCTCAAGAAGATTGTTCTGACAGTTACAAACTAGGATCAGAGGAAACGGCCCTCCCCCCAAAAAAAGCCTAAATGCAAACCTTGCATTGCTGAAAGCCAGTCACCTGGTAGAATGCATGAAACAAAGTGAATCCATCTGAAGGAACAGAAAGAAAACAAACAAGGACCAACAAAGTGGAAGGAAACCAAGAAGACTTCTCTGAAACCAAGATTAGCTTCAAAAGAGGGCAAATTCACAGAACGAGCAAGTGGGGACATCCCAGAGAAGGCAGTGCTCCAACATTTGTTCATAACCCATTCCACACAAGGGTGTCTTTGTGCATTCTGCAGGGTTTGAGTTTATGTACACAATAGCTGGATATCATATACTATGGAAATGTGTGGTGTAGAGTTATTAACAGGTAACTAATTATGCATTGGAAGAAGCAGAAGCAGGGCTGGATTTAGGTTTGAGGAGGCCCTAAGCTACTGAGGGTAAAGGGGCCCTTTACAGTGGTACCTCGGGTTACAGACGCTTCAGGTTACAGACTGCGCTAACCCAGAAATAGTACCTTGGGTTAAGAACTTTGCTTCAGGATGAGAACAGAAATCGTGCGGCAGCAGCGCAGTGGCAGCGGCAGGCCCCATTAGCTAAACTGGTATCTCAGGTTAAGAACAGTTTCAGGTTAAGAACGGACCTTTAGAATGAATTAAGTTCTTAACCTGAGGTACCACTGTATATGTCCAGCTGCCCTTTGTCAACAACAAATTGTCCTTGTTTTTGTGTTGAACATATGCTATATGGTAATTTATGGACCTAATAGGTATCTCAAGCCATTTGCAGACGTTGCCATGCAACCAGTCCATGCAGAATGTAGGCATTCTATATATAGAAATGAGCAAACCAGTGATATTTTAGGGAGCAGGCTAGCAGGCGGGGGCCATTATTTACATCATAGGAGACTACACAACACAAAACACTGTTGCTGTATGTAGGTTTTATTTTATTTGTTTTTTATCTTATATTTTGGAAATGTACATCCAGGTTTTTTCCTTTAATTTTTTTTGGGGGGGCCCCAAAGGGAGTGGGGCCCTAAACTATAGCTTGTTTAGATTATACGCAAATCCAGGACTGGGCAGAGGAAATGGTGATTTGGGTGGAATTGCCACAGTTCAGCTGTGCACCAAAGAGCTGAGCACACAGAGATCTGTGCTAGAGTCTTACAGAATTTTGCCCTTCTTCCCCAGTTTTACTAAATCCAGGAGCAGCATTACGTAAGTGTGACCCATGGATCAGTACATCTGGTGACATTATGGGAATAACGTAACCATCTTGGGGCCAGTATTCAGAATTTTTTGAATTATGGTGCTGGAGGAGACTCTTGAGAGTCCCATGGACTGCAAGAAGATCAAACCTCTCCATTCTGAAGGAAATCAGCCCTGAGTGCTCACTGGAAGGACAGATCGTGAAGCTGTGGCTCCAATACTTTGGGCCACCTCATAAGAAGAGAAGACTCCCTGGAAAAGACCCTGATGTTGGGAAGGATGGAGGGCACAAGGAGAAGGGGGCGACAGAGGACGAGATGGTTGGACAGTGTTCTCGAAGCTACCAGCATGAGTTTAACCAAACTGCGGGAGGCAGTGGAAGACAGAAGTGCCTGGCGTGCTCTGGTCCATGGGGTCACGAAGAGTCGGACACGACTAAATGACTAAACAACAACAACATTCAGAATTTGGCACGATGGTTCCCCACCCCCACCCTGCCGCCACCAGAATAAGCATTCGGAATCATGTTAGGGCCAACGGCAGAAAACACAAAGGCAAAACCTCCTGCCTGAATAGGCCTTCAGAAATTGTTTTGATGCATGAGAAGCATATACATGCACAACTGAAAAGGATAAAAGGAATGCCTCCTCAATTATATTCCATATATTCTCTTTGAAATGCCTACGGCACGCATCTTAGAGTGCATTTTCAAACATATAACATATCAAAAGAAGTAAACATTTCTTTCTAGCCATGGCACTTGTCGGCTTTTAGTTCAATGAAACTCAAAATAGTCTTGTGAGTGCACTGATTGGTCTTTCCAATATCAGTAAACTTTCCCGCCCCTTGTAGCAGAAAAAAATCAGGAAGAAGCTCAGCTTTGCATGTATACTTGCATTCATGCTCTCAAGACTGCCTTTGCACATACAGTGGTACCTCAGGTTACAGACGCTTCAGGTTACAGACTCCGCTAACCCAGAAATAGTACCTCAGGCTAAGAACTTTGCTTCAAGATGAGAACAGATATAATGTGGCGGCAGCAGGAGGCCTCATTAGCTAAAGTGGTCTTCAGGTTAAGAACAGTTTCAGGTTAAGAACGGACCTCCAGAACAAATTAAGTTCTTAACCCGAGGTACCACTGTATTCTGAACAACCACATGCAAATTTGTCCAGAGCAAAGACTCCTCTGTTGGGCAAAGTGGGATGTAGTGTTTGCAAGACTTTGAGCCCACAAAACCTCCAAAGCCGTAGTCCAGTCTTTCACCTGACACCCACCGTCATTATGAATACAGTACAGTTCCATCACCTCAGAGGCTCGGATGATGCCTTCCTAGAGCAGATTACCAAACATTCAAAAAGGAGAGATATAGTAGTCATGGGAGACTTCAACGTCCCCGATACCTGTTGAAACTCTGCCAAGAAATTTCTCTATTGCCCCTCTGACAATTTCATTTCCCAGAAGGTGGGGAAAGCAACAAGGGGGCTTGGTCCTCACTAACAGGGAGGAAGTGAACAACAAAGTGGAAGTTCTCAGAAACTTAGGAGGAATCTCATGATACAGAGGCAATGGAAAGCTGAGGACATACACTCTGGAGTTTAAGAAAGCTGGTTTCAAAAAGCTTAAGGAGCTACATGGTCAGAAATATTCGAAGAGAAGGGAGTGCAAGATGGATGGGAGTTTCTTAAAAGTGAAATATTGAAGGCACATATGCAGACAATTCCAGTAATAAAAGAAGCGTGGGAGCCACCTAAAGAAACCAGTGAGGCTGTATGATGAGCTGAGATTTAAGAAGGGCATGTATAAGAAATGGAAGAAAGGAGAAATCCCAAAGGAGGAGTGTACATTAGCAGCCAAAAATTGCAAACAGAAGGTCAGGTGGGCCCAAGCTCAGAATGAGCTCAGAAGAAGAAGAGTTTGGATTTGATATCCCGCCTTTCACTCCCTTTAAGGAGTCTCAAAGCGGCTAACATTCTCCTTTCCCTTCCTCCCCCACAACAAACACTCTGTGAGGTGAGTGGGGCTGAGAGACTTCAAAGAAGTGTGACTGGCCCAAGGTCACCCAGCAGCTGCATGTGGAGGAGTGGAGACGCGAACCCGGTTCCCCAGATTAGGAGTCTACCGCTCTTAACCACTACACCACACTGGCTCTCAGCAATGCGAGGGATGGCTTAATCCTCCTGACCTCCCCCCACCCCCGTTGTTCATCTGACCAAACTTATTTTCTCCTATAGAACAGAGATTTTCCTGTTCTGATATTTTCTTTTATCCCTGGAGGAAGATGTGGAGCAGCAAATGTAAAGACTGAGCAGGACAATGGAAGGGAGGGAAAGGGTTAAGCAGCCCCTTTCCTTGGCCGCTGCTACTTTTCAGGTCTTCTTGCCAGCATCCAAGGCTTGTCTTCTGCAAAAGCTTTATAGAATGATGCACGAGGAGGAGGAAGTGAATTTTTTTTTTTTTTGCCTCTTATAATGTTAAAATGTGGGGTTATCCAAATGAAATTGGTTGGCAAATTAAAAAGAGATTTCTTCACAGAGCACTTAGTTAACCTGTGGAATTTGCTACCAGAAGAAATAGTGGTGGACGCTGTTAGATGGCTTCAAAGGGGCATGACAGAAATTGAAGGAAGAGGAGGAGATGTCTATCAAGGGCTATTAGACATGACAGGTAAATAAGGCCTCGGTGCTCCAAGCCAATGTGCCACTAAATGTCAGTTGCTAGGAGACAAACAGCAGTGGAGGGTTGCTGCCTTCATGCTCTGCTCATAAACCCTCCAAAAACCATCTGGTTGGCTATTGTTGCTAACAGGATGCTGGGCTGGATCTCCAGCAGAGATTTTCTGGCTGTCTTCTTTGTTTAAGGAATGTCGGGGAAGGAAAGATGCATGCATAACATTTGGCCTTTGTATTGGGGAAAGAAAAAGTTCCAGTCCTTCGGCTGCAGCCCTTGCTGTGGTTTGCACTGTGGCAACGGTGATGTCAAGGCAGGTTCAATCCGCTGTGGCTTGTTTGAGTCCTCGTGGAATCCAAGTGCTGGCAGCTGCTAAAGATAATTATCCAGGTATCCCTTAGAGAAAAGGTTTCCAGTTGACATATGCAATCAATTCATGCCTTGGGGACAAGAAAATATTACACCATCCTCATTACAGATACGACTGAGTCATTCCGTTACTTCTGCATCTTAACACCGTTATCTGCTTATTCTAAGAGGCGCACAAGCGAAGAGAGGTTTAAACACGTACACAAGCATTGCTCCAAAGGGGGGAAAAACACACACAGCTTGAATGGTATTAGTTGCTACATCACTTGCGTGAAAGGCTCACTGCCTGGGTCAAGCAATGCTCAGACAGAACCCACACCAACGTGCATGCTAATGGGTCCCAGTGACAAGGACTCATCGAATGTCACAGCTCTGCCTACAGCATGCTGTTCATTTTTCTTATCTGAGTGACCTCTCCTTTGAAATGACGGATGAAATGCCTGCGAATTAGCATCTCTGCTGCTGGGCATTTGCCACCAAGGTGGCACTCGCAGGAGTGCCTGTCTTGAAATTCAAGTGGAACGCAGTGGAACACATCCAGGAGGAATGCACAGCGGCGCTATGAAGGTTATTTGCAGGCTTCTGTATTTGCTAAGTCAAGTCAGACCTCACTTCTATTAGCCATGGGTCAGGAGGGACTCCAAACTGCTCCCACTGGGAACAGAATTCAGATTCCTGAGAGCCACCGCTTTTTCTTTCTTTTAAAATCAAGTACAGTAGTACCTCAGCTTACAGACGCTTCAGGTTACAGACTCCGCTAGCCCAGAAATAGTACCTCAGGTTAAGAACTTTGCTTCAGGATGAGAACAGAAATTGTGCTCCGGCGGCGTGGCAGCAGAGGGAGGCCCCATTAGCTAAAGTGGTGCTTCAGGTTAAGAACAGTTTCAGGTTAAGAACAGACCTCCAGAACGAATTAAGTTCTTAACCTGAGGTACCACTGTATCTATCCCAGGCCTAGGCAACCTCAGCCCTCCAGATGTTTTGGGACTACAATTCCCATCATCCCTGACCACTGGTCCTGTTAGCTAGGGATCATGGGAGTTGTAGTCCCAAAACATCTGGAGGGCCGAGTTTGGCCATGCCTGATCTATCCATTCTAGCAGCAAATATACACTTGAAAATGTGTGGGCAATATCAGTTGAATTTGAGCATTATGTATGTAAAAAATAGATCACAAAATGTAGTTAATTTTGTAGCTGTGCTACAAAATATTTGCCATAGAATAGAAACAGCTTTATTTGGTCATAGTACAAAACAGGAGGAGATAATGAAGAAAGCATTATTTCTGGCTTGAGCATCCACCTTGGTACCCTTCAGAAACAATCTGACAGCCATTCCACTCACCATATTGCAGCTATTTAATCTTGCTTAACATTTTCATTGCTGTCTCGCATAAAAAGGAAAGCTACTCTCTATGCGCCGCGAAAGAGAGATGCAGAATTTTCTTCCAGTGCCCCAGTGCCATGAATTATCTGTTTCACACAAAGCCATTTCCCATTATGCTAAAGCAGACTCTCAAACAGTTTTACTGTGAAAAAACAATTAAGAAAAGAAAACACATAGTCCACCATTATGACAATCATATTTGCCTCAGGCTAATAGGTAAACCAATAAAATTTGGTTGGGTTTTTAAATATTTATAGCCATTCACATAAACGCAGCTCGATCCCATGGGGCCATAGCCTAGTGACAGAAAACAACTTTGGTCTGCAGCAGGCTCTAGATTCAATCTCCAGCATCGCCAATTTTTTAAAAGTAAGGCTCAAGAGCTTTCCCTCCCTTTTCTTTAGGAGGTGAAAGTTCAAATGTAGAGCTCATGTTTATGTATATACAAAAAGCTAGGTGTTAATCTAGGTGCAAGACCAGCTAGTGTGTTGCAAAGTTGGCATATTTTAAACCATTCTGGAGTGAACCAAGTTTTTTATCATTTCTTTTTCCATAGCTTAAGTATCAATTTCCAATGAGTGCGGAATGGCAATATATTCAGTTACAAACATCTGCCGGCGTCTATTTACAGCCCATTTGCTTTGGGTGATTCTATTCTGTTGGAGAGATTATTGGATCCTTACAGAAAACAAAACGAATAACTACAGTCTGTAAATGTCCAATGGACATTGGTAAAGAACTTAGAGAAATGTGGAACAGAGAATTAGAAGGTGTTATACAGCCCAAACAATGGCAAGTTGCTTCAGAATATTTCCATGGACCTGAAATTGAGATTGATTCATCAAAAATTAATATTTTGAATATATTAAACTCCGCAGTGCTATAGCACTGAGGATTCCTCTTTGAGGCACGATGCGATAAATTGCTTTTGGTCTGAAGTTGTTTCACACATCAATTTGGTATTAGCGAAATCCTTTTTATTTGCATATGTTTGCGTACTTTTAAATTGTATCCCTGCAATATGAGCATTAGCAGGTGGGCAACGAAAGTGGATTTTGTAAACCATTATGGTGGCCAATTCCCCAAGGATATGCTTTATGAGAAAAGGGATGCGGGTGGTGCTGTGGGTTAAACCACAGAGCCTAGGACTTGCAGATCAGAAGGTTGGCAGTTCGAATCCCCGCGACGGGGTGAGCTCCCGTTGCTCAGTCCCTGCTCCTGCCAACCTAGCAGTTCAAAAGCACGTCAAAGTGCAAGTAGATAAATAGGTACCGCTCTGGTGGGAAGGTAAATGGTGTTTCTGTGCACTGCTCTGGTTCGCCAGAAGTGGCTTAGTCATGCTGGCCACATGACCCGGAAGCTGTACGCCGGCTCCCTTGGCCAATAAAGCGAGATGAGCACCGCAACCCCAGAGTCGGTCACGACTGGCCCTAATGGTCAGGGGTCCCTTTACCTTTATGCTTTATGGCTTCAAGCACGAGGCCCGTTGGCAGACCAATTCTCTGTTACAAAGATGCTTGCAAACATGACATGGAGGCTGGGAATCCCTTGCAGATGACTGAATCCAAGCACCTTCACCTGCCCCAGCTGCAACAAAACATGTCTCTCCTGTACAGCCACAGTAAGCTCTGCAACTCTCCAATGGTTTGTCTTCCGAGATAGACAGATAACCTATGGTGGCCAAGAGATTTATACTTTTGAGCCTGTGAGGATCAATACCCATCATCTATTACAGAACAGCCTGAGGGCCTCACAGCCCTGGCTGCATCCCAAAATAGGATTGTAGCCTTATTGGAGTTCACCAATTGGGTCTGCGTTGCTCCGGGACAGGAGGAAGGAAGTCAAATGACACTGAGGTTGATTCCAAGAAAGAGTTTATTCTGCTCTCCGGATAGCAGAAGGCACTTGCGTGGTGAGTCCACAGCAAGTCCAAAGAAATGAGAAGTTTCATGCGGTATATATATACTCCAGGCACCCTCTCCCTCCTTCCCCAGGAATCCAACCACGTCAGCCTATGTACGCAGGTTGACATCACATATGTTCTTGCTTTGGTATTCTTAACCATAAAAGGGAATTCCTTCCTGTACTTCTGACCATAAAAGTCTCTTCCTCTTCCTACTGAGGTCATCATCTCCGAGAACACGCTTCTGGCGCTGTTCCCAGATTGGGTCTGTGCGTCTTTGTGGTCAGAACATAAGATAAGGCACAAACATGTTTTCTCTGTTCTACTGGTACAGTCAGGGTCATCCTTGACGTCACAAACTGATAAAGGAGAGAGCTGTGTTCTTGTTATGCATTTGCTCAATGGCTCAAGTTTATGCATTTTAGCTAAGGAAAAATAGGGATTTTGGTGCAGTTTAAAACTGCTTGCACAGTCAGTTTTGGGAAACCCATTCCTTCAGGATGGTTTCATGTGGATCCCTATTTGGATATCTAGAGGGCTTATATTAACTTACCTGTTTAATTCAAGATGTGTGCACTGATGTTAACTGTATCAGTAATACGAATGGATAGTGGTCTATTAGTAGTAATTCTACATGTGTACCATCTTGGAACGAAGGTGATTCCTAGCAGGAGAATGCTTTACAGTGGGGATAGCAAAAAGGGGGTGCAGCTTCCTGTACTCTCTTGCACATTTGTGCATGCACGCACGCACACACGTGCAACACACAGTCCCCCTTCTCAGCTGATCCATACAAATTAGCTGAGGAGTGGGGATTATTTCCCTCTTTCTACTCATCAGATTATCAATTTGATGACCTAGAAGGAGGAAATTGGTGCCTTCTTTCCAATGCACCACTGTGTCTACTTTTTAGAAAACCCTTTTGCTCCTGTTTCCCAAATCTTAGGGGGCAACAAAATTGGCTTGGAGCTGTCTCAGGCTCCTGATTAGCCCCCCTTTGTGTTATATTGTGATATCTAGCAATCAGAAGAGCTATGGCACACCAAAAGAGTCGATTTAAGGATATTTGCAAACGTAATCCATGAGGTTTTGACACAGATTTCACTGAGCAGGGAAGTCTTGGTTACTGGGACATCACAAACCCTGGGGCAGCACACAAACCCGTGACTATTTGTTTCTACAGCTCTGGGACAAGTTTGAAGACAAGAACGTAAGTGCCTCTCATGATTTATCCACAGGAATTATAGAGGTGACTTTCTTACGGCAAGCCTTTAAGTCCAGGTTCAGCCTCTTTGTTCACCAGAGGAAATGAAGCTGAAACCAATAAAACCTTCCAGAAGGGACAGTGCAGATTCATCATTCCACAAAGATGGATAAATGCCAACACATTTCTCACTGCTGTGAAACCAGTTCCAGATATTAGATCTATGGGAAAAAGCACTTTATATAAAAAAATGAAATTGTTCACATTTCTCATTTCCCTCATATTCTACATATTGTTCTTATATTTTATCTTCTCTTCCCACCTCCACTTCTTCTTAAGTTCTGTTCCTGGTGAATTCAGAACTGTTGCTGCACGTAACAAAAGAGATGGAAACCAGCCTTTGTGGGGTTGGTAGATTGACATGCTGATGTCCCTCCCCCAGCCACTAAACAGATGTCAAAGGAAGGGCTGGGCGTACCTTTTCCAGATGGTTTCTTAAGAGCCATCTTGCTACTGTCTTAATGTGTCCCAATTAAAATCAGCCGCAAAATGAACCACTTAAATGCAAAATAGATTTCACACTACTCCAAACATGTTAAAATAGTTAAAAGAAAGGATCTTATTTACTGCCGAATGGTACAAGTGGCCTAATTCAGAACTACTATTCTATTCAGAACTACACTACTATTCATTTTCGAACCACTACTGTTCATTTTACAATCACAAGCCTCACAAGTTATTAGGCTTGTTATTGCCATTTTTAAAAGGGGAACAGAATCATTCGCTTATCAAAAGATCACACCATGGTAGTAATCTGGGTCAGAATGAAGAAGAAGGGGAAGAGGAAGAGGAAAAGGAAGAGGAAGAGAAGAAGAAGAAGAAGAAGAAGAAGAAAAAGAAGAAGAAGAAGAAGAAAAAGAAGAAGAAGAAGAAGAAGAAGAAGAAGAAGAAAAAGAAGAAGAAGAAGAAGAAGAAGAAGAAGAAGAAGAAGAAGAAAAAGAAGAAGAAGAAGAAGAAGAAGAAGAAAAAGAAGAAGAAGAAGAAGAAGAAGAAGAAGAAGAAGAAGAAGAAGAAAAAGAAGAAGAAGAAGAAGAAGAAGAAGAAGAAGAAGAAGAAGAAGAAGAAGAAGAATTAGAATTTGTACCCCACCCATCTTACTGGGTTGCCCCAGCCACTCTGGGCAGCTTCCAGCATATATAAAAGCATAGCAAAACAATAAATCTTAAAAAACTTCCCTATATAGGGCTGCCTTCAGATGTTTCCTAAATGTTATATAATTACTCATCTCCTTGACATCCAAAATCTAAGTCATATGGTCATACACTACTTCTCTACTCTCTGGCTGACGTGTCTCTATCTTGTCTACCTTAGATGGCCATTGTGAGGATGAAGGGGAATAACTCCCCATAAATGTCTCAGTGAGCCCCGTGGAGAAAAGGCGGGACACAAATGGGATGGATTTGTTATCTCAAGAGAGAGGAAGAAGACACCCTGTTGGTCCTTCTTGAACCTTCAGGAGCTTCAGATACCTGTTTGTCCTAGCGCTGTCAGACAAGCGATGTTGAGAGAAAGGAATTAACTCTTTATAGGGAAAAGTACACTTACAAGTCAGGGAAAGGCTTCAGTCTATCAGTCCTACGTCTCTCAGCTACCCCTAGATGCGCATCTGATGAGGCAGTTGCAGCAACACAGATTCCATCTTCCCAACCTCAGCTTCTGTGTGCTTCTGCTTCTCCCTCTTCAAGATCCCGTCTTCCATGTCAGTCTCCACCCCTGCTTCTCCTGGTGCCCTCTTCTCAATATCCAGCCACCGCTCTTCAGTGTCCAGCCAGCCCCTGACACTGTGGTAGATTTGACTGCTGCTTTAAGACAAACTCACAGAGGGCCTCCAGCCTGGGAAGTTTTTTCACTATTTCTGGGAAACAGAACCCACAAACTGAAGAACAACAGCTGAAAAGGGAGTTTCTAGTGATGTAACATCTCAGAAATGCTTATGCAACAAATTGTTGCTGTTAAGGGCTACTGGAGCGTTCTTTGTCCCCAATCCTCTAAGGAAAAGAGTCAAAGGTTAAAAAAGTCCACTTAAGAGATTTAGATAGGTACATGAGGTTCTCATGTGAAAAACTTATTAAAAGGGGGCTGTGGAAGAGCATGCCAATACTTTCATGTTGAGTCTGGTCATTGTTTGTTAAACATTACTCTTGTGTCCACCCTGCTCTGTTCAGCTGAATTAGCGTGGAAAATTAAAGAGGTGCAGCTGTTTGGATAATATAGCTATCCAAACTGAAATGTGGGTGTGAGAACTCAGAGGAAGCTGTAATACTTCTTGGCTATTTGCATTAGCAGGAAGGGAAAGGGTAACAGCAGTCACCAGAAGGCACCAAACTTCAAAAAGCAGCTGCTTTCAAAAATAATAATAATTAACAAGATTTTTAATCCAATTACATGACCAGGTCTGGGAATTACCAGGGTTTTTACACTGCTGCTATTGTGTGAAATATTAGTTGAGCTGTCTGAGAGAGGATTTAATTATCATAGTTAGCCGTATGGGCTTTTTCATCCAAATCTGAAAAGTAGCCAACAGATTAGAAAACCAGATGTACTGCAGGAAGCCTTTCTGGATATTTGTATCTTGTATGGGACAATGGTGTGTGTACCTTTATGCCAACAGTTGTTTTAATCAGCTTGTATATGAATTAGAGGACAGTTAAATTTGGATACTAGTCTAGCTGCAAAGTGTTTTTTAAAAGTTAAGATTGTTTAAAAACAGCCAATCTTGTCAGTGTTGTCCTTCAGTCACATGCCTCAAGGATAATTTTATCTTGGTTTTAATTATTATAGGCAGAAGATTATTTCATTTTATTCCTAGACTGCCCTTCAGGCAGTGATAGCAAAACTTGGCACTCCAGCAGTTATGGGACTACAATTCCCATCATTCCTGACCACTGGTCCTGTTAACTAGGGATGATGGAAGGCTTCAGCTATATAGATCTTAGGGCAGTATATTAATTTATTCATTTGCCTCATTACAGACAGCAGTCTGTTAAAAAAAGATTAACACACATAAAATATATCCCAATAAAAAATACAATGAACCAACACAGCAGAAAAAACAACAAAAAGGTCAGCAGCAAGAACATTTCATCCAATAGGCTATCAACCAGAATTCATCAGTTCTGAATTCATCAAATCCCTGGGAGAAGAGAGAAATTTTAAAGTGTATAAATAATCATATCAAATCCCGATGCAACAATTTAAAAATAGGATTAAAATATATTACACCGCAGAATTAGAACATCTTGGAATCTGGTGAGGCCCAAAGCTTAGGAGACCATCTGTTCTGCATGCAGGATTGAGCCCGGCCTGAAATCCTGGACAGGCTCTTCCATTCAATGTGGACAGTGCTAAGATAGATGGACCCAACTCAGTCTGAGATAGCTTCCTCCTATGGGAGTCATTCAGCCTTGTTGTCCTGTTCATCCCCAAAGACCGGGGTGGGGACACGGAGCACACCTTCCATTGCCATTGAAATGTAAGTACAATGGTACCTCTGGATGCGAACGGGATCCGTTCCAGAGCCCCGTTTGCATCCTGAGTAGAATGCAATCCACGACCGCGCGTGCGCAGGTCGTGATTTGCCACTTCTGCGCATGCACATGACGTCATTTTGAGTGTCTGCGCATGCGCGAGCGGCGAAACCCGAAAGTAACATGTTCCGTTACTTCTGGGTTGCCACGGAGCGTAACCTGAAAACGCTCAACCTGAAGCATATTTAACCCGAGGTATGACTGTACTGGTAGGGACAACCTTATTTCCAATCGAAGGGATTAGGGTGCTACTATTAAGCTATCTGATACCAAGTAAGTCCTTTAGTTCATCTGCCTCAATAATTTCAGACAGGGATCTCTCTCAGCCCTGCCTGTAGATCACAGGGATTGGATCTGGGACCTTCTACTTGTGAAATATGTCCCCTACTAATAAGTTATGCCCCCTCCCCTATTGTGAGGCAAGCCCAATATTATTTTTTTAATCAATTTTGATTCTTTCTACCTGATGCCAATACCATTAAGGATCACAATATATTGTATTTTTCAGTTTAAGTGTGTCTCCGTTCTATCCAAAGCAGTATGGAATCCGTTTCTGCCTCTGACTTTTTCAAAATGGTGACTGGGATACATATCTTTATCAAAACAAAAACAAATTTAGAAAAACCACAGGCCTGCATAGAAGAGCGCTGCAAAAGCACCCCCAATAACTGGACTGCGTGCTTAAGTATGGTTTCTTATTTCTAAACTGATGCAATCCTTGTCATGGAAAATACCTTTAGGGAAAGGATTTTTCCCCCCAAAGTAAATGTGGCCTGCAATGCAAGACACACCAGAACTCCACCAGAAGATCACATCAAGGGAAACTGCTGAACACGAAATGCTTATTTCCACAGGACCTTTTTAAAAGGCCTTAAAAAACCAAGACATGCAGAGAAAACATTGCAGCCAGAACACAATTCTGCTAGAATCTTATTACTCAGTCCCCACCCCCACCCCTTTATCGCAAAGGGCAGAACAAGAAATATCTGAAACTAGATTTCTTTACTTCCCTGATGATTCCACTATAATGAGGTTTCAGTATATACCCGTTATGTCTCAACGAGGTCAGCTCAGGGCTTTGAACATCTCCGCTATTAAAATTCAGTCTGCAGAACTGTGGGAGGTGTGGAATGAATTCACAGCCAGCGAATGTTTCCTGTAGTCTGTAGAAGTACCCACAGAGTGGACAGCTCTTCACATTTATCAAAATTTTGACCCTTTGGGAATTCAGCCAGATTACTCTGAAGCCAGATGGTGCCCTGACAAAGGGGTCCATTGCAAAAGCTGGGACATGAGGGGCACAACAAGGCCAGTAAATGGGTGCATGTGCCAAGACTACAGTAATACTAGAGCAGGGGTCGGCAAACTATGGCCCGGGGGCTGGATGTGGCCCACCAGGCTCGTAAATCCGGCCCGCGGACCCTGCCACCCGCTTGGTCAGTCCCTGCGCTGAGCTAAACCAACACGACACAGCGTTTCCTTGCAAAGAAGCCACAGACGCCTCGCCGTGCAGGGACTGACTTCCACGGTGCTGGCATGGCTTCGGATTGGCTGCAGGAAGCCTTGCCGCCTGTGCGCTGAGGTAAACCCGGTGTGGCCATGGACGGAGAGGCCAGCGGGTGGGCAGCGGGTCATGGGCATCATGACGGGCGTGTCACGGGGCTTCAGCCGTTGCTTGGCAAGCCTGCCTGGCGCCCAGCTCAGCACTGCTGGTGATGGCGCACTGGGCGGCTGCACTGGAGCAGCTGGAGGGTGAGCTGTGTGCCGCCTGCCCGGCGCTCCACATGCGCGGCCAACCTGGCCTTGGATGACAGGCCACAGCGTGTGGTGCACGCTGCCTGGGAGCTCTGTGGGGATGGGCCAATCGAATGGCTGCTGCTCACCAACGACGCCGGCGAGTAACAGCATACGAATCAATATGGCGAACCTGATTCAAAAACACCCACTCACACATGAAAACAAAGTTCACCACAGCCAATCACAAACAAGCAACCGCACCCGAGGCCAACCCCAACTTCTCTCACCACCAAAGGAACACAAGCGAATAGCCAAGAGAACCCGCACAAACGACGCTGACACAAAACCCCACACATACATTAAGCAAATTAGAAACATCGCCTCCCGACCCCACTCCCACTCACCTTCCCCCCCTCCACCTCTTCCTAATGTAACCCTAATGTCTCAACAAAAGAAAGTGACCTATGGAAAATGTAACTTGAAAAAAGAGACATTGAGCATAACTGTGTAAACCAAGAAACCTTTAATAAAAATATTTTTTAAAAAAAAACAATGCCGGTGAGTGGGCGGCACCAAGATGCGCTCCTGAGCACATGCAGAGTGCATTCCTCCTCCAGGTCCGGAGGCAGTTGTGGGACTGGCTTGCCCACCTGTCAAACACCCCTCCATTGTTTTGCAAAGTCCCCTTGCAAAGGGGTGGGGGAGGAAGAGGATAGTTCAAATGACACTTTGCAAACATTGGAAGCTCAGTGGCTGACCTAAAGTGACACTTTGAACGAGCCTCTCCTCCTCTGATGAGCAGAGATGAAATCCTAGGCTGCATGGTCCTGTTCCCAGCTGAGAACTGGGCAGTGTAGCCCATGCAGGATTAAACCCTGTCATCCTGCCCATAATCTGACATCACCAATGATGTCAGGTAATGGGCTGGCAGGTGTGGTTTGGGGGAAAGAACCAGGGGAGCCCAACTGAACCCCCAAGGTGCTCTGAGCCTGGCTTCGGCTGGGGAGGGCAGGATATAAATAAAATTTTATTATTATTATTATTATTGTAAGATTGGCCTGCAAGACGGAAAAGTATGAAAATTCAAGAGTGGTATCACTAACATCTTTTCAACAGATGTGTACTACATTGTTTGCACTCAGGGCACTAAAATAGCACCAAACAACAACAACACAGTTTTGTGTTAATTATGATGCCCATGGCTTGCATGCATGATTTTACTTGCATGAGCTTATCGCTCCTTTGGATCCTCTCCAAGGCCTATGAAAGTGGACTCATCTGGACTTGCTGCTCATTGTTATCCTTAAGTAAAGGTAAAGGGACTCCTGACTATTAGGTCCAGTTGTGACTGACTCTGGGGTTGTGGCACTCATCTCGCTTTATTGGCCAAGGGAGCTGGCGTACAGCTTCCAGGTCATGTGGCCAGCATGATTAAGCAGCTTCTGGCAAACCAGAACAGCACACGGAAACGCCGTTTACCTTCCCGCAGGAGTGGTACCTATTTATCTACTTGCACTTTGACGTGCTTTCAAACTGCTAGGTTGGCAGGAGCTGGGACCGAGCAACGGGAGCTCACCCCGCCGCGGGGATTCAAACCGCCGACCTTCTGATCGGCAAGTCCTAGGCTCTGTGGTTTAACCCACAGCGCCACCCGTGTCCCTTTATTGTTATCCTTAATTTCCTTTAATAATGAGCTGACACACTGACCTTGTAGACATGCTGACAATGACATCCTATATAATCATCTCTTTCTTCAGCAACACTATTCAGACCCCGATGTACAGTGCAATAAATAATACTGGTGTGGACGAAGGCTGAAAGCAGGAATTGTTTCCGCCTCCTTCAGCTTACACACCGTAAGGTAGGCCAAAGAGAAGGGAAAACGACGTTGCCCTCGGCAGGAAGAATGGGATGTACACAAAACAAGTAATTAGCCAGCAAGCTCTATGCTAGTAGGGGAGTCTGGTCCCAGGTCACCACCTGCCTGGGCCATCATTCTCCAGGCTACAGAAGCTGGCCTTCCCTTCCAGCTAAAGCCACAGCACTCACATGGCTTCATTACCATTCCCTTTCTTTGTCTGCAATTTATTACAGCCAAGCCAAACACGATGGGAGAAACGATGTCTGTTTAATACACATCATTGAAAAAGTGGAGCAGGTGCCTAATTCCTTCAACAAAATTGTTGCCTACAGTAAAGGAAGAGGAAGGACACGGTGATTTCCCATCCTTCACCTTCCACCCCAGGGTCCCAGGGCAGGTTGCAACCATTAAACACCATGTTAAAAACAGAATAATAATAATAATAATAATAATAATAATAATAATAATAATTTATTATTTATACCCCGCCCATCTGGCTGGGCCTCCCCAGCCACTCTGGGCGGCTTCCATAGAAACCAAAAATACAGTAAAATATCACACGTTAAAAACTTCCCTAAACAGGGCTGCCTTCAGATGTCTTCTGAATGTCAGGTAGTTGTTTATCGCTTTGACATCTGTTGGAAGGGCGTTCCACAGGGCGGGCGCCACTACCGAGAAGGCCCTCTGCCTGGTTCCCTGTAGCTTTGCTTCTCGCAATGAGGGAACCGCCAGAAGGCCCTCAGCGCTGGACCTCAGCGTCCGGGCAGAATGATGGGGGTGGAGATGCTCCTTCAGGTATACTGGACCGAAGCCGTTTAGGGCTTTAAAGGTCAGCACCAACACTTTGAATTGTGCTCGGAAACGAAATAAGAGTTAATGAAATTCCCTCTATACAAGATTGCAAGACTGGATCCAAAAGCTGACAGAATATGCAGAATTAGACGGTCTATTGGAAAAAATAAAGAATAAATCAAAACAGGAATTTGTTTCAAAACGGGAGGTTTTCAAAGAATATTTGAAATATAATATAGTAGTTTAAATTCGGTTGCAGCATTTGAGGAACTTCAGTAATAGTTGCAGGGCAGATATAAGAATTAAGATATATGAAGAAAAAGTTTTATAATGATAAAAGTGTGTACTGGCAATAAGTTATATGAAATCAAAATATGGAACAGACGGGAGGTTGGGTCTTTAGTGTTAAGACCAATTTATGCCTTATTGTTTGTTAAGAAAATTCAGTATCTACTGTTATTCCTGTGTGTAATTTGGTATTTGTGTTTTCTCTTTTTTCTTTTCTTGCTGTATCAATAAAAAATAAAAATAAAAAACCAGAAATAAGGCAGGTCCTAAAATATACATCTCAAGGGTCAAAAGCCAGAGCAAAGAGGTGTGTGTGTCTTCAGCGTTCGGCGACAGCTTTATATTGAAATGCCTGGTGTATCTCTGTGGGGAGGGAGTTCCACAGCTTAGGGGCAGCCACAGAGAATGTCCTCTACTGCCCCCCAAACTGAGCACCTGAGGGTAGTGGAACAACCATGTGGGTGCCCTCTGCCAATCTTAATACCCGGGAGGGTCTGTATGGAAGGTGGTGGTCTTCCAGGTATAAGAGGCCTGAGTTGTTTATCCTGTGAATTCACAGGTGAGGCAGAGAATGGAGGGCCAGAAAAATTCCTTGACCTGCTTAGTTTTGAGATAGCGTGTTCTCCTTCATGGAGAGCACGTGTTGCGGTGGGGGCCGACAGGACAATCCAAAGTTGTGGGGCGGGCTAAGTGATCGTTGGCCAGTGATGTGATTGGGCTTCCCTTGTTGTTGGGAAGAAGTTAATGTTGCCATTTGTTGATTGACAGCCAGAAATGCTAAAACTCCCTGCACGAGGCATAGAGCTTCCTCTTTTCGCCCGTGCATCGGATTGCCCGTCCCCCCTCCCTATATTTAGGGTTGTTCGCTTTGACCTTACTATGCCTGGGTTGTCTGCTCTTGGGGCAGGGGCCCGGTAGGAATTTTGTCCATCTGGCTGATTGGCTGGTGCTATTTGGTTTTTGCCTACTGCATAGCAAATCGTCACAACTTGTAAGGTTGCGGTTAGGCATTGGTTTATGGTTTGGTTGGTTGAGGGGCATAGATTGGCTGTGCCTGCCCCTCTAATGCTGCTGCTGCAAGGGATTCCGTTAAAGGAATACAGGGGCTCACTGTTGCTTTTGTCTGAACCCTGTCAAGGGGCTAGGGCCACGCAAGAGCCCCTGGTTGCATTTGGGGAGGGCTGAGGGCAGGTTCCCTGTTCCGTCGCTACCCCCAAGTGTATTCCTCTTTTCTGACTTTCGCAGGCGTGCGGAATGTCAGTCTGTCCCCATGGGGTGGCAGATAGTCGCAACCAATGCCTAAGCAACCACTCACATTTTAATAAAGTTGTGGCCAAAATTATGCCAAAACCCTTAAACAAAATTTCTGTGTGATGTGTGAGTTATTGGGGTGGCCCTGGGGACCTCGACACGCCAGCTTACTAGGCAAAGCAGAGATAGTTGGCCAGCAGTTTGTCTTGTAGGGACTGGGGCGGGGAGCTCCTGCCCCAAATGTGGGAACAGCTGGTGCGCTCCCTGCCTGCCTGACAGTCACAGGTACCATTTTGGGACACGCTAAAATGTGGGAAAGAACGAGCAAAATGCAATGAATAAGAGCTGACCAACATGCGCAGCCAGACCCAAGTGCTGCCCCCACTACTGAACTATAGTTCTGTGCAGCCCCTTTATTTAAAAACATATGCTAGTTTTCATTATTCACTAAAACTAATCAGAAAACAAAATCTTAAGTTTTTTAATTACTAAAAATAAAATGTGCCATTCCCATTTGCAACCTTGCATAGTACATTCTGTTTTCATTTTAACATGCAGTATTTTCTCGCTGCCACCCTAAATCTGTTTCTCTGCAACATAGATCCATGGCTCCTTGGCACATTTGGTCTTCCTCTTCCCTACAGCACCCTAAAGGCATCTGAAAGCTGTCAACAACTAAAAATAACCTGTTCTTGCAGGCTTTCCAAAGAGGCCGTCAATCCCTGCCTTTTCATTCACTTTTGGGTTTCTTTCTGCTCTAAATAATCTTCTGTTTGCAAAAGTATGGGAGACAACCACATATAGCACATGAAGCTGAACTAGGAGAACTGCAACCTTATTCACAAGATCCATTTTTTGCAGAGATGTTTTTATCTGTGCAATTCAACATGGTTTTACCCCATTTGTAACAGAATGTCTGTTTCCTACAGACAGAAGACTCAAATTTGATTGGGGAGAATATGCATAGATTTTCCTTTAATCTTTTTGCTATAATGGGGAAACAAGCACGGTTCCCTTTTCACTCCAAAATGCTATTGTTGTTGAGATGAACATACAAGGCAGCCTGGCATAAAAATGCTTGGGAGGACAAATTAGAATACACAAGAAGAGGGAACTGAGCAAAACCACGACTGCAAGCCGTTCTGCGGCAAAGAATTCACTCAAAACCAGCCACATTTTTTTCTACTTTTCTGGCTATTTCAACCATAAGATACTAAAACCCTGGAAACATTATGTAGTTGTTCAAAACCATTTTTCACAATGTGCATCTTCCATTAAGAGGTGGTGGTGGTTAAACAATTTTGTCCTGGTTTTTACACAAATACAACACTTATCCAGCAGTGTTTGTTTTATCCATTGTCTCTGGACATACACATTCAGCATTCAAACGTATTACTTTAAGTAACCCCTCCATTGAGAATATTGAGCACTTGGGATAAGAAGGTCTTGATTTTGGCCATTAAGATAATAAAAAATTGGGTCCACGTTTCTTGGAAGGTGTCCCTATTCGTTATGCCTTTCAATTGCCCTCCTGTCTCTGATGAGATGCTCAGACATTGCTGTAACCCAGATATTATTTTCCCATACCTTCTTTTTTTATAATATTTTTTATTAATTTGAACATATAAATTACAAAATGTACCACAAACCTTATCACTTATACAATCTTTTAAGACTTCCATCAGCACCTCTGATGATCCACCGTTTTAACCACTTCTTATGCATTTCTTAACTTTATATTGCCTTTACATCTCTTAACAAATCATCCTCCCCCTTGTCCATTTTTACAATACTTCTAATAATACTCTTCACAAAACTTCTTGCAACCCTACAAACGTCGTCTGTTCTTCACAATTACTTTTCAAATAGTCCGTAAATTTACTCCAGTCTTCCGTGAATTTCTGGTCTCGCCGGTTTCGAATCCTTCCTGTTAGTTTATCTATTTTCCCATACCTTCAAGGGTATTTCAGTCTAGTTCTTCCATTGTTGAGCAATCGCTAATTGTGCTGCGGTCAGCAGGAAGCCTACTAGTTCATTGGGGCACAAGGTGGAGACTAAGTCTATGTCCAAAGATAGTTGGGCGAAGGCAGGATTTGGTGAAAGGGGTTGGCCTGCAGTTGCAGATATCATGGAGAATACTCTATCCCAAAAGTTCGTAACATAAGGGCATTCTCACCCAACATGAACAAATGAACCAAGCTTTCCACAGTCCTCCGAACATAAAGGGGAGAGGGAGGGGTTAATTTTTGCCAGCCTGACTGGTGTCCAGTGCCATGACCTTGAGCAAGGCCTCCTGTAAGCAAGCAAAAATGTTTTTGGTGGGGTGGGAGTGGTGGTGATGGTTGTAAAAACTTATACCTCATTTTTCTGTCAAACAACATAGAGCCATTTACTCAAAAGGGCATAACTACTGTGCTTTGAAACAGATACACACTTCACAATGCTGGTGACAACAGCAACAGTACGAATATATTAAATGCCATCACTGGAAGGAATAATTCTGACCACTTACTTTTCAATGCTGGCTCTAAGGTGAAGATATTTCTCAGCCAGTTACTTTCAGCAAGATATATTTTTGTATTCAGCAAGAGAAACCACCCAAGATTTCAGTGAAACCTGAAATAAAAAGAACATTTCTTAAGAAAAGTGAGACCAGAAACAACACAGGAACAGATACCATCACCTCCTGGAAGCATTTATTCATACAAAAACCTCTCTCTCTCTCTTTTCTCCTATAGTTCTTATTCATTTGTCGTGAAACACACATACACACAACCTTAGAAATAACCAACAAATCAGGAATAGCTCTTTAAAAACAAAGGCTGGCCAATGTAGTAACAAAGCTACCTAAGTAGAGAAATAAAACCAGGACACTGCCATGTGATGTTGTCCTTTGATTTTGTAAAGCTACATCTTCTACTTTTCCATTATTTATGTAAATAAATACCCTTATTGTAGGCAAAGTGCAATGCCAAGTTTGGACAAAGGTATTTACTGTCCCCGGCAAGCAAACATAGAAACAGGACTAGAGTGTGTTCCATGGATTAATTTCAAACTCATCACGTAATCTTGTGATATTTCCCATGAGATCTCCAAACAGGTTGAAGTACTGAGACATTATTTCCATATTTATTGGAAATAACACAGGAGCTAAGGCAAGGCGCTATTCCCTCTGAGTACTCTCGTGATGAGAATGAAATTAACTCCTACTGCCACTGCAAGATACTTTCTCTTTGGCATGTGCAATATTCGCCTAAAGTGACTAACTCCCTTTTTTGTATTATTATGATGCTACCTTCCTCACCATAAACTAATATGGAAATTATCAGATTCTTGGAAATTATGTCCAATATGCAGTGGCCCAAAATCAAGCCCAGTTTTTGATGCAAACTTCACAGGGGCATTCTGATATAAGGGGTCTGAAAATTTCCATTATTATTATTTTTACAGAGCTTTTGGCACAGGCAGCCATTTTGAGAAGACTGCTGTAGAGCTGAGGTGAATGAACAGAGACAATTTTCTCTCTGCAGCTGACAGCAAGATCAAGGTTCAGGGAGACCTGCTAGTGTTGAGAGTGAGCCAGCGGAGAGATTCTGCTGGGACTGGCTTTGCACTGACAGTGCCCCGGTTTAGTTCTTTGGGTCACTTATGTAAACCCCTTATATATTGATTGATTATTTTTGATTGCTTAATTTCTATACTGCTTAATATATTTTAAAAATATCTCCCCAAGCAGTGTACAAAAAGCTGAAGAAACAACCAACAACTTAAGTAAAATATTTAAAAAATATAGTTACATATAAAAATGTTACAGTAAAACAAAATTGCCTATCTCTATCCCAATCTCAATTCATTTTCCTTCTGACACACCTTCCCTCTCAGCCACCAGGGTCCAAACAAGCTCTCAGCTCACCCACAAAAGTCTCACAACGACAAGAGTTCCTGGAAACTTGCCTTCTATGGGCAGGCCCAAGGTGGGTGGTCCTTCCTCAGGCTGCCCCCCCCCCACTATGTCCCACTCAGCTGTCCTCTCTACACCCAGGTAAGCAGGTTTGTTGAGTTTCCCAGGTGTTCCAGAGGATAGGAAAAGGCCCAGCTCTCAGTTCTTCACCCTCTGTCCTCTCCTCGGCCTCCAGCTGCTATGCACATACAGTGGTACCTCGGGATGCGAACGGGATCTGTTCCGCAGCCCCATTCGCATCCCGAATGGAACGTAAGATGCGACGGCGCGTCTGCGCATGCATGGGTCGTGTTTTGCAGCTTCTGCACATGCGTGTGACATCATTTTGAGCGTCTGCACATGCACAAGCAGTGAAACCCAGAAGTAACGCGCTTCGTTACTTCCGGGTTGCTGTGGAGCGCAACCCGAAAGCGCTCAACCTGAAGCACATTCAACCTGAGGTATGACTGTATTTATGTGCCTATCATTAAGGTGGTTGAGTTTATACTTTTGTTTACCTCTGCATAAGTCCTTTGTTGTGACTCTCCCCAGAGACCCTGAATAAAAAAATTGGACATATAAAATCATAATAAAATCTCAGCTACCCCTCCCGCTACAAGAGTCCACACAGGCATCTCCAAACAAGTTGAGTTGCAATCGCTCCTGGTGAATCCATTGCTTACTGTCTCCTTCAACGTGAATCTTGTAGAAGATTGCCTGGCAAACAAACAATGCATGCTTCTGCTAGTTAGTAAATGAAGGGGTTAAGGACTACAGAGCTGTAAATTTCAGGAGAACACTCGCCTAGGTCACACTCAACTTTGGGGAAGAAGTGGGACTTTTTCTTGGTCCCTCCAATCTCTCTGAAGCAACATTGGAACAGAGCAGACATGCCTTAACATAGCTTTCTCTGCTTTAGATATGTTTTAGAGGCAGCTTTTGCTACATTTTTAACAAGGACATTTACATACATTTCTTATCACTGCTATTAAGGAAAATGTAAGTCAGAAACCTAATAACTGTGAGTAAAGCGTTTTAAACTAACCTTGCAGCCTGTGGTCTGTTTTATTGAAAAAGGGGGAAAGGCAGCCAGCTGCCTTCAGGAACTGGAACGTTATCAAAAGAAGATTTAAAAACTAACTCCAATGCTTCAGTAAATCTGCCTAACAAAAGGGATTTTAACTCTGCTACTGGGGCTCTTTATGTATAAGTCCTGTGTTTTAATAAAACAGGTGCTGGCCATTTTTTCCTTGTGCTAACCCCTCACCCCGCCACATGGCTCTGTAGAGGATCAATTATAATTAATATACCCTCTTACTAATACCCATCAAATCTATGCTATCTTCCATTATCATTTGTAAATTTAAAGTAAACAAAAGAGCATTAGACTCCTTTCTGGAAACGTTAAGCCAAAATATGATCACCTAAAATATCACTCTTTCCTCTCTCTCTGACCTCACAGAAAAGGAAAACTGGGCAACCAAGATGATCATGGGTCTGGAAACCAAGCCACAGAGGAACAGTTGGGGGAGTTGGGTATGTTTAGCCTGGAAGAGAGGATATATGATAGCCATCTTCAAATATCTAAAGAGCTGCCATGTGGAAGATGGAGAAAGCTTGTTTTCTCCTGCTCTGGAGGGTAGGACCTGAACCCATGGCTTCAAGTTACAAGAAAGGGATTCTGACTAAACATCATGAGAACTTCCTGATGGTCAACAGTAGAATGGACAACTTCAGTAGGCGATGGACTCTCCTTCATTTGAGGGTTTTTTTTGCAAAGGATGGGTGGCCATCTGTCACGGATGCTTTAGTAGAGATTCCTGCATTACAGGTGGTTAGTCCCTTCCAATTCTACCATTCACTGGTTGTATTATTAAATCTCCCCTCTCTGGCAAGTCCATCAACTGGCCAAATCCCCACTTTTTCTTCTCCCTTTCCCCTAGCGTTTGCTGTTAAGCTCAGTCATGTCCCCATTTCCTGAGGAGACCACTTCTCTCTCTTCCCCACGCAATGGTCTTCTCTTCTTCCTTGGGCGCCTCAGTCCCAAATCTCACATTCTCCTTCCCTCACTATCCACAGCAACTCATTGTCAAAATGAAACATTTATCCTCGCCATTTCCTCTTTTCTTCTGATTCTTGGAACTTTTACAAAGCTCTACAAACTCCCTTCTTCTTCTTCTGACCACCTCACCTTCTCGTCCTAGAGTAAGTGGCTCTTGTTGGCTTCCCTTTTCCTTTGGGTACCACTTTCACCCCCTACAGCCAAACGTCTGGACTGGCCTCGTGCCTGACCATTTTGCCCTTCTGGTTACCTTCCTTCCATGGGACTAGAGCCTTAGCTCTGTTCTTGTCTTATTCAGCAAGCTATCCCCCGCCCCCTTTCCCTGTATCCTAGTTTTTCGGCATGATTTTAGAACATTATTTTAGTTTAAACTCTTTTATTGATTATGTTGTTTTGTTGTTTCGTCGTTTAGTCGTGTCCGACTCTTCGTGACCCCATGGACCAGAGCACGCCAGGCACTCCTGTCCTCCACTGCCTCCCGCAGTTTGGTCAAACTCATGCTAATAGCTTCAAGATCACTGTCCAACCATCTCGTCCTCTGTCATCCCCTTCTCCTTGTGCCCTCCATCTTTCCCCACATCAGGGTCTTTTCCAGGGAGTCTTCTCTTCTCATGAGGTGGCCAAAGTACTGGAGCCTCAGCTTCAGGATCCGTCATTCCAGTGAGCACTCAGGGCTGATTTCCTTCAGAATGGAGACGTTTGATCTTCTTGCAGTCCATGGGACTATCAAGAGTCTCCTCCAGCACCATAATTCAAAAGCATCAATTTTTCGGCGGTCAGCCTTCTTTATGGTCCAGCTTTCACTTCCATACATCACTACCTTCAAATTTAGCATATTGCAAAGTGCCCATCTCACACTAGTAATCAATAGCTTTTGGAGAAAATGTGTAGTGCGTGCGGGACGCAAGAATACAGAGACTTTTGCTTTTGTTATGTTAGTTGTGGAACAATGAGATGGCAGCCATGAAGAGTGGGCTCCACATCCACTATCCCACGCAAAAACCTATTCAGCTGTTAATCAGCAGCCTGAGCCATTTCTCTTAGGAATAGAATTTCAAGAACCAGGCTGGGGAATTAAGACAGTGGCTCTTTATTGTCAAACTAATTAAATGTAATTAAATTGATAGCAGCCTAGAATTGAAAGCATTACAAAAATAAAAAAGCATTTGCTTTACATTTATAAAGACTAAAGTGACTACGTCCTTCTGGGGTAATTGCTGGTATTACAAAATAGTTGGCGACAGAGTTCCTGACAGAGAGTCAATTTAGACTGTCAGGACTCATTAGCAGATATATGACTGATAAATAATTGAGTTAATTTTTACCTGGCTGACAATGCTGAGATGATGGAAAGTATCTTATTTTCTGAATTTAAATAAACCTGTCCCCACGAAATCCACCCACATATAGCTTCACATCAGTTCAGCCACTGCATAAAGCCAGTGGCTTTCAAATGTCTGGAAATTTGCTAAAAACATATTTTTAAAGCTTAGAAAAGAAATGCATTCATGATTGTTATCTTTTGTACAACACATCCCTTTTCCCAATCCTCCAGAGGATGTACGGTAGCCCATAGGGTTCAATTGTTCTGCTCAAACTCTGTTACAAATCTTCTGCCAAACGTTTGGGAATAGGAACTATCTGGACACTCTGACAATTCAGCGCTCCCCCAAATAATCAGATTTTGCTGAGATTTCAGGCACATGCATCCTTTTAGGGCATGAAATGGTCCAGATTTTAAGCTTTCAGTAACAAAAAGTCTCTGCCCCTGGTAGGAAATGGACAGGCAGTATTCTGACCACATTTCTCCAGGGTGATAAGGAACTCTTTGGGTTGAGTCAAGTCAACAAGCTACAAATTAACCTAACACTAACGTCATCCTGAGATTCCAGGCTCTTATTTGGATCTGGGATAACCACAAGGTGAGTTTTGGGCAAGATCTCTGTGATTGTCTTTGCCCAGAATGATGTTGTTAAACAAATCTGGGAGGTGAGGAAAGAAAACTGATCCAGATTTAGGTAGTTCAATGATGCCAACGTAAGTTTCATATTTCCTATAGATCCTCCTCAAAATAAATTGGTAATTCAAAATAAATAGGCTCTCCCCCCCCCCCCCAAAAAAACAACAATAGCTACATCCCTTGATTTGGGACTGCCTGAGGAGGAAAACATGACAATCCAACTTCAGTTTTTTGAGGTGCCAAACAGGGGACAGCTAGTAGCTGAATCTAAGAATGACTGAAGCTAACTACCTTTCCTGATAAGTTCTCTATTCCACTTATTTTCCCATTTAAAAAAACCAGATACATTCCTACTCCAATGATCTCTGAGAGCAAGATGAAAGGTGAAATATAAATGATATTATTAAAGACGAACAAACCTAATCTCAGATTTCGTCTGGTTGACTCTAGTCTTTTCTTACAAATAATCCATTCCTCCTAAACTCTTGGCCCTTTTAAGCTCCTAGAGATCAAATGAATGTGATCAAATCCACCTGTTCTTTAGATCTAAGTGGGGAGAGGGGAAGCTACTTAGATCCTAAAATCCTTTTTGAATTAAAAAGACTGGATAATCTCTCCTTGCGCTTCATCCTTTCTTACAGCAGAACATGTTGTACATCAAGTACAAATAGTGGCGGGGACATTCACACACTCCATTACACTTGGGTAAGTCCATTGAGCCCACTGAGCCTACTCAATCCAAGCCGGTCTGCAACATCTCTTCTTCCTTATTTGCTACATATTAGGTGTGCAAAAGATTGATATGAATCCTAAATAATGAACAAAGGTGGGGCGCCTTGGGAAGATTTGGGACTTCTACAAAATGGGGCTAATCTGTACAGGCCAGGTATGTGTTGTGGCAGAAACCCCCGAGCACTTTGCAGCCCCGGTGATCCCGACTTTTTCTTTTGAAATAAAAAAAGCTTTAGACAAGCCTATGTGAATAGTGAAATGATGTTTCTCAGTTTAACTGTTAAGGCTAGGAAATGTGGAGATGTAAGAAGTTTGCCAACTCAAAATGTACAACTCTGCCTTAAGGAGGATCAGGAGTGGGAGGGGCCTCTTTTGTGACTGACAGGTCTAGCTTGTAACCAGAAGGGATGGTTTTACCAGCACGTACCAATCCCAGTGCTTTGAGGACAGGGACAGTTTTCAAAGAGCAAAATACTTGGTCTCCTTTAAGCCTAAGGAAGATACCAGGACAGGGTGGGTAGAGGTCAATGTGAAATCTCTATTGTGACTGACAGGTCAAGTTTCCTAGAAACTTCCAAGCCCCTGGAGCTATTTGACTGCATACCTAAGGGTACCTTCTCTCATGCTACTTTCAGACAAATAGCCCCAGGTGCTCCTACATTGTTTTGTGGGAAATTTGTCTGAAAGTGAACCTTTGTTTAAGCACCCTAAAAAGCTTGCAGAAGAAACACTGCAGCTATCCTGCAAATTTCATCCATTTTTGTCAAAATAAAACAAGAGTTAAAGCTAAAGTTTAATTTCCCAGTAATGAAAGGGTGCAATTGAGCAGATCCCAAAAACTATAATGATGATCCATGTGGGAAAACCACTACAGGCATCTTTCTGAAATTTCCCACAATTCATGCCCACAAATTTCATCTAATTCTGCCCCAAAATGTTAGAGAGGCTTCTCTTTTTTAAAAAATTAATTTAAATGTGTTGAGCACAAACATCCTGGATCTATTTGCTGGTAATTGAACAGGCTATATCTATTCTAGAGGTTCTAACATGCCTACAAATTTCATCCACTTCTGTCAAAAGGAAAGGAAATGAATGGATGGAGGAAGACATGGGCTCAGACTGATGAGAGGAATTGAGCCAACCTATGAAGCACCTCAGATCTGGGGTGGGGGCTGATTTACCAAGCACCAAATCCAAATCTGGATTTGAACCAAATCACCTCACATATGTCCTGCACAAAGCTCCCTGTAGTTATTCATTTAGCTTTACCACCCAATAATATAACAACATTCCAGCCTTTCGCAAAGACAACTGAAAAGTTATTAAAAGAGGGAATGAAATGTTGCTTTTGAATAAAGGATAGAAAACTACACATTTAAAATTGTGCCTGTTTTGTGGACCAAAATTCAAGCTGCCCTCTATTATAACACCACCCTAGAGTATGTGAAAAATACAGTGCCTTAGAGGATCTATACAGAGCAGTTTCACTCTGGGCCTCCTCCACTGCGCCATATTGTCAATGTTCTCTGCCCCACCAGCCACCTGACAATGATGGAAAGAGACAAGATTCTTCAAATACGGGATAAGGTCAAATGGTGGACAGGGTTAACCTGCCAAAGCCAAAAGTATCTGAAATAATTGTTTCCCATTTTTTACCCTCTTCACTCAGCTTCTGTGACACTGGGTGGGGGCAATCAGGAAAAAATGCCCCTCTGGTCTGATCCTAGCTATAGAACTGGGCATGCCAATTCCAACTTATTTTTTTTATGTGCGTACAGTCCATATCTGCAGTGGTTGAGTGCAAAATGGTGCATGTAGGCATGAGTGAAAAGTTATTTGACCCCCAAGGCTCCACAAATCTTGATCTAATTTGGGGGGGATGGGACACTTCCTTAGAGCTACCAAGGCTAGAAAACATTCCAGGAGCTACCAGACATTCAGTGGTGCTGTGCTTACAAATTATCTTCCTCCCCAGTTTATACTTCTATGCTCAGTCACTGCGAACACAAATCTGAGACTGTACTTCAATGATGATAAAACCCATATGCCTGCTTACCATTTCCCCAGGTTTAATGTTGAATTCAGATCAACATTCAGAAACTGTCACAGAGAGAAACAAAAACGACAGAATACCTTGTGGCACCTTTTATAGAATCCCCACAGTGACAGAACTTCACAGATGAGAAATATAAGGACTACAAAGAGAATTCCATTGAAGTAAACATGAAAAGCAGAAAGGCATTTGCCTACAGAAAAGCTCAGCCGTGCGGTAGCTATTTGGTTTCTGAGAATCAATGGAGTCCCTCACTGGGAGCCACAAACCTTTGCCCTTTGTTCATTGACACTCCTCAATTCACCAAGGATTTATTTAAGCAATTTATATACCCCTTAACTACAACAGTCTCTTAAGTGGCTTTTGACACTCAATGTGCATGTTTTTAGGGCCTATCTTATTTTTTTATTGTTGCTAGTTGTTTTAAATTGCTTGCCATCTTGTAACTTGACCTGGGTCCTTAAGGTGAAGGGCGGGAAATAATAAAATAATAATAGTAGCAATAATAGTTAGGCTGGCCAGATTTTTCCCCCAGCACAAACATGTCTTTTCATGCCTATTTCTCAGGTCAATCCCTCCTCTTTAGCTTGCAGGCAGCATCTCAGATACATCTCAGATATGCTGAAGATTCAGGGCACAAGGGTATTAGATTGATTTTAGATTACTATTCAGCATGGTCCACACACACAAGCCTTGAAAAGGGTTCCAGTGGGAACACGAGGGTGTGGAAACATGATGGCAGCATGGCTTTCTCAAGCTGGGGACATGGCGGTCAGATGGGCTTTTCTTGTGCTGAGTCCTCTGGGAAAGTAGAGTTAATGCAGAAGAAATTGTCTCCCCCACCCGACTTCTGCAGAGTCCACGGCCTCATCTTTGAACATGGGGAAACATGTTTGTCCATGCTAATCACTCTGAGCCCTGGGGATAGAGTGAGATACGAGTAGGAATAAAAAACAAACCATTTTGTTAAGTATTAATTGGTTTTATTCTGCAAGCAGCTTTATAAACCCTGGGTCATTAAGACCACTAGAAAATCACTGCATTGCTGAAAGTGGGGAAAACTTTATCATGGGCCAAATTGGAAGCACTTTGGGGATTCAGCTGGCCATGCTAGCTACAACCAATGTGAGTGTTATGTTGTGGGTGAACATATCAGACGACACAGGGTCCCCTGGCCAGAACCCCCTTGACATGATTTTATATCTCCTTGCAGACACAGATAAGTATGTGACCTGGCGGGTAGCACTTTTTGCAACTGCTGCTAGGAAAATGAGAGCAAATTATATAGCCAAGGTAGCCATTAACTGTAAAGGTGATGAATTTATTTGATCCTATCTATCTACCTCAGGCTATGCTCTATCTTTGTCACCACACTCTGAGTATAAATTGCACACTGTATTAATTGATATTGTTTTTAACATTAGTGACCATGTGATGATTTTAGCTTATGAATTTTATAGTTTAATGTTTTTATTTGTACATTGGGGTATTTTTATAGCTTTGTTTAGAGTACATAATGTTTTAATAATATAAATGTTTTAAGTCTTTTTTTATCAATTCAGTATATTTTCTTTTAATTGTCAAATAATTCTGTGTACATTGCGGCAGCCTTTGGCTATGTGCAATAAAACTGACTGAGACTGATATCAGACGACACAGCGATTCTTCAAACAGCTCTTGTTTATTCACAGGCCAGGACAGAACTGAACTGAAGGGTTCAGCCAGCCTGCTTATATAGAGCTCCAGTACAACTTTACTGTAACAACTTTCTAAAACTATCCAATCACTGAACGTCACTTTCAATCCCTTATCTGCATAGCTATCTACAGTATCCCCCTGCTGGCCCAGGGTGAGAACTTCAGTACATAACAGGAAGAGCCCGATGGAGCAGGCTGGTGCCCATCTCACTCAACATCTTGTTCTCACAGTGGCCAACCAGATACCTATGGAAAGCTCAAAAGCAGGACCCGAGTGCAAAAGCTCCTGTGGTATTCAGAAGCACACTTCCAGCAACAGCATCCTCCATGAATTTGTCCAAGGCTCTTTTAAAGCCACTCAAGTTGAGGGACATCACTGCCTTGTATGGTAGCAAATTCCAGTTGAACTATATGCTGGGTGAAGAAGTGTTTCAACCAAAGAGTCTGTGGAAGAACGAGGCCACTTGAACTGGATGCAGCTGCCAGGAGGTCTCCCGTTGTGAGCAAACAACTAGGTGGTTGGCATGCCAGCTAGGCATGAAACCGGCTGAGACTTAATGTTCTTCTCCATTTCTAAACAAATATTTCTAAAAGCTCTATTTGCATCGTGCTTTCCAGTGCTCCAAATGCTTCATAAAACCATGTATAGAAGGTGAGTATTATCTCCAAAAGGGACGCGGGTGGCGCTGTTAGTTAAACCACAGAGCCTAGGACCTGCCGATCTGAAGGTCGGTGGTTCGAATCCCCGCAACAGGGTGAGCTCCCGTTGCTTGGTCCCTGCTCCTGCCAACCTAGCAGTTCGAAAGCACGTCAAAGTGAAGTAGATAAATAGGTACCACTCCAGTGGGAAGGTAAACGGCGTTTCCGTGCGCTGTTCTGGTTCACCAGTAGCGGCTTAGTCATGCTGGCCACATGACCCGGAAGCTGTACGCCTGCTCCCTCGGCCAATAAAGCAAGATGAGCGCCGCAACCCCAGAGTCGGTCACGACTGAACCTAATGGTCAGGGGTACCTTTACCTTCACCTTACTATCTCCAAAGTGAAGTTTGGAGTCTGAGGATAAATAAGCAGCTTGCCATAAGCCGTCTAGCCGGAACATGCAGAGGTCCGATGCAGACCAAGAGCTTTCTAATGCATAGCTCCGTCTCTTAGTCCACTATGCTGCGCCAGTTCTCTAATGTTCAACTATCAAGCGCCTCTACTGGACTTTTAAAATAAATGCTGGCAAATTGAAGGCCACATCCTTTAAACACTGCTTGGCAGAAAGATGCAGTAAGGCACCAAACAAAAACCTCTTCAAATGCCCCCGTCACTTAGCTTAATGAATGTATGCAAATTGCTAGATTATAGAAAATGCCTGGGACCACTTCAGTAAGGAACAGACTTAGGAGGAAATCTATAGAGATACAGCAATCCAATTTGTTTCTGAAATAAAGCTTGTTGGTTTTCTCAAGATAATTTCATTACACAAAAGAGTGAACCAGTATTTTAGTCTCCTAGAAGGGAAGATTATAAGCATTTCACTACAGTCACAGGCAGGAAGTGAACATGTAGAAGCTGTTCTCTGCCCTTAGTTGTTGTTTTATTTCTAAAGAAAAGGCTGACTTTTATTTGCAAAGAAAAGATCATTGCATTAATACATATTTTATGGTACATTACTGTAATATAGAATATTTAAGGAAATCAATGCAGTGTATGTATGTGTGATGAGATGATGAGCTGCTTGTGCGTGAAATTCCTAGTCCCTCAGAGTTTGGCTAAGTCCACAAACCTCTGTCTGTAACGGAGCTCCTTAAGCATGGCTCCGTCAGTCGCTGGTAGAATCCGACAGTGGGCGTTTACGGAATTTCTTCCAGCATAAAAACTCCTTAACGGAAACGCGCCTTCTGGACTCTCAGCGCGACAGTTTCCGGCGAGGAGTGGGTGTCCCTATAGGAGGTCCTGAAACCTCCCCACTGTTTTCGCTGGAAGTGTCTCTGAGCCATCCCTCCGACTCACTTTCCCTTGGAGCTCCTTCTCTCCCCCTGCTGGTTCCCTCCTCAGCTGATAAGTCTCTCCCAACCTCTGTGAGCCCTTTCACCTCCTGTTCTTCCGATGGCAGTTCCCTGACAGTATGTCATCAAAATCTGCATGAAAGACAGGAGGGTGCTGCCTCTATACCTCTTGACAGCTTACCCTTCTCAAAGAATACAATCCACAGCTCCTAGAATTCCTTAGGGGAAGTCGTGTGCCTTAAATATATGGTGCAGGCACAGCCAAGACTTTTCAGAGCAAGAGACAATGGCATAAACAGTTGCCAAGAGAGAAAGCGCAGCAGATGTTTTCCACATGGGTTTGTAAGTTGGCCTAAATTCACCTCCAGATGTCTGAGTTAACTTGGGGAGATGCTTGCAGACAATTCTCCAGGAACGTCTCATGCCTCAGCTTCACTGAAAGAAGCAAGAGTTGCTCATTTTATTGAGGCCGAAGAGGAAAACATACTGGTGGGTTGTGTGCCCTTCCATCTTATACTGGGAAATTTCAGTCATTTACATTTTAATGCTTTCAGGTTATGCAGACCTCTTTCTGGAAAAACTAGGAATGTCTGTAGGTGTTGCAGCTTTAACCTCCAATGGTCTACCTCAGAGGTCTCCAAACTAAGGCCTGAGGGACTCGTTTATCCGGTCCGTGGCGACCCCCGCCGCCTGCTGCCGCCACCCGCTCTTACCGACGCTGCGCTGCGTGGCTGCCCACTTCTGGGTCAGAGGAGCACCGGAAATAGCTTGTGCGCATGCACAAGCGTTATGCACATCCGGGTCGGAGGAGGCCTGCGCACATGCGCACAAGCTATTTCCAGTGCTCCTCCGACCCGGAAGTGCACCAGAAATAGCGTGTGCTTACACGTATGGGCATGTGCTCCCCCGCCCTCCGGCCCGCCGTGCGATTGCTGCTGGAGACACCGGCCCGTAGCGTGGTAAGTTTGCTGACCCCTGGTCTACCTGACTGCACACCTGAAACAAACTATTCTTCAGTGGGAACAGCCATTCTACTTCCTTTTTCTTGCTGCCTCTGAATTCTACAAACTGGGCTACACTAATGGTATGTGAGCCAAATTTAACAAAAGTCCCCCCACTGCAACAAGTGGACACATTAGATAGGAAGATTGAACCGAGTACAATTTCAACAGATAAATGTTGTGAATCTGTGTTGGTTTTTGTTTTATTATGTACTTTTGTGTATTTTTATGTTGTGAACCACACTTGTTAACATCTCCCAGAGTAAACTTAGTAGGCGAAGATAAATGAAATGCTGTAACTGCAATTCCGTAAGAAAGCTCTGATAGAAGTTTCAATACTTCAGGAGGTTGGAGAATAAATTCCACCAGTATGACTACCTTAAAATTTTGAGGGAAATTTCTTGCTTCAAAAATGCAAAATGGCTGTATTACTGTCACCAAGCAGTAACTTTGACATATTTTTCCTGGAAGGTGTTATCTAATAGATATCTCTCTGTGTGTGTCAGGAGACATATAATGCAATATTTAGTATAAACACACAGTAGTAGGAAAAAAGACCTTGGCTAGGGGCCACAGAGCACTGGATCACATCCACATTGTACATGTAAAGTACTCTTATGCCATGTTAACAGTCATGGCTTCCCCCAAAAGATCATGGGAACTGTAGTTTGTTAAGGGTGTTGACATCACAGAGCTACAATTCTCTGCAAACTACAGTGTTACTTTTCAGACATGCTGTTTAACTCTGTTTTATGGCTGATTATCAAGAGAGAAAAGTACTTGTAGCCTTAATTCCTGGAAGAAGTGGCATATGCAGAATTAAATATTATGGTGCAAGAGTCAGTAAGGAGGGCAGAAATATATTATAAAACCAAGCATCAAGTTTGAGGCAAGAAAAAATCATTTGTGCTTTCCCTAGTGTGAATAATAAACACACTCACCCTTGGCTTATCAATTGCTTCTAGATGGTCAGGCATGGAAGTTACGATAAACGGGAATAAATTAGACTCTTTTTCTCCTTTCAGCCTGTTGTCAAATGACTCACACTGATATGTGTGGTAGGCAGGCCAGGAGATTTTGCAGACATATTTGCAAGGGTGTTACAATCCCTTGCAACAGCAGGAAAATGAAAACCAAAGGGCAGGAACAAGTCACCAGTGTTTATGTAACAGCAACTCCAGAAAAGCAAAACCTCAACACCCAACACACAAAAAGAACCTAAGCATATTTGGGCCGTTGTCACAAGGTCCCTGATTTCAGAATGGCCCAACACAGCTCCAATGCTGGACATGGCAAATATTCCCAGTAGACTTAAGCAACAATTTCACTTTGGTGATAGTTGAAGAAATAAGTTTACAATATTTCCAAAGTATGTTCACACTTTCTACTTAACTGTAATGCCTTTTGAAGGAGGCCACAAACTAAAGGAATTGGAGTAATCACATTTTAAACCAACCATGTAATGGTGCGAAGCAAGAGAATAACTGGAAGAAAAATTCAGCTTTGGAAAGCCAGACTAATGCATCTGGAGAGAAAATAATCCAAAACCCAAATATTTAAGAGGAAATGAAATCAACTAGAAACTTATGCCACCTAAAGCACTTACTAATTAGTAAGAATGCGAATGGATAGCAGAAGATAGTAATTAATTGTATTGAGGAATCTATGGTTTTAAACTAGGCACTCCCTAACACATTTTATATACTGTAATTATATGTGCATAGTTTCCCATCATTTTAAAACAAATGTAGCAGATATTATTATTATTACTATTATTATTATTATTAATTGAATTTATATACCAAGATATAAAACCACAAAATACATAATAAAAATAAAAAACAACAACCCAATAGCCCCCCCAATAATTTCATTAACAGAATTATTTTATGTCTAGGAAACTTAAGGTTTATTAGAATGAACCTTCACTCAAAAATACTCAGGTTAGGAAAATTCTGAACAGGAACAAATTCCAAAACTATAAAGACCTCTTACTTGACTGTCCATCGTGGGCCTTTTTGTGAAAATCAGAAGCTAGAGGCTTCTGAGTGATTTAATGGAATTTGTCCAATTAAACCACAAGGAGCAAGACAGCACCGAGTTTAGGTTGGCCATTTTGGCAGCTAAACTGCCTTTTGAAAATCTAGCACAATATGGACAGTTTGCCACAATGGAGTCATCTGCCACCCCGGTGATGTATCACCCTGGTCTTGCTGATAACGGCTGCATATTACTGGTGTAGCCCTTAGCGCTACACAGAGTTGCCTGGTCCTATCTACACTCTTCAGAAAGGAGGAAGCAATGAAACAGGGTTACTAGCAAACACACTCCTCTAACTCTTAAGGACTGCAAACTATGTTATGAAAAGCTTGCCACAACCACAATGTTTAAAAAAATAGTCAATTGGTTGTTGAAAGTACAACATTGCACTGTTGCTCTTTCTTCTCATACAAATAGCAGTACGAGAGAGAAAAATGACCTCGGGTCGTACAGGTATTGATCATGATTTTTGCTTAAGCTTCACGGAGCTCAAATGCCAATGAGTGTCAAGAAAAGCACTAAGAGGAAACTGCTCCTCAGGACAGGACATCTATACAAAACTCCTTACGCTCTGTGGAAGAAAGGGCCTCAAAAAATATGAGGAGGCAGCTACATTTGTTAACTGACCATTTTGTCCTGTTCAAGGACATGGGGGAGGGTGGTTAATTTTATTGAAGAAAGGTTGTGCATGGATGAGGAGAGATCAGCCCTCCCGCTTTCCTTTCTGAGATCCATTGTTCCAGTGGCTTTTCTTCCCAGCTCGGCTCTGATAATGGCACGAATCCAGATTAGGGGCCAAAAGTGGCAGAATGTGCTAAGGTGAGAAAAGGGAGCTCTCTGATGCCCACTTTTGGTGCAAGAAAACAGACTCCCCCCTACAATTCTTTGAAAGAGAATGTGATGAAAATTATGTATAGGTGGTATATCACCCCTGTGAAATAAGTTACAATGTATAAAACAAGTAATAAATCTTGGAAATGTAAAGAAAAGGAAGGAACTTTCTATCACATGTGGTGGGAATGTAAAAAAGTGAAAAACTTCTGGGAAATGATGTATAACGAGATGAAAAAGATGTTGAAATATACATTTATTAAGAAACCAGAAGCATTTTTACTTGGCATTGTAGGAGACGATATTAATAGACAGGATTGTAAGTTGGTTTTATATGCAATGGCAGCAGCAAAAATATTATTGGCACAAAAATGGAATTACTGACAAAAGAAGAATGGCGGATGAAATTAATGGACTATGCAGAATTAGATAAATTAACAGGAAGGATTCGAAACTTGCGGGACCAGAGATTCTTAGAAGACTGGAGTAAATATATGAACTATTTGAAAAGTAACTGTAATGAACAGACTACGCTAGTAGGACAGCAAGACATTTTGTAAGGAGGACTATATGAAATATTGCAAGAAAGGCTATGGGGAGAATTATTAGTTGATGATAATTAAGAGTAATAGATATATTAAGAAATGAAGAATAAGTGATAAAGAACAGAAAATTATCAGAGGTTATTGACGGAAGTCTAAAACAATGTATAAGATAAGAAGTTATGTGATTGTTGGAAATGATATGAAAAAAAAACCCCAATAAAAATGTATATAAAAGAAAACAGACTCCCCCCACCTCTATACAGTGGTACCTCGGGTTAAGTACTTAATTCGTTCCTGAGGTCTGTTCTTAACCTGAAACTGTTCTTAACCTGAAGCACCACTTTAGCTAATGGGGCCTCCCGGTGCCGCCGCACAGCCGGAGCATGATTTCTGTTCTCATCCTGAAGCAAAGTTCTTAACTCGAGGTAATATTTCTGGGTTAGCAGAGTCTGTAACCTGAAGCGTATGTAACCTGAAGCGTATGTAACCTGAGGTACCACTGTATGTGAACAAGGCAAGCGAGAAAGACAAACATGGTTCCCACAGAAGTAGCCACTGATCACGGCAGGTTGATGGGGAGGGCGGAAATGAAGGCAACCCAGCATGTGGCAGCAGCAGGAAAGGCAAAATCCATGCTGGGGAGCATGAGGAAAAGAATGGAAAATAAAACTAAAGGTATAATAATGCTGTTATACAAAATGATTGTTATTATTGGTGCTTTCTCCTAGAAAGGTGCCAGTACTGTACTCCCAGAAAAAGCCCTGGTTATTATTATTTAGCCCGTTTTTATGTTTCCACGTAGGAGGTTATTTCAGCAGACGACACATGTATAGTAGCATGTGCACTGCACTGTTTCTCAAGTGCCACATATTCCATATCCAGTCTTAGATTTACCTTCTCCATTTATTAATATCTAAATATATGAAAGTAACAGATTTGACAGTGCTGTTCTGTCTGCTGGACTGCATGGAATAAGAAATCTGAAACACGTTTTTAATGGAAATAATGGGACCATCTGTGCATAATTAAAGGCGTTCCTTTTGGCTGTGTGCATCGGTTCTACTTCCTTCATCCAGATTTAGAAACCAAAAAAAATACGTTCTTACATATATCTTCCGAAGCAATTCAAGAAAAGGATGAAAGGATTGATGCACTAGGTTTCTTGCACTAATACTCTTATTAATTTTTAAAATTTAATTACAATGGGCAGGGAATGAGGACATTTAGAAAGTGAGCTTGACATACCCTTCTATTATATAGTCTGGGAAATGGAAACTAATTCATTTTGCAAGTGGTTTCTGAAGTTATCACAAGGAGAAGTGAAAATAAACCGTGTTTAGGCTTACTAAGTGGTGGCTAAATGCTGTAATCTCTGTAATTTCAACTGTGCATCCAATTAACTCTAAGGAAAGCAATATGGCGGGGGTGTTATTGAGGTACATGGGCTTAGGGTCCAGCCAAAGTCCCCCATCTTTGATCCTGCTCTCACCATGATCCCAGAACAACCCTTCTGTGAAACTTACCTCAGCCCAGACGTCTTCAGTTCCATCTGCTGAGCTCCAGTTGAGCAAATGACCATATTTTTTGCTCTATAAGACTCACTTTTTCCCTCCTAAAAAGTAAGGGGAAATGTGTGTGCGTCTTATGGAGCGAATGCAGGCTGCGCAGCTATCCCAGAAGCCAGAACAGCAAGAGGGATTGCTGCTTTCACTGTGCAGCGATCCCTCTTGCTGTTCTGGCTTCTGAGATTCAGAATATTTTTTTTCTTGTTTTCCTCCTACTAAAACTGTGGGATGTAAACACAGGAGCAGTCAATGACAACATTCCTAGAGTGTACATGTTAGAACATGGGGAGGGATGTCTGTCCAGCAAGCAGGTAAACTTCCTGGGGACGGACGTCCTCCGCATGTGACCAGAGGTGGGTGTGGCCTCACCTGTGCAGGTAAATGACAAAAGCACAGGGCAGGCAGCCATCTCTCTCTCTCTGCCATCTCTCTCTGCCATCTTCCTTCCATGAGGAAACATCTAAGGATGCTCTCTTGGCTCCCAGCCAAGAGAGGAGATAAGGACTATCTTGCTACAAGATAGATTCTAAATGTATTTTACCTTTTTTAAGCCTGTGTGCCTTCTGGGATCATATTGTGAACAGAACGTGAGTAAACTCTTTTATACTTTTATAAAGACTGTGTTGTGTCTTGTATTTTAAGAGGGAACAAAGGGGAAATTACCAGAGTAATTATTATAGAGGTTCTAGCGAACCTGTGCACACGTTACCGTTGCGAACTTGAAGGGGAATGTCTATAAACTCTGCTGATATTTTGGGAACTTGTTAGCACAAGTTGGATAAGGATATAATCTCACAATATATCTTCTCCTGCACCCCAGAACATTCCCACAAAAACTAGGTGCGTCTTGTGGTCTGGTGTGTCTTATAGAGCGAAAAATACGGTACATTGGTGTATCCGGCTGAGCTGGGGATGGGGACTTGACGCTGGCTGTATCCTAAGCCACTCAACTCAGGTGGTCTTGCCAAACGATGGCACCCTAAAGGCCAATGCTTTATAGGCAATTCTGGGGCCAAGGAAGGGAGAGAGTTCTCGTTCCAACACCTGTTTGATACAGGTCGTAATATTTTCCCTAACAAACAAAATGGAAATTCTTACTGTGAACTACTATCCAGGCCTGAACCTGCTTATCTTCTGAAATCAGACTAGATTGGGCACGTTCAAGATGTGATAGCCCTAGACACTCTCAGTGATGCCCTTCAGGAATCTCTGAGAGAAAATGGGAATTCTTACCTTGAATTTCTATTCCCAGGGGTTCCTGGAAGGCAGGGCCCACCCAACGGAGCTTGGGTTATGGATTCAAAGATAGGGTGGATTCGAAATAGATATGAGAACAGGCTAACCTCTTCCCTAGCTCTACAATGATGTTTCGTTGGATTCTGGAAGCTCCATTATCGACAGCATCATATTTGAAAAAGATGCATTAGTTGAAATGGATCCACAACAGTTGTTCTGTCATGTATTGTTTATTGTCTTATCTGCATCAGTGTTTATTCTCTTTTCTATATGCCTTTTGAGTACATTAGAGTATATTTTCATTTATTTTATTAGTTTATATACTGCTTGTTGTAAAGAAAAACCTCAAAATGATTAACAAAATGAATGTTCACATCCCATGGGTCTTTCTGTTGTTTGTGAGGGACCTCTCAGGATTTTTGCATTGGGTCACCCCAAATTCACCATCAGATCAAATAGCATGTCCATGGCTACAGCCTGCACCAAAAAAATCAGGCATCCACTGTTGCGTGGTGCCGCAATGGCGCAAAAACGTGGTTACAAAGCACGGATCCACACGGATTCTCAGGATTTTTGCATTGGGCTACCCCAAACTCACCATCAAATCACATGTCTGTGGCCATAGCATGAACCACAAAAATCATACATCCACTGTTTCGTTCAGAATATTTTTTTTCTTGTTTTCCTCCTCTAAAAACTAGGTACGTCTTACGGTCAGGTGTGTCTTATGGAGCGAAAAATATGATATATATTGTACTTTTATACTTCCAATATTTTAAATCAGTCAAAATGGAAGGACAGAATTAGGGAGGGTAAGAAACAAGGTAATCTTGGGGAAAGATAATGTTCCAATACGGTTTGCGGTCCTAAGTCACTGGGATATATGGCGGAGTGTAAAGTTCTTTTTCTTTTAGCAAATACTCTACACCCACACAACATGCAAGTCATAAAAGCTCCTATACACTACAATGTTTCCTAAAAGATTAATCACCTCATTTTCACAACTCCCTTCACAGGCCAGTTGCTTAACATCTGGAGGAAGGAGGAGGAGGAGAGGGAAGGTGAGGCCCAGCTATTACATCTAGGTATTTTGTATCCTGCATCAGTGTCCACAACTTCTCTAAGTCTCACTTTCCTGACACAAGGCGTTCCCAGGAAATCATTCGTCAGACAAGCATTCGCATAACGAGCTGACAATTTCCATTATTTCCTATGGGAATATTCCTTTTTTGTAAGTACCTTTTCTATTTATTTTGAAGAAAAATTAATATCAGAACATTTTGGTTTACATGTACAGAATGAGCAGTTTTCCAGGGGAAATTAGACAACAATAAAGTCAAAACAAGAGATAAATACATTGTAAGATTATTAGGAAATGATAAATTAGTGGATACAGATGCAGATAATATCTGTAAAATAGTTTATGCAAAATTTTTATACAATGTGTTGAAGGCAAAGGTATACAGAAGAAAAAAAGAAGGAAGATCAAGAGGGGAAGATACAACATAGCTGGCTGTATCTTTTTGAGACGTTAAAGAACTTGCTATGGGCGATCTGAGGCCTTTACAATGGGTAGAGGCATTCAGAAACCTGATAATTTTTTTACAAAAATTAATCTTTCTGAAGTTGTTGATATTGTTTGTCATGTTTTAATGTTCTTTCTAAAATGGGATCTAATAACTGTGTATGTTGTGGTGGTAGGTGGGTGGGGGTTCAATCAAATTTATTGTCCTTGAAAGTGCATAAAACAATTGCAAAAGACATTTCAATGATTCACCACCTCTGTTGCTTCCAATAACTGCTGTGCAATTCAAGCAAGTCAGATTAATCAAAAGGGTGATGAATGAGCCAAGAAATACAATAATCAACACATCTTAATATCACAGCAAAGACAAGTGAGCTCCAGGGGCAGACCATGATGTTTTGCTGCCTAAGGCAGGGCTAGGCAACCTAAGGCCCGGGGGCCGGATCCGGCCCAATTGCCTTCTCAATCCTGCCCACAGACAGTCCGGGAATAGGCGTGTTTTTGCATGAGTAGAATGTGTCCTTTTATTTAAAATGCATCTCTGGGTTATTTGTGGGGCCTGCCTGATGTTTCTACATGAGTAGAATCCGTATAGTTAAAGCTATGGTTTTTCCAGTAGTGATGTATGGAAGTGAGAGCTGGACCATAAAGAAGGCTGATCACCGAAGAATGGATGCTTTTGAATTATGGTGCTGGAGGAGACTCTTGAGAGTCCCATGGACTGCAAGAAGATCAAACCGATCCATTCTGAAGGAAATGGAGTGCTCACTGGAAGGACAGATCCTGAAGCTGAGGCTACAGTACTTTGGCCACCTCATGAGAAGAGAAGACTCCCTGGAAAAGACCCTGATGCTGGGAAAGATGGAGGGCACAAGGAGAAGGGGACGACAGAGGACGAGATGGTGGGACAGTGTTCTCGAAGCTAGTAACATGAGTTTGACCAAACTGTGGGAGGCAGTGGAAGATGGGAGTGCCTGGCGTGCTCTGGTCCATGGGGTCACGAAGAGTCGGACACGACTAAATGACTAAACAACAACAACAGAATGTGTGTTTTTATTTAGAATGCATCTCTGGGTTATTTGTGGGGCATAGGAATTCGTTCATATTTTTTTCCAAAATATAGTCCGGCCCACCACATGGGCTGAGGGACGGTGGACTGGCCCATGGCTGATAAAGGTTGATGACCCCTGACCTAAGGCAAAGGCAGCTCCCACTACCATTCCCCATTTGCAGAAGCTAACTGGACTGGCCATCATTTCTTCCAACAGTAGCAAAGGGAGTGTGCTCCACAACACCTGAATGCAGCAGTCTAGTTCACAGGGCAAAAGGCAGACCTTGTAGAACACAGCTCTGCCCACAAACAAAGCAGAATGCCTAGGGAGCACCACTTGTGATTCCAACCATCGGCCACCTGCAGTGACTGCCCCAGTCTGCCTAATGGTAGGCCTGACTCTGGCAAGCCCCCACCCAGCAACTGCACTATGCTAGCATACATTCCTGCTATGCTGACCAAATAGCAAGTGTGTCCAATGCATGCGAAACCTAGGAGGAGAGGGGGGAATCTCACAACTGCAAAATACAGGGAAAGCGAGGAAATGACCATAGCACATGGAAAGGATGCAGAAGCAGCAACAGTCGTTCATGCCTCAGGAGACTTGACTGTTGTCAAGCCCCACAAATGAAAGCTCTAAAATGGGTTTCCCAAACTTGGGTCTCCGGCTGTTAGGGGACTACAACTCCCATCATCCCAAGCCAGCAGGACCAGTGGTCGGGGATGATGGGAACTGTAGTCCAAAAAACAGCTGGCGACCCAAGTTTGGGAAAGCCTGACTTACAGGGATGCTTCATTGTTGCAACTGATGCAAACTGATTCCTAACAGGGCAGGTGGGTCCCTAAGATCAAGCTATGCAGAGCATCTTATATCCAAGCACCAGAATTTGCAACAGTGCTGTCTAAAGCAGGGATCAGCAAACTTTTTAGCAGGGGGCCGGTCCACTGTCCCTCAGACCTTGTGGGGGACTGGACTATATTTTTGGGGGGGAAATGAACGAATTCCTATGCCCCACAAATAACCCAGAGATGCATTTTAAATAAAAGGGCACATTCTACTCATGTCAAAACACACTGATTCCTGGACCATCCACAGGCCGGATTGAGAAGGCGATTGGGCCGGATCTGGCCCCCGGGCCTTAGTTTGCCTACCCGTGGTCTAAAGGCTACTAGTTCAAACTGAAGGTGCTGGTGTTGATTCATGAACTTGTAGCTGCTGCTGCTGCCAGGAGACTTAGATTGGCAGCAGGTACAGCAGTCACTAGACGGGGCTGGCTTGCCCAATGGTGAGAGGCTCAAGGCTAGCAGGAGGGAGGGGGCAGCTGTAGGTGACGGGGATTAAAAGTCTCTCCTCTTACCCTCCCTCTCTCCTGTTTGCCTCCTTGCCACAAACAGCACTCTCTTGCTTCCTGGATCCAGGAAATGCAATATTGCTTTAGTAACATGGCGGTTTCAAATGATCATACACAGAGATGTACCAGTGGACACAAACCAGCCAAAGTTACAAGCTTCATCAAGATGTACAGACTTGGAAATTTCAAATTCCGAAGTCTCAAACTTCCAAGTAGTATATATATAAAAAATAAGAATCTATACACTTTAAGCTGCCAGAAATCCATTTGCTTCACTTGTCTTCAGATGATTATTTGGTTCTGCTATTTCTGCAGTATTAAAAGAATGGGTCAATTTAAAGAAGAAGATGGAAAAAAGCTGGTCTAGAACCGACCATTTTAAATAGCCTCTTGAGAAGGTTGTCTGTTTCCCGCGTACCCCAAAGCCATCTTCCCTGCTGTTTACCATGCCCTCCTTCCCAGCCCCCAAATCTGCTGTTTCAAAGGCAGGAGGACTGGAGCCCACAAGGGCTGCTCTCTGCAGCCATTACGCATTATTGCATTGCCGCTGACCAGACACAACAGCTGACAATAGCAAAACACAGGTTCATTTTCCGGCTCCTCATCTCCACTCACTCCCTCTATGACAAACTACTGCTGTCCACAAACCGCAAATTCAGCAGCGAAAACAGCCTCACGAGAAAGTGAAAGCTCTTTCTCTTGAAATGCTCACAGAAAGAAAACTGGCAGCTCCAGTCAGACTCAGTCAAGGTCTACGTAGCAGCTTTTATTTTCGCACATCGCAAAGGGCCAGAGTTATGGCTTGTAAAAACCTCCTCAATGAAGATGACAAGAATGAGCCACGTGGCTCAGGAGGGGCAGAAGCATAGCTGTCAACCGTCCCTTATTTGGCGGGAAACTCCTTATCCCAACATCGTGTCCCGCTGCTGTCCCTTATTGAAGATGTCCCTTAAATTTCCTGGGTTTCAAAGGAAGCAGCTCCTCTCCCTCCCTCCCTGCTGGCCAGGGAGGAGGGAGGCTCCAACTGTGTTGCTTGGCTGCCCAGCCCGCCCCCCTCCGGCCTCCTCTCACCAGCCTCAGCCCCTGGGAGCCCCTCCCTGCCGGGACTGGCGGGAGCCTCGGGCCCTTCTGCCACCATCCTCCTCACGGCCGCCGAACTGAGCGTCTCTGCCTGGGGCCTCCCCTCTGCCCGTCACTGCCGCTCCCGCTCCTGCCAGGCCGTACTGCAGCTGTGCCGCTGAAGGACCCGAATGAGATGGGCAGCCTGGCATGGTCTATGAATTGATGAGGAGCCTTGAGAGGAGAGCGAGGGCAACCATAGAGAAAGCAGTTCAGAGAGAGGAGGAAGAGGAGGCAGCAGAGGCGTGGGCAGGTGTTCCAAGGGCTATAAGGGAAGGACCGCAACCGCTTCTCCCATAGATTTGTAGTAGTAGACTAGCATAGATGCGGGTTTACTTCGGGCGCTATTTTCCCCCCCCTTCCTCCCGCCCCGCCTGATGGAACTGAGAGCTGCAGATGGAGCACGAGAGAAAAGATACAGAACTGCAGCAGCATCTTTGTAGCTTGGACTTCGTTTTGCGTGAAAAGTGGTTGCTGCTTGTAGTTATTTAATTGCAGTGTTTCATCAGCTGGTGTCTTGAGCAGCAACCTCTGGAAACAAAGGGCTAAAAACCTGCGCTGCTCTCCCAAATTATCTGGTCCCTTTTAACTTCGTATTTCAGCTGGTTGACTAAAATCACTTACTTTGGCTGCTGATCCCTTATTTTTGAGGCTGCTGGTCCCTTATTTTCAAATCTGTAAGTTGACAGCTATGGGCAGAAGGTTGCATGGCAACCCACAGGGCAGCCCATTGCCACAATTGTCACTGCAGCCATATCTTTCCAGTCACCTGCTGCCCACCCCTAAAGACAGCATCTATTTGGTCCCCACCTCTATTTATACTGCAGCCCCGTTTTCCCTCCCTCCCCCTTTGTACCTCTGGGCAAGAAGGGGGGTCCCTCACAAGCAGAAGTTGGTTTGGGTTCAAAAAGCCACCTTTATTTCCCCAAATACATTAATTACGTACATTTAAACTGATTTTATATATTCTTAATTTTCACACTGCCACATTTCTCCAGGCGATAAGTCGGTGTCATGTCAGGCCTTTTTTACTATTGTAAGGCTCAAGGTCCTAGCATGAGATGGGATGTATGGATTAGTGAATAAGAGGCTGAAGTATGAATTAGTAAGTTGTGTGTCAAGGTCCCCAAGCCACCCTTGAATAAATTCACACTACACACAGGAATTTTGTTTAAGGTCTTTGGCATAGTTTGGCCACAACTTTATTAAAATACAAAATGTCAGTGGTTGCTTAGGCATTGGTTACGACTATCAGGGACAGAACTGACATCCGCAACCCTGTGAAAGTCAGTAAGGGAAAACATTTTTGGGGAGAGAATGGAGCTGGGTGCCAGACCCTCACCTCTCCCCAGATGCTCCCAGATGCTCTTGCGTGGCCCTAGCCCCTTGCCAGGGATTTGGACAAAAGCATAGTGAACCCCTGGATTCCGTTAACGGATTTCCCTTGCAGCAGCAGCAGTATTGGAGGAGCAGGCACAGCCAATCCTTACCCCTCCACCAACCAATTTTCTAAAACCAATGCCTAACCGCAACCTTACAAGTTGTGACAATTTGCTACGCAGTAGGCAAAAAACCAAATGGCACCAACCAATCAGCCAAATGTACAACATTCTGACCAGGCCCCTGCCCCAAAAGCAGATGACCCCATGACAGGCATAGCAAGGTGTGATGGGATGATGAGCTGCTTGTGCGTAAAATCCTAATCCCTCAGAGTTTGGCTAAGTCCCCAAACCTCTGTCTGTGATGGAGCTCCTTAAACATGACTCCATCAATCGCTCGTTGAATCGGACAGTGGGCGTTTACGGAACTTCTTCCAGCATAAAAGCTCCTTAACGGAAACGCGTCTTCTGGACTCTCGGCGTGACAGTTTCCGCCGAGGAGTGGGTGTCCCTACAGGAGGTCCTGAAATCTCCCCGCTGCTCCCGCTTGAAGTGTCTCTGAGCCCTCCCTCCGACTCACTTTCCCTTGGAACTCCACTTCTCCCCCTGCTGGTCCCCTCCTCCGCTGAATGGTCTCTCTCACCCTCCATGAGCCCTTTCACCTCCTTAGTCTCAGATGGCAGTTCCCTGACATCCACCTCCCCTCCAGGGCCCCCTTCACCCCCTTCCCTCCCCTCCTCTGCGGGAGGCGAGGGAGCAAAACCCCTGAAGGAACCTCCCTCATCTTCCGAAGTTTCGAACACTTCCCTCCACCTTTTGCTGTCTCCGGTTTCCAAGTACTCCTCCTCATCGGAGTCTGTTCCTCCTTCCAACTCCGATTCCCTGAATCCCTCCAGTTCCTCCTCATCGTCGGTGGTGCCAAAGTACTCCCTCCGAAACCTCGCTACTGGCTGAGGTTTCCTGGGGAACCTTTGGTGGAACGTTTCGATCAAGATCTCGTCACGGACCTCCTCTGCCTTCACCCAGGTGTTTTCCGACTCCGGTTCCCCTTCCCACGCGACCAAATACTCCACCTGATTACCCTTCCACCTGGAGTCGATGATTTCCGCCACATGGTTGCGGCTTTCCCTTTCTTCTATGGCTGGCCCCCGTGTGGATACCCCTTCACCTTCCCCCCTGTATGGTGACAGTAATGACCTGTGGAATACTGGGTGCAGTTTCATGTGGTTCGGTAACCGGAGTCTGAACGCCACTGGGTTGACCTGTTGGATGACCTCAAATGGTCCCAATCTTTTGGGTCTCAATTTCTTGCAACCCCCCTTGAACGGCAACCCTTGGGTTGATAGCCAGACCCGACTCCCCACCCTAATTGTTTCACCTTCCCTTCTGCTCTTGTCTGCCTGCCTCTTATATTCTTCCTTGGCCCTTTCTAAGTTGAGTTGGAGTTGACGATGGATCGCTTCCATTTCTTCTACAAAAAGTTCCGCGGCCGGAACACTCCATCTTTCCCCTCCTTCCCCTGGAAACGCCCTGGGGTGGCACCCATAATTAGCCAAAAAGGGGCTCATCCCGGTGGACACATTCTCAGCATTATTGTAAGCAAATTCCGCTAGTGCCAACTTTTCGACCCAATCGTTCTCTCTGTCATTGACATAACACCTCAGGTATTGTTGGAGAATACCGTTTGCTCTCTCCGCCTGCCCATTGGTCTCAGGGTGCCTGGCAGTCGAAAAGTTGACCTCTACGTGCAATAAGCTCATAAGTTTCCTCCAGAATCTGGACGTGAACTGTTTCCCTCTGTCGGAAACCACCCTCAAGGGGGCGCCATGCAGTCTGAAAATATGTTCTACAAACAATTTCGCTGTTTCTTCCGCCGTGACTGCATGTGAGCAAGCTACAAAGTGACCCATCTTAGTTAACAGGTCTACTACGACTAGTATGGCGGTTTTCCCCTGGGATTTGGGCAGATCAGTCATAAAATCTATCGACACCGCCTCCCACGGTCGTTCTGGTGTGGGTAACGGTTCTAATAACCCCGCTGGTGCCCGCCTTTCTCCTTTGGCTCTCTGGCATTGGTCACACCTTCTCACATACTCCCGTACATCCTCCCTCACCTTGGGCCACCAAAACTCCCTGGTCACCAACCACATGGTCTTGTGTTGCCCAAAATGCCCCGCTGTGGGATTGTCGTGCAGCTGTTTGAGTACTCTCCCCCTCAATTCCCCTTCGGGTATATATAGCGCCCCTCTGTAATACAATGCCCCGTTTCTTTCTTCAAAACCCCCGGGGTCTTCTCCCTCTCTCCTTAGACCTCTGAGCTTGTCCTGGGCGTACTCATCATTTACCGTTCCCTCTACCAGTTCTCTTTGCCCCACCCAGGCCGCACCACACACCCAGTGGTCCTCTGGGATAATATGTCTCTCTTCCGGCGCTCCCTCCCCCTCCAAATATTCAGGTTTGCGAGAGAGAGCGTCCGCTCTGATGTTTTCTGGACCTGGCACATAGCAAATTTCAAAATGGAATTTGGAGAACTCCTGGGCCCATCTCACTTGTCGTTGGTTGAGCACCCGTGCCGTTCTCCAATACTCCAAATTCTTGTGGTCCGTACACACTTGCACCTTATGTTGTGCGCCAATTAGTAAGTGTCTCCATCTCCGGAACGCTTCGTGAATGGCGAGTAGTTCTCGGTCATATACCGTGTAGTTCCTCTCGGATTTGTTCAGCTTACGCGAAAAGAAGGCACACGGTCTCCATTCCGACTTATTGCTCCCTGGCTGAAGCAGCACCGCCCCCACCGCCCGGTCTGAGGCATCAGTTTCCACTCTCATGGGTTTTTGTAAATCCACATGCAGGAGCTGTTCTTCCGAAGCGAATGCCCTTTTCAATTCCTCAAAAGCATGCTCCGCCTCCGCCGTCCAAACGAATTTCTTCTTGCTGCTTAGACAGTCCGTGATGGGAGCCGTTAAGTGGGCAAAGTTCTTGATGAATTTACGGTAAAAGTTCCCAAACCCTAAGAACCTTTGCACATCTTTTTTCGTTTTCGGTGTCTTCCATTCCAGCACCGCCTGGACCTTCCCTGGATCCATGGCTAATCCCTTGTCTGATAAGCGGTACCCCAGGAATTCCACCTCCTTGGTGTGGAACTGACACTTCTCCAATTTCACCCACAACTGGTTTGCTTGCAGCTGGCTCAGCACTTCCCTGACATCCTTTACATGCTGCTCCTCATTCTCTGAATATATCAGCACGTCATCGAGGAAGGCCACGCAATTCTTGTAGAGCAAAGGTCCCAGTACGTGGTTCATGAGCGATTGAAAACAGGCGGAGCCTGATTGTAATCCGAATGGCATAACGAGATATTCAAACGCCCCCAAAGGGGTGAACATGGTGGTTTTCCATTCATCCCCCTTCTTTATTCGTATCAGGTTGTATGCTCCTCTCAGGTCCAGTTTCGTGAATATCTTTCCCTTCCTCACCCTGGTCAAAATGTCATCAATCCTGGGCATGGGGAAAGTCACTGGTTCTGACACGGCATTTAGGGCCCGGTAGTCCACGACCAATCTCGGTTTATCCGTGTTTTTTTTGTCCACAAAAAACACTGGGCTCCCCCCCACCGCTCTGGACTCTCTGATGAAGCCCCTCTTCAGGTTTTTATCAATAAACTCCCTTAACTCCTGCATTTCCCTGTCTGACATGGCGTACAGCTTGCCCACGGGGAGCTGGGCCCCAGGGACCAGATTAATTTGGCAGTCAAAGTCTCTGTGCGGTGGTAATTTATCTGCTTCCCTTTCACTGAAGACCTTGCTCAGGTCAGCGTATTGTTTGGGCACCTTCCCTTTGTCCGCCACTTCCGTCCCTGCTAGAGAGGCTTTTGCCCCTTCTGGCACCTTTCCCTCTCTGCAGTGTTCCAGACAATGTGCTGACCCAAAGGAGACCACTCTCTGATGCCAGCCCACTAGCGGGTCATGCAACGCTAGCCAGCTCATTCCCAAAATGACTGGAGCCCCTCCCAGGGTGGCTACATTGAACGCTATCCTCTCAGTGTGCCTGGCCACCCTCATAACCATTGGGACGGTTTGTAGGCTGACTTCTCCTCCCAGCAGCTCCCTCCCATCGATCGTGGTGACCTGCAGGGGGTTGCTTAAAGGGAGTGTCTGTATCTGGTGTTCAGCTGCAAACTCCTTGCTCATAAAATTACAGGAGCTGCCTGAGTCCAGCAGCGCCTTAGTCTTTAGTGGGTATCCGTTTGCCAGCTCTAGCAACACCTCTATTACTAGGGCTGGTCTTGGAGGTTCCGGAGTGGGCACTTTTACTGCTCCTTGGCCTGTCTGCAGTGCCCTGACAGAGGCAGACAGGCGTTGGCTTTTACTGGCTCCTGGACTTCCTCCTCCTTCCCCCCAACAGCTCCAGCCATCCCTTGCCATTCCTTTCTTTGCGGGCAGACTCTGGCAAAGTGACCTGGCTGCTGGCAGAGATAACATTTCTTGGCGCTCTTTCCCTCCTTCTTCCTCCCTTCACTGGGATTTGAAACTGCGCGCGCGCGCGCTGTTCCAACTTCCATCGGCTCTCCTGGCGGGAAACTTGGTTCTGGAATCTCTGGAATGCGGAAATCCCTCCAACGCTCTCCTTTCCCCTCCCGCTTCTCCAAGGCTCTTGCCTCCTGGCGTGCTCCAATGGTCAGCGCTGATTTGGTCAGCTGGTCCATAGACTCCGCCCTGGGCGCCCGGGAAAGTTCATCTTTCACCGCCGAAGAAAGCCCCTTTTCAAAGAGCATTTGAATGGGTTCCGCCGAAAGGTCCCACCCCAATCTATGTATCAACATTGTAAACTCAGTCCAGTACTCACGAACCGATCGGCTCCCCTGTTTGCACGCCATCAATTGTCTGCGCACCAGCCCCTGTTCGATCTCGCTGGAAAACATCAAATCCATGGCGCGAAAAAACTTCCTCGCGTCCTTCAGCATGTCACTATTCCCTGCCATCAGGGGTCTGACCCAATCTCTCGCCCCTCCTTCGAGATGGCCAATCACAAACGCCACTCTCGATGCCTCGTCGGGAAAGTCATTAAACTGCAGTTCAAGAGCATACTGCATCTCTGTCCTAAAGGCTTGGTAGTTCCTGGGGTCCCCCCCAAACTTCTGCACCATTCCTGGCATCTTTCTTGCTAGTGTAGCGCCTTTCGCCTTTTCTGCATCCTGCGCCCTCCTTTCTTCTAGCCTCGCCGTTTGCATTGCTAGCTGGAGTTCCAACACTCTGTACCTTTCTTCCAGGCTTGGACCCTCTCCAGCTCCTGCTGCTCCTCCGGCTCCGGCTGGGTTACTCATGATGCCTCTCTGCACAAGCTGCTTTCAGGGACTGTCCGATTGCTATGATGGGATGATGAGCTGCTTGTGCGTAAAATCCTAATCCCTCAGAGTTTGGCTAAGTCCCCAAACCTCTGTCTGTGATGGAGCTCCTTAAACATGACTCCATCAATCGCTCGTTGAATCGGACAGTGGGCGTTTACGGAACTTCTTCCAGCATAAAAGCTCCTTAACGGAAACGCGTCTTCTGGACTCTCGGCGTGACAGTTTCCGCCGAGGAGTGGGTGTCCCTACAGGAGGTCCTGAAAACTCCCCGCTGCTCCCGCTTGAAGTGTCTCTGAGCCCTCCCTCCGACTCACTTTCCCTTGGAACTCCACTTCTCCCCCTGCTGGTCCCCTCCTCCGCTGAATGGTCTCTCTCACCCTCCATGAGCCCTTTCACCTCCTTAGTCTCAGATGGCAGTTCCCTGACACAAGGTCAAACACAAAAGCCCTAAAATTAGGGAAGGTGGGAGGGTGATCCGATGTGCGCAGCAAAAAGAGGAAGCTCAACACTGCGCACATAGAATATATAACCTAAGGCTGTCAATCAATAATTTGCAACATCAATCTCTCCCCAACATCAAGAGGAGCCCAATCACAATGGTGGCCATCCAAACTAACCCGCCTAGCAACAGCTAGGTGTCTTGTTAACCCCACAGCAACCCATGCTTTCCATGAAGGAGAACACGCTTTGCTGATTTGAGACTCACCTCCACTATGAATGCCTTTGGTAGGTTAGAGTCCCTTTCCTATGACACTGCGCCCCCCCAAAAAAAAAAAATATGCTGCATGATAATACCGGCCTACTTTATAGTATTATTGTGCAAATTCCAACAAAATAATGTATGTGACTACTTGAAAATATTATCCAAGTTGAAAGAAATTCTTCTCTTTTAGATACTTGAATAAGAATCAGATCTGATTTTCAGTTACATCCATAGAGTTGGTTGAGGTTTACTACTGCTACTACTAATAGTAATGATGATGATGATGTTGTCTTATGAATTATTTTAACTGGTTTTGTTTCAATGGACATCTGTACACTTCATTGCTGTATAATTTCCCACCTAAACTTGGGAGTTCTTTATGGGCTGCAAGGCAGAGTGGAGAAAAACAAAAATAAAAACAAAACAAAAAAGTTAAACATCATAAATATAGCTATTCACTGACAGACAATTGCTACCACAAGTTGAGTAGAACCTTATACATTTTTGTACCAGTACTGATCCATGGGTGTTGGGGTAAGGCATTCAATGTTGGCCTTGGGAATATGTGCCAAAAGGATGGGCAATTTCTGGCACAAGCTCCACAGATATGAGTGGCAGCAGCACAAAAGTGTGGCTCAGCCCCATTCTTTTCCATGGAACTTGCACAAAATAAGTTTCTGCCCAGTGGGCCAGGCTCCTTTGCCTTTGCCTGTCCCTGCCAACAGTATCCTTGGAGGTAAGGCAATTCTCAAAGCGAACTAGTCACCCAAGAATGGTTTATAGAGACATTCTTGCCCTGTTGGAACAAGATTTGTTCCTTGCATACTGAAGAACCTTTTTCACCGACATCATGAATAAACAGGAAACCCGCTTTGAAAGATAAGATATTAAACAATTTCTGTGGGGAATAAGAACACTGGAGATTATTTACTTTGGTTTAATTACTTTGGCACATTGCAAGATTAGTTTTTGTAAGCTACTAGGATTTTAAAAATGCATTGGAGCACGCTGGTGGTTAGAATATTGTTTTGAAATGTTATCACATCCTGGATTTTGTTCTACCAGCTATTTCTCAAATACCTTCCAATGGAACTATTTCCTTTTGCCTTTCTGGCCAATGTACACATGACACAAGAGATATGTGGTAGGATCTTTCCACATTTTAAATTTCATTTAAAAGCAACCATGGTCAGCTCCAGATTGGTGCTGAGAGACGGAAGATATTATTTGCGTGTCGAGGTCCCCAAGCCACCCCCCAATAACTCACACATCACACATCAATTTTGGATTGGGTTTTTGGCACAATTTTGGCCACAACTTTATTTAAATACACCCAAGTGAGTGGTTGCTTAGGCATTGGTTCTGACTATCTGTCCTTGCCCAGGGGACAGAACTGACTTCCAGATTCCGGCGAAAGCCAGTCAGGGAAAACAATATTGGGGAGAAAATGAAGCTGGGCCTCAGTCCCTCACTTCTCACCCGCATGCTCCTGGGGGCTTGCACGGCCCAAGTCCGATGCCAGGGACAAGCACAAAAAGAATGGCAAGCCCCTGGATTCCTTTAATGGAATTCCCTTTCCGCACCACCATTGGAGGGGTAGGCACTTACCCCTCCAGCAACCAATTTTAGCCAATGCCTAACCACCAACCTTGCAAGTTGTGACGATTTGCTACGCAGTAGGCAAAAACCAAATGGCACCAGCCAAACAGCCAAATGGACAAAATCCTACCAGGCCCCTGCCTCAAAGCATACAACCCCATGACAGGCATAGCAAGGTCAAGCAAACAACCCCCCCCCCCATACAGTGAGGGTGGGCGGGTGATCTGGTGCCTGCAGCCCAAGAGGACGCCGAAAGTTGGGCGACCAATATTTAAAACCTCTGACCCCTCCTTCAAAATTGGCAACAAGCAGTTCTCCCCACCTTACCGTTCTCGCCTCCAATTCCAAAGTCTCTTGCAGCTGTGGGGTCCAGGCTGCAGACCCATTGGAAAACTAATCAATACTATAAGATCTGTCTGCCTGAAGTGACAGAAGATGGCCAGTTCTCCCCAGCGACCCAATTAACCAATTCACTGCCTGGGTCCCTCCTTAAATCCGCCCAGCAACAATGGGGTGACTTGTATCCCCCACCGCAACACGTGCTCGGTCCCAGCAATGACCCCAGATTTAGCCTGTATTCATATTATTAAGAATCTACTTGCGAGAGCATTTTAGATACCAGTAGCTTCTGCATCACAAACGGTCTCTCAGATCCACCAGCCGTCCTCTGCTTCTACTGTCACACCATCATATATTACTGGAATCTAATCCATGAGGTCTGTGGCAAGGGTCAGGGCCAATTTATCATGGGAGCTGACACCGCCCACAAGATGTCATGGGAGCAAGAAGCATTAGCAGGGCTGTCTTAGGTTTCAGCTCTCCATATTTGTGATCTCTGCAGCTTGGTGAACTTCTACATTTGCGTTGCCATAGTTACTGCAGTCTATGGACATGCAGCCTTGGCTGACTCTGACCTAGGGCATCTTCAGACATGACACAGCTACTTCTCTGAGCCTCTCCTGCGCTCTTTGCACGCATAGAAGTGGGCCATTATATCAAACCAAGCTAACGTAGATGTTACTGTCAAATCACTGATTTGGGAAATGCAAAAGCCAGTTTTGGAGAGGGCCTTCTCAGTGGCTGCTCCCGGACTTTGGAACTCCCTCCCTAGAGCACATAAGACTGGCTCCCTCCTCACTGTTCTTCTGCTGGCAGCTGAAGATTTTCTTGCTCCAACGGGCTCTTGGGAAACAAATGCTTTTAATGAAAAGGCTGGTGCCATGCTGCTTTTATTGTAATTATTGGCATAGTTTTAACAGATGTGTTAGAAGATACAGTGGTACCTCAGGTTAAGTACTTAATTCGTTCCGGAGGTCCATACTTAACCTGAAACTGTTCTTAACCTGAAGCACCACTTTAGCTAATGGGACCGCTTGCTGCCGCTGCGCTGCCGAAGCCCAATTTCTGTTCTTATCCTGAAGTAAAGTTCTTAACCTGAAGCACTATTTCTAGGTTAGCTGAGTGTGTAGCCTGAAGCGTTTGTAACCTGAAGCGTATGTAACCCGTGGTACCACTGTATATGTTTATTAGTTTTTAAATTGGTTTATTCTATGTTTTCAGTGGTTCTTATTTTTACCAGGAAGCTACTTTCTGTCTCATTGGGGGTGAGGTGAAGGCTGAGAATAAATAAAATTGTTGTTGTGTAGAAAACCGCTCCTTGTTGTCAATGAGTTTTTAATCACTTCCCCCATCATTTTGAGGGTTTGAGGGGAATCTGAAGTGCCCCATACTCGTATCAGACAATGAAGATAATTCAAGGAGAGACAGACGCACAAATCTAAGTGCCGCTGCTGTGAAATGCAGGTGGATACAAGGGTTTTGTTGAAATTGTCACTGTTTTGTCATTTGGCTGCCTTGCCTTTTCCCTGTTTCAGCAATTAAACATCCTTCCCTTCCCAGACCATCTATTATTATTATTATTATTATTATTATTATTGCTGCTGCTGCTGCTGCTGCTGCTGCTATTAAGACTATTAAGTTGTGGCTGAACATATCAGACGACACAGCGATTCTTCAAACAGCCCTTGTTTATTCACAGGCCAGAACAAAACTGAACAGCAAACAGCTCAGCCGGCCTGCTTTTATAGGCAGCCGGCTGTCAGCATTGTAGCAACAACAACCCAGGGTTTCCCGCCTAAAGTAACTGGCGTGGACCTGAGTGAAAACTATACACACACACACGATACTCCTGTTGGCCAAGGTGAGAACTTCAATACATAACAAAGACCACAGGGTGGTTCACAACAGAAAAATACAAAATGAGACATAAAGCACAATAAAATGAATTCAAAAACAAACCAATAACCCCACTCCCACAAAGACATTTAAAAGGACATAAAACGCCTTCCACAAATGAGGAGCCACTGCAGAGAAGGCCCGTTCTCATGTTGCCACCCTCTAGCTCTCTCATGGAGGAGGCACACAAAGAAGGACTTCAGAGGATGATCTCAGGGTCCGGGTCAGTTCATACAGAGAGAGGCAATCCTTGAGGTACTGCAGTCCCATGCCGTTTAAGGCTTTATAGGTCAAAACCAGCACTTTGAATTGGGCCCGGAAGCAAACTGGCAGCCAGTGCAGTTGGGTCAGGATGGGTGTAATATGCTCAAACCATCTTGCCCTGGTGAGCCAACCTGGCCACTGAATTATACACCAGCTGAAGGCTCTCAGATGCCCTCACAGACAGCCCTACGTTTAATGCATTGCAGTAATCTCACCTGGAGGTTACCAGAGCATAGACAACATTAGTTAGGCTATCCCTGGGTTAAACCACAGAGCCTAGGACTTGCCCATCAGAAGGTTGGCGGTTCGAATCCCTATGACGGGGTGAGCTCCCATTGCTTGGTCCCTGCTCCTGCCCACCTAGCAGTTCGAAAGAACGTCAAAGTGCAAGTAGATAAATAGGTACCGCTCTGGCGGGAAGGTACCACTCTGTGTGCTTCTCTGGTTCGCCAGAAGTGGCTTAGTCATGCTGGCCACATGACCGGAAGCTGTATGCCGGCTCCCACAGCCAGTAAAGCAAGATGAGCGCCGCAACCCCAGAGTCGTCCATGACTGGCCCTAATGGTCAGGGGTCCCTTTACGTTTAGGATCAGTGGCAACCTTGGTGGCAACCTTCCCAGGTTCACAAGCCCCATTTGCCCTCCTTTCCAGTGAAGGTGCAGAAATCACCTTCTTCACTGTTTGACCCACAAGTGGTCTTCTCTGCTCAATCCACCAGAGCCTGTCTTCTCATGCAGGAAGCAGGGCAAGCTCCTTAGGCTCCACCTCTATGACCATGAGCAGTTTCCTAACCCGGGACAGTGCCTTCCTTGTTCTCTCAGTGGCTGCTATCGGTCAAAAGTGAGATCATTTGGAAGTGAGAAAGCAGTAAACAGACTGAGTAAAGGGACGGGGGAAAGCTTAAAACTCAGAATGAGTGGAGCTGGTGTTTGCTGGGATAGAGGAGAGACAAGGGGGCAGAAAATGTGCTGAGGGAATAGGAAGGCGGGAGGAGAGAAGGAAAACTGAGAGGCAGGTGAAGGTAACAAGTAGCTAGCTTGATTTAAGACAAGTGGGAAGGCAACTGTTCACTTCAGGATACGATACGCTCCTCCAAGATTTGCTAAAAGAGGTGTGAGCTCTACTTTGAGATTTCTTTCTAAACGAGTTTCCAAAATTTTCTCCCAGCAGATGAAGATGATGGATTTTATGGAGCTAGCCGATCTAACTGGAAGAGTCCGCGACCAGAAGGAGGAGGAACACCACGAAGAATGGAAGAAATTTAATGATTATTTAGCTAAATTTGTTAAGCTAAAATAACTGGAAATAGCCTCCAGATACTTAATGGGCTTAGGATTGTATTTATGTTAACTGATAAAATAATATGTTTAATACAAGAAGGAGAAGATTTAAAGATGTTAATGTTTAATTTAAAGGGTATTAAAATTGGGAGTTGGAAAAGCGTTATAAGGATATGCAATGAAATTCAACTAAGGGGAAACGAGGAAGTCGTTCTACAAAGTAAATAACTGTTATTTTCAATAAGGTTATGATTTATGTTTGTTATGTTTTGTTTGTTTTATGTTTTTGTTTGTCGTTGATATTGTAAAAACTAATAAATTTTTTGCAAAAAATAAATAAATCTCCCAGCAGCTATAACCCCCATAATGTATGAAGGACTTACCAAATTTGCACCATAGCCACAGATTATTCTGCTGACATAAGTCCAATGAAAGGTAATTTTGACGCTAATATATTTTGTCATAATTCTCTAAGACGGGAGAATCATGGCCCTCCAGGTGCCATCAGCCCTGCTGAGTGTGCTTGATAGGAGATGCTCTTCAGCAACATGTGGAGGACCACAGCCTCCTCACACCCTGGTCCAGAAGAAAGACATCTTTCCTAGAACAGCCTCAACATGTTTTCAAAAGGAAAAAACCCCAACCCCCTATTGGTTTGTGTGTGCTAAATTCTACAACCAGAAATCAAAGTGTGGAACAAATACCCACATTTATAATAAATGAAGGAGCAAGAGATAACTATCTTGAGAGTTTATAAAATGCTTAAAGGCCCAGGGCAAACACAGCAGCACGACAAAACCATTCTTGTACTACTCGAAATAGATGTCATTTGCTATCAGATTATCTCTCAATAAATCTTTCTGACCAAATCATGCTGGTTCTTAATAAATCACTTTGGGTGAACTAAGCCCAAGCTTTTGGAAAGAGCCCCTGGGGAAAGAGGAATCAATAAAAGCTCTGCATGTTGAAGGGAAACCACTCTGCTTGAGACGGATCATCCAAATGCTGTGTTCGATAACAGGAATAAACAATCAGATCTGGGTTCAAACCCCAACGGAGTCACTGCTTCAGTGGGACAACCTGGGCAATTCGCCTTCTCAGCCTTAGCCCTCTCTATGTGAAACAGAGATAATGAGTCAAGTGGCAACTTCTAGACCAAACCAATGTATGTTTACATGGATTCAGAGTCTCTTTTGCTCCCAAAACAAATTTGTACAAGCATCTCTAAATCTGTGACATAAAGATAAATGCTTTCGTTTGATCTTTGGAGAAGAACATAAGTCTCTCATAAGCCACATTCTGTTTTGGAGCACAGTACGGTCTCAGATTTGCAGGTAACAACTTTTATCTTTTGCTTATCAACCTCAGCAGTGACTTGGCAGGCATTGAAAAACTCCCCATCCTCTTGCAGAAATTGGGCTCTTTGGAACCTGTCATCCTTTGTATCTGCACCAAACAATGCTGTATAACTCAAAGCTCTGCTTCCACTTCTCTCTTCTGCATCATATCCACAAGCAAAGGTCTATCCCCCTCTTTTAACACAATGAGAATAATAAACACAGGCACATACCTTATTATTTTTGTTAAGTTGTGGGTGACCATATCAGACGACACAGCGATTCTTCAAACAGCTCTTATTTATTCACAGGCCAGAACAGAACTGAACTGAAGGGTTCAGCCAGCCTGCTTATATAGAGCTCCACTACAACGCAACTGTAACCATTTTCTGTAACTATCCAATCACTGAACGTCACTTTCAATCCCCTATTTGCATATGTGGACCTGAGTGAAAACTATCTACAGTATCCCCCTGCTGGCCCAGGGTGAGAACTTCAGTACATAACAATTTTATTTTATTTCTATACTGCCCTTCATCCGAGGATCACGGGGCAGTTTTCAATGTAAAGAACACAAAAACACATAACCATAGTAACAAAAAAAACCCTAATAACCCCTTGCAACATGAAGTTATCCCCCACAACCAACTCTTTGGTTCCAAGTATCACAAGGATGTCCCATTGTTCCTTACGCAGTAGAACCATAGACTTGTAGAGTTGGAAGGGACCTTGTCCACTCACCGCAATGCAGGAGTCTCAACTAAAGCACGATCCTCTGCTTAGAAGCCTCCAATGAAGGTAAGTAGCAAAATAATCATTCTTTGCTTGTCCCCTAATTACTTTCAATTTATATGCAAGTTTTCCCACTAAAGCTAACCCCCAGACTCTCCCACGTCCAACATGGCACCCTTTAAATCTTTCCAGAATCTGACAGTCGTTAAAGGAGCAGTCATAAGTATTTTCCAGAAATGGATTAGACATCAGTAGAAAGTGATGTCAGTAATTATCTTGGCTAAAAAATTATCTTCAAGCATGCTGAGTTCCACCAAACATTGGGGGAGCCCATCATATGCAGTGGGAGGAGGCCGCAAGGCCTGGCAATGCCCAGCACCACAACAGGGAGGCCCAGCAAGGTCCAACCCCTCAAGACTGGGGGAGCTCAGCTCCATCCCAACTTATGGGGATGAGGGAGCTGAGAACACCCCAGCCCCATGGAGTTGACACCTAGGTCTTCATTTAAGAAGCATGTACAGTGGTACCTCAGGTTACATACGCTTCAGGTTACAGACTCCGCTAACCCAGAAATAGTGCTTCAGGTTAAGAACTTTGCTTCAGGATGAGAACAAAAATTGTGCTCTGGCGGCGCGGCGGCAGCAGGAGGCCCCATTAGCTAAAGTGGTGCTTCAGGTTAAGAACAGTTTCAGGTTAAGAACGGACCTCCGGAATGAATTAAGTACTTAACCTGAGGTACCACTGTAATATCTTAATAACATAGAAGCTAGGGCTTAAATAATAGGAACGTGCCATTATTAGCCAGTTGGTGGATTTTAGTTATTCTATTTTAACCAGCATTCAATTTTATTTGTTAAAATTGAATGCTAAAATTTGGCCATTTGAATCTGAAATATTTTCCTGGATGTCACTCTGATCCACTGCAGAATTTTTGTTGCTGTTGTTGAGGGAACAAGACATTTGGACCTGGATTCCTCCAGACACTCTGGGTTCTGAAATGATATCCCCATGTACGGTAGAATAACAGTTTACACGCGGCTCATAATGTATACCCAAAGATAGCACATCTATGAGAAAAGTAGTTTACTTCAAAACATACAGCCCCACATATAATCTGAAGGAGAGAAATAATGAGTTTTATCGTTGACAACGGTGGGGGTGGAAATCGTACCACTCTCCTACAAAGTAATCATTCTTTGCCTGTCCCCTAATTACTTTCAATATAAATGTAATTCTTTCCAAAAACTGGTGATGGTTAAATAAGCATCCGTACGCAATTTCCAAAGATGGATTAGATATTGGTAGAAAATTGTATATGTAATTAGTAGCTGATTATGCCAAACTTCGCCTGGGTCTGCCTCCATTTTATGGGTGGTTCTGTCCTTGCAGCAGCATTTTGTGACTGGTGGCTCTCAGTAATTTTCAGCCATTTCAAGTGAGCATAGCTGTCAACTTACAGATTTGAAAATAAGGGACCAGCAGCCTCAAAAATAAGGGATCAGCAGCCAAAATAAGGGGTTTTAGTCAACCAGCAGCCAAACGAAGCCTCAAGTGGTGGTTCCCACAGCGCAGCAACCTGGCAAAGGGGATGCAGCAAGGAAAACCACCGTCACCTCTCTGCTGGGAAGCGCTGAGCAAAGGTGAGTCCCCAGGCAACGCGGCCGATTTGATCAGCACGAGGCATGCAAGCTCCACCCCCCAGTCGTTCTTAGACTCCCTATTGGATGAGCAATGCAGCCAAGCAACACAGTTGGAGCCTCCCTCCTCCCTGGCCGGCAGGGAGGGAGGGAGAGGAGCTGCTTCCTTTGAAACCTGGGGAATTTAAGGAAATTCAATAAGGGACAGCAGCGGGACACAGCGCTGGGATAAGGGGCTTTCCCGCCAAATAAGGGACGGTTGACAGCTATGCAAGTGAGCCCTGGGGGTAAAAAATTTGGGAACCCTTATTGCAGTGCAATTGAATGTAATTTATGTAGTTGCATGTGATTGCCTCTCCTTTTTCTGATCTGAGTTCAGAATGGGATACTTTTTGGCACAGTCTATTGACACAATAAAAACGCCCTTGCGGGTCTGAAAGGTCAGGAGGTCTGGAAGATTCGGACCCAAGGAATGTTCTACCATGGAAATTGCTTTGCTGCTTACATAATTCTCAGTGACTTTTCTTTATTGAGGCTTATTCTTCAGGAGGCTAGAAACAGCTTGATTTAAGAAGGTCTTGCTGAATTGACAATTAATGAAATTCTAATCTGGGTAAGAGTTTCTTAATAGCGTGTAAGTCTAAAGATGCTGCATTTGTCTCGCCTCATTAATTTGTTAAGTGCCTAAAATTTCAAAATTTATGGATTAGCCAGACATCAGTTTATTTTCCTCCTGATCCACCAGCCAGCCAAAATTGCCATACTTGAATGCAAATGGACAGTAGGCCTATCAGTAATCAATTGGGCTAAATGTTTAAACACTCAAGTCACATTTGATTTTGTCTTTCAAATTAATAGTCTACAGAATTTGAGATTTAGTTTCTGGGAATCACAAGGGGGAAGAGAGGCTGCTCTTGTGCTCAAGTCTCTCGTCCTCACCTCTGATCACTGCAAGGTGGGGGCTGTACCCCAGGGTCTTAAACGGACAGGGGCTGGTGCTCCAGAGGGTGGCTCCCAGTGGCTGTGCAAGTGACAAGGGTCAGACTTTGATCATAGCTGTCAACCGTCTCTTATTTGGCAGGAAAGTCCCTTATCCCAGCGCCGTGTCCCACTGCTGCCCCTTATTGATGATGTCCCTTAAATTTCCCGGGTTTCAAAGGAAGCAGCTCCTCTCCCTCCCTACCGGCCATGGAGGAGGGAGGCTCCAACTGTGTTGCTTGGCTGCGTTGCTCATTCAATAGGGAGTCTAAGAACGACTGGGGGGTGGAGCTTGCATGCCTTGTGCTGATCAAATCGGCCGCGTTGCCTGGGGACTCACCTTTGCTCAGCGCTTCCCAGCAGAGAGGTGACGGTGGTTTTCCTTGCTGCATCCCCTTTGCCGGGTTGCTGTGTTGTGGGAACCACCGCTTGAGGCTTCGTTTGGCTGCTGGCTGGGCTTTCTGCCTTTGGCTCGGAGGGGCTCAGATGTTGAACATACCTGTGCTTGGAAAATCCATTTTTTTGGCTGCTGATCCCTTATTTTCGAGGCTGCTGGTCCCATATTTTCAAATCTGTAAGTTGACAGCTATGACTTTGATGTGGGCCAGGGCTGATAGCTCCAGGCAGGGGCACTGCCCGGGAAGGCCAGCAGTGCCTCTCTGAGCAGGGCACGATCCTGTGGACGGTCCCCAAGCGGGGAGTTGCAGGGTAAGGAGCGGCACAGCCTGCTGACAGTGTTGCTGGTTGTCTGCTTGGCTGGCTGCAGAGGGCTGGCTGGCTGGCTGCCGGGAGGTTGAAGACCTGCCTTGAAGAGTGTGCTGTGCTGTGTTGTGCACGGCGGGGGCTGGGAACCCTGCCATGAGGATGCCTGGCTATCGCGGGGCCGATATGGAGAGAGCAGATACGGCTGGGCAATGTATCTCAGCTGCTTCTTCCTCTCCACCTTATTTACTTCAGGTATCATCCAGCCCTATCCTCTGACAAAGCGTGTTCTCCTTCATGGAGAGCACGTGTTGCGGTGGGGTCTAGCAGGACACCCCCTTTTGGTTCCTGGGTGGGATCGTTTAGATGGCCATGACTGTGATTGGGTTATTTTGGGTTGTTGGGGAGATTTTGATGTTACCAATTTGTGAGATGGCCCATAGGTTATACAGTGGTACCTCGGGTTACATACTCTTCAGGTTACATACGCTTCAGGTTACGGACTCCGCTAACTCAGAAATAGTGCTTCAGGTTAATAACTTTGCTTCAGATGAGAACAGAAATCGTGCTCCAGCGGCACGGCAGCAGGAGGAGGCCCCATTAGCTAAAGTGGTGCTTCAGGTTAAGAACAGTTTCAGGTTAAGAACGGACCTCTGTAACGAATTAAGTACTTAAACCGAGGTACCACTGTATATTCTTGCACGCAGTATGGTGCGTTCTCTTTCGCTGCGTGCATCGGGTCACCCACCCACCCTCCCTAATTTGGGTCTGTTGTGGGATCGTCTGCTTTTGGGGCAGGGGCCTGGTAGGAATTTTGTCCATTTGGCAGATTGGCTGGTGCCATTTGGTTTTTGCTTACTGTGTAGCAAATCGTCACAACTTGTAAGGTTGTGGTTAGGCATTGGTTAAAAATTGGTTAGTGGAGAGGTAAGGATTGGCTGTGCTTGCCCCTCCAATGCTGCTGCTGCAAGGGAATTCCGTTATAGGAATCCAGGGGCTCGCCACGCTCTTGTCCGAACCCCTGTCAAGGGGCTGGGGCCACGCAAGAGCCCCTGGGAGCATTCAGGGAGAGGTGAGGGTCTGGCACCCAGCTCCATTCTCTCCCCAAAATGTTTTCCCTTACTGACTTTCACAGGGTTGCGGAAGTCAGTTCTGTCCCTGGACGGGGACAGATAGTCGTAACCAATGCCTAAGCAAACACCCACATTATGTATTTTAATAAAGTTGTGGCCAAAATTATGCCAAAAACCTTAAACAAGAATCTGTGTGTGAATTGTGATTTACTTGGAGGGCGGCTAGGGGACCTCAACACACAACCAAGGGTCTCTCTCAAATGGCCCCCAGTCCAATACATCAGGCAGCTGAATTATGTATGGTGAACACACCATCGGAGCATTGTGGTTTTAAATCTGCTCCCTTTCGGCATTTAATCGGCCACTGAGGTCTTCCTGCAGAATAATTTTGGGGTTGCTGGAGACATCCTGGGTGTCCACATCATAGCAGGTGATCGTAGCTGCTGCAGACAAGACAGCATAGAGCATGACATCATCATCATCATCATCATCATAATAATAATAATAATAATAATTTTTTATTTATTTATATCCCGCCCTCCCCAGCCGAAGCCGGGCTCAGGGTGGCTAACAAGAATAAAATAATACAACATTCTAAAATCATTTCATTATAAAATTAGTTCAAATCAAATTGATGGCAACCATTGGGCTAGAGTTCTGTGAAGATTGCCAAAGGAGGGAGTCAGGCTGTGCCCTGGCCAAAGGCTTGGTGGAACAGCTCTGTCTTGCAGGCCCTGCGGAAAGATGTCAAGTCCCGCAGGGCCCTAGTCTCTTGTGGCAGAGCGTTCCACCAGATCGGAGCCATGGCCGAAAAAGCCCTGGCTCTGGTTGAGGCCAGCCTAACCTCTCTGTGGCCTGGGACTTCCAAGATGTTTTTGTTTGAAGATCGTAAGTTCCTCCGTGGGACATACCAGGAGAGGCGGTCCCGTAGGTACGAGGGTCCTAGGCCGTATACACAAATACTTGACCAGAGGTGTGAAGTTCAACAGAGATGAGATGCAATATCTGGTTGACAGCCAAAGCATCATCAAGTCTAGTTTGGCCCATAGAGGCAGACCTGCTATTATCCTTCAGTGGTAACTGGAGGGTAAATTTATTTGCAAATCTCTCTAATATGAATTTAGAAGCACATCTGAGCGCTGGTCTTCAATGTAAGATGTACCACATTTTACAATTTAATTGATACATAGGAATTACACATGGCATGCCACGATTTATGTCCTGGAAAGTTCTTATTCATTGTAGCATGGTAGACGTTTTCCAAAGAGGCTAGGACAGTTTTCAAAATTCATTCAGCCAGATACTGAAATCTAGGTAATACTCAACACTTATATGCGATTTTGACATTTAAGATTATTATCTGGTAAAAAGGTTGACCTTTAATGAAACAGAGCTACACAGATACAAGTTGATCCAACTGATTATTTCCACCGAACTTGCAACCAACAAGACACGTTGTAGTATTTGTCAAAAATGAAAGGACACTAAAATTGTTTTTTGTGATCGTTGTACCATGCCAATCGTTTTCTTTAATGTGAAAAATGTAACTTTAAAATACACAGAAGGCAAAGACTGTCTTTTAGTAGCAGATTTTACCTAATAAAAAAATGCTTTAAAATTCAAAAAGCACAATACTTGTATTAAAGGTCTGACAAATCCACAACAGCAGGCAGAATCAGACTTAAGGATGAGAATTATATCTGACATGCTGTCCTTAGCTTACCCCATATTGCCCAAGGATTGCAGCATATATGTAAAAAAATCACGCATTACACTTTTGGACGCTCACATAATATGCAACAGCAAGATAACTTGCAGGCTAATTATCGGTCCTAATTGCCAACTTTTATCTTACACTGACCTCAATTTTCTGGGTTTATGTAAGATGATTAAAAGTCTCTATTTTGTGGCCCATATTTTCATAGAAGGATGAAGGTAAAGGTAAAGAACCCCTGGATGGTTAAGTCCAGTCAAAGGTGACTATGGGATGCAGCACTCATCTTGCATTCAGGCCTAGGGGGAGCCGGCGTTTGTCCACAGACAGCTTTCCAGGTCATGTGCCCAGCATGACTAAATCGCTTCTGGCACAACGGGACACCGTGACGAGTGCCAGAATGCACAGAAATGCCATTTACCTTCCTGCCGCAGCAGTACCTATTTATCTACTTGCACTGGTGTGCTTTCAAACTGCTAGGTTGGCAGAGGCTGGGACAGAGCAACAGGAGCTCACCCCATCACGGGGATTCAAACCACCAATCTTCTGATCGGCAAGCCCAAGAGGCTCAGTGGTTTAGACCACAGCACCACCCATGTCCCAGGATAGAAGGATGAACACAGTGCTTATCCTGTGGAAATCCAAAATCTTGCAAATTCATCTGAAGATATTTTCAGGATCATTTTAATTTCTGTTTCCCAGTTCATTGATCTTGTCCCAGTACTGGAATCAACCCTCTGGTCAACCCTGTTTTAGGTGAAAACCTGTTGGAGGCTGTTTGAATGTCATGTGCCAGATTCTTAATATTCATGAACCGGTTCCTCTTCAAATGAAGAAACTTATTTAAAAAAAAAAAAAGATTGCTAGAACATTCAATTTACTAGAAATGATTTTGGAACTCAGAAATGCTTGCGCCAGAATGATTATGGAGAACCTGGGCATTTCACTGTTTGAATTCCAGTCCCCAAGCACTATGGTTGGGCCCTCCAAATTGGAACTGTCGTATGCAGCTTTGGGAAAAAGAAAGTACACCCTCTTTGAATTCTGTGGTTTTTGTTATGTACTGAAGTTCTCACCCTGGGCCAGCAGGGGGATACTGTAGATAGTTTTCACTCAGGTCCACATATGCAAATAAGGGATTGAAAGTGACGTTCAGTGATTGGATAGTTACAGAAAGTGTTACAGTTGCGTTGTAGTGGAGCTCTATATAAGCAGGCCGGCTGAACCCTTCAGTTCAGTTCTGTTCTGGCCTGTGAATAAACAAGAGCTGTTTGAAGAATCGCTGTGTCGTCTGATATGTTCACCCACGACTTAACAGTTTTACATATCAGGACATAACAACAATCATCTGTTCCTTAGCAGGTCTTAAAATTAGGTAAATACAACCTCAGATGAACAACACATGGCATAATACACCGTATGAGGATTTATTTAGCAGAAATAAAACCAAAATGAAGAAGCCACTCAGCCATGCCCAGCTCCTATTACAATCAGCTTCCAAGCAAGAGTACAACTCAATTAATCAAAGGTACTCATCATTTTTAGATTTTGCAGCGTGCACTGGGCATTTTGTTCAACTGCACCTTTGAAGAGCCCCACAGATCCACAAACGTCTAAATCAACACAAGTTGGTCCAAAGTTTTTACTGTCCCTAGACAATAAAAGCAGCAATATTGCCTAACGCAGCAGTGATGCTCTCTGTCAAGCTGACTGCAGGTGTGCATGCAAAGAACAAGCTGCTGTTACTAAATGGTTCGGCAAGATCCAGACACCAGTCTCATGGCAACTGCCCCCCTTGAGGAAGGAATCTGGGACCCAAGTGTCCTCTGAACGCAGAAGGGTCCTAGGGGCAGTCACTGGAATTGCTAGTAAAACAGAACTCAGTTAGCAGGGCTGGGAAAGACCCTGAAGAACACCGTCAGTTAGAAACAGTAGTACGCGGTTAAGTGGACCAGTGGTGGGACTTGATGTATGGAAGAAGTCTCCTATACGTTGTTGAAAAGAGGCAATTTTCCCTTTGACTATCAGATCCACTGCAATTAGCAGGGCTGCATGGACTGTTTCTTTTGCAAACCTAACAAAAACCTATTTTTAAAATTTAAAAATTGCCCAGTAGCACCTTCAAGCCCAACTAAGTTGCTACCGGAAAATTTTTTATTTTTATTTGACTGCGTCAGACCAACACAGCTACCAACCTGAACCTATTTTTAAAACTATTTCCCTTTTTCTGATAGGCTGACATCTCCACTGGTGACCTTCAGAAACTGATTTTCTAGATCAGAGGTAGGCAAACTAAGGCCTGGGGGCTGGATGCGGCCTCATCGCCTTCTCAATCCAGCCCACGGACGGTCTGGGAATCAGCGTGTTTTTACATGAGCAGAATGTGTCCTTTTATTTAAAATGCATCTCTGGGTTGTTTGCGGGGCCTGCCTGGTGTTTTTACATGAGTAGAATGTGTGCTTTTATTTAAAATGAATCTCTGGGCTATTTGTGGGGCATAGGAATTCGTTCATTTCTTTTTTCAAAATATAGTCCGGCCCCCCACAAGGTCTGAGGGACGGTGGACCGGCCCATGGCTGAAAAAGGCTGCTGACCCCTGTTCTAAAGGTAAAGGTAAAGGGACCCCTGACCATTAGGTCCAGTCGTGGACGACTCTGGGGTTGCAGCGCTCATGTCACTTTACTGGCCGAGGGAGCCGGCGTACAGCTTCCGGATCATGTGGCCAGCATGACTAAGCCACTTCTGGCAAACCAGAGCAGCGCCAGGAAACGCCGTTTACCTTCCCGCCGGAGTGGTACCTATTTATCTACTTGCCCTTTGACGTGCTTTCGAACTGCTAGGTTGGCAGGAGCAGGGACCGAGCAACGGGAGCTCACCCTGTTGCGGGGATTCGAACCGCCGACCTTCTGATCGGCAAGCCCTAGGCTCTGTGGTTTAGACCACAGCTCATCCTGCATCCCGCCCGACCCCTGTTCTAGATCCATTTAAATCAGGCATCTGTGCCTGGTTTTGGCACAGAAACTGCTTTGGTCACCATGTATGATGACTTCTGTTGGGAGAGAGACATGGTGTCCTTCTGGAGAGGCTGTCTGAGTTGGGTGTAGGTGGCACTGATTTGTGGTGGTTCCGTTCCCACTTGGATGGTTGATCCCAGAGGGTGATGCTTTGGGAATATCCTCCAGTCCTGTGGAGCTGCTAACATGCTACTACTTGATTATAGTTCTGCCATAACAGTTCTCCAAAGGTTTAGCCAGCTGAATAAAAACCCTATTAATCAAGAGTATGCTACACTAAGCCACACACAGCAAGTTCTAAGTTTTTGCCTTTAATGTCATTGCTTTTTACAAAAAGAAATATGATCTGAAGGCATTTCCTCAGTGATAATGATATTTGGTTCTTAATAGCATTGGGTTTCCCCAGCATTAATCAAATTCTGCAATACGGTGAAATCTGTAATAAAATGGGAGGACATGGACATTTATTTTAATAAGCATTTTCAGATAAGATACTGTATCTTAAAAACCTCAGTGACATATGTAACAAACAGGAATCTAACTTGATTATATATAAAAAAGAATGACCTCACAGTCCAGTGCTAAAACGACTACTGTCTAAGATCTATGGTGTACTTACTGAGGATAATATAACTGGAAAGCCAAGAACTGCCGCACTTAAAAGCAACAGACATTTTAGAAATAGTTGTGACACTTCCACAAGGAATCTTACTTTGTCCCCCTCGCCGGCTTTTGTTGGGGTGCCCCAGATATCTCACCTTGCTCTCTGCTCTTCTGTCTCAGTGCTTCCTCCATGGGACGCCCCACAGATGTCTGGGACCCAGTGGGACCCCCACCTACTGGCCATGCTAGTGAGCACATACAAGGCATCTTCCGCTGCTTCTGAGCAGGGTGGATAAAAATCTATGGGGGGTTTTTTAAATAAAAAAATCAGATTTTTTAAAATTTAAATCAGATTTTTAATATAAAATGCTTTTGGAGGAAAAATCTTTCTAAAGATAGCTTTCTATTTAAGTTACATTATAGTCCAAAGGCTATTCATCAGGAAATAAGGATTTGTTTTTCAATCAGTTAACAAACATGGGTGCATATGCAATAATGTTATTGCTTTAGTTAAATAAATTGCTTAAATTGTTATTAAGAAAATGATTGTTTTTCTCCTTCCAATAAAGTACAGCAGAAAAGTTGTCCAAATATAAACAGTTAACTAATAAACCTCACAGTAATTTCATAATTCTCTGTCTATGTATTTCTAACAGTATAACCAAATCAGTAATTTTTGATATAACTGTAAAAAACTACTCTGAAAATTTAATATTCCAAAAATGAAACCTTCCTCTGGTTGTAAATATTAAGATTATACCAGCAAGAATGAGTCTTTCTGTAAAAAAAAAAATTAAATCAAGTCTTACTGACTAGTGATTTAAATCATGATTTAAATCGTGATTTAAATTGATTTGATTTAAATCAAATCCACCCTGCTTCTGAGCCACCCTGCTAGCGGCTGGTGCCCAGGGACATGGCTTCTGGTTGCTGCCTGCCTGTGTCAAAGCAGAAAACCCGCTGGTTGCTCTGGAGTTGGGGCAAGGAGATAAGAAACCCACGCCACAGCGTGAACATCACATAATTACTCTCCAAATTCTGTATTGGAAATCTGATGTGTGGTTAAGAACAAAAATCCACATAATAGCTTAAATATATATATATTTTTGTAAGCGTGAAGTCAAAACTTCTTTGGCAAGAATCAAAGAGAAAAGAAAACAAATATTAACAGCTGCCCCTGTGCAGGGGACAAAGTTAATTGTAAGCTCCACAGGCAGCAAGTACTGCTACACTGCGTGCCTTTAAAGCGGTTTGCGTTGTTGCAGCACAAGAGAGGCCCCTGCAAACTGCAGCCAGACAAGTGTTCAAATAGGTTTGATGCCGCCATAGCAGTAGTAATAGTTGGGGTAGGTACAGCTCAGGGCCTTCTCAGTAGTGGCGCCCGCCCTGTGGAATGGCGTCCCATCAGATGTCAAAGAAATAAACAACTACAGTGGTACCTACAATTGCAAAAGGGATCCGTTCCAGAGGTCCGGCCGCATCCCGATGAATTTGCAACTGGAGGACCACTTCTGCGCATGCGTGCACGGCGAAACCCAAAAAAATTCTTTCAGGTTTGCTGCATTTGCATCCCAAAGTTTACATACCTTGAGGGATACGTAAGCGGAGGTACGATTGTATCTGGCTTTTAGAAGACATCTGAAGGCAGACCTGTTTAGGGAAGTTTTTAATGTTTGATGTTTCATCGCTTCATTATTATTATTACTATTATTATTATTAATTTTCTGTTGGGAGCTGCTGAGTGGCTGGGGAAACCCAGCCAGATGGGCGGGGTATAAATAAATTGTTGTTGTTGTTGTTGTTGTTGTTGTTGTTGTTGTTGTTGTTGTTGTTGTTATTACAGTGGTACCTCGGGTTAAGTACTTAATTCGTTCCAGAGGTCCGTTCTTAACCTGAAACTGTTCTTAATCTGAAGCACCACTTTAGCTAATGGGGCCTCCTGCTGCTGCCGCACCGCTGGAGCATGATTTCTGTTCTCATCCTGAAGCAAAGTTCTTAACCTGAAGCACTATTTCTGGGTTAGCGGAGTCTGTAACCTGAAGCGTATGTAACCTGAAGCGTATGTAACCCGAGGTACCACTGTTCTGTCTACACTGACTGGCAGCAGCTGCCCAAGATTTCAGGCAGGGCTCTCTTCCAGCCCCGCCTGGAGACGCCACGGTGGAATTCATCCTGGAACTCAATTGCAATCTGTACCATCACCTTTTAAAAAAAAGATTTATACTTTTGGCATCCCTAAAGTCTGCTGGGATCTCCTCTCTCTCTCTCCCAGATTTTTCCAAGAAATACCGGCATGTATACATATATGTATACTGTCAGAGCCGCCCGAGGTCCCAGCTCACCAAGGACCAACGCTGCTTCGTTGTTTAGTATAAAAGTCTTTATTGAAGTTCAGTTTCACTTCCACAGCCGCAGCGTGCGGCACTACATCTCAAACCCTAGACCGCCGAAGCTCCATCTGAATCTCCTCCCCCCTGACACCAGTTTAAGATTCTAGCCTTGCTCCACCTCCTCCTTTGTTCTTTCCTCCTCTGGGTCCGCCTGCCCGTCGGGGTCTCTCCCTTCCTAGACTCCTCTGATGCTGAGTCCCCTGACTCTTCCCCCTCCCTCCGTCGGGCTTTAGGACCTGGCTCCCAATCCGGGTTTCCTGTTGTCCCGCGCGCCTGTACATTTGAACTTGGCGCGCGCGCCCAGCCTGCCACCTTCCTTCTGACCGTTACACTGCTGCTGTCACTGCTCCCCCCTTCGGGGAGGCTAGCTGGAACTGACCTCCCCTCCGTTTCCCCACTTTCCGATGGAGGCGTGGTCAGCCCTGACTCATCTTCTCTCCCTGCTGGAGGAGAGGCTGGCCCTGACACATGTGACTCTTCCCCCCCACTGCGCTCTGGTGGGGAAGCTGGTCCTGATCCCCCGCTGCTGCCTTGGGAGTCCCCGCTGGCCCCCTGCTTCTGGTGCGTCCCCCCTGGGATCCCCCTTGCCCTTACCATAGGCACCCCCTCCTGGGAATCTTCTGATTCGCTGGAGAAGCTCATGGAATCTCTCGGGTCACTGCCATACTCCCCTACGCTCCCCTCGGATTCCTCCCCTTCGCTCTCCATTTCCTCTCTCCCCTGTGCTTCTGCTCCTGAGCCCCTGACATATACGTATATGTGTGCATATATAGTATAAGTATGTAAATTATTGGGCTAGATTTGAACTTGCATGTTTAAATTTGTTTATGCAATAAAGATCTTGGGACTATACTTCTGTGAATCACCCTGAGATCTTATGATGAAGGGCGGTACATACATTTAACAAATAAATACAGTCATACCTCGGGTTAAATATGCTTCGAGTTGAGCACGTTTGAGTTGCGCTCCTCGGCAACCCGGAAGTAACAGAGCGTGTGCATGTGCAGACGGTCAAAATGACCTCATGCGCACAAGCGGCTAAAAGCAACGCATGCGTGCGCAGACGCGCCGTCGCTAGTTACGTTTACCTCTAGATGCGAACAGGGCTCCGGAACGGATCCCGTTCGTATCTAGAGGTACCACTGTAAATAAAATACTTCCGTTTTCAAAAATACTCTACTCTTTATTGTTAAGTCCGGTATTCTAATATGTCCTGTAGCAACATCCTTTCACCACAAATTAATTGCATTTGCAGCACTTAAATCTTCCAGCCTGAGACCATTCCTCCGGACCATCGTCAATTCCTCAACAGTAGTAACAAGCATTCCTGTGGACTAATGCGGTTATCTGTGTGCTTGTACATAAATCAATTTCACCAGGAAGGTCTTCCCATGTGTTCTGTACATATGTGCAAATATTTATATAGAGAATAAATTATTAACACTGCCCTAAGGTTACTTTCACACTAGAAATGGGTTGTTTTTCTACTATTGGATCCATGGCGTCTTTTGAGTGCAATATGAAGGCAAGCTTCCTGTCTGCCCAATCTGCAAAGCCGCGGTGCTTCTTGTGGAGAGGGGGGGAAATCACCTTGGAAGTGCTTGGAAAGCCAAGCTTTGCTTTGGAGATGATTGTACAGAGGCTCTCACAGAGATGCAATATTTTTAAAACACACACACACTCTTTGTCCGCGAGTAAGTCGCTTTCCCGAAGCTTGAGGGAAGGGAGATTTCCCATCAGCAAAGTAAGATGTTTCTTTTTCGCCATCAGGCGATCAGCGTGGCTTGGCTCCTGCTTTTGTGATGCTGGGTCTCTAGAAAAAGGCGAAAGGGCAAGAGGCCCTGATCTTTGCACCTAGGCAAGCTCTTTGCAAGTCAACGGGGAATCGTCTCGCCCTTCGGAAATGTCAGGCACTTGCCTTTCCCTCCCATCTGGTTTCTTTCATGTTCACTGTTTCCTTTCCTTCACTTAGCCTCTCCAATTGTAGAGGGGTAAACTGAATTCCACTCCATTTTAGAAGATCTTTTCCTGCTTCCCTGGATCGCAGGCTTCAGAGCTGCTTGAGAGCCCTCTTGCCAAGAATATTATTGGCACAAAAATGGAAGCAAGAAGAATTACCAACGAGAGAAAAATGGCAAATGAAACTAATGGACTGTGCAGAATTGGATAAATTAACAGGAAGGATTCGAAACCTACGAGATCAGAGATTCTTAGAGGACTGGAGTGAATATTTGAACTATTTGAAAAGCAATTGTAATAAACAGATTACACTAGTAGGATTGCAAGAAGTTCTGTAAGGAGGGTTTTGTGAAATATTGCAAGGAAGACTATGAAAAGAATTATTAGTTCATGACAATTAAAAGTAATAGAGAAATTAAGAAATGCAGAACAAGTGATAAAGATGGGAAAATCTTCAGAGGTTGTTGATGGAAGTCTAAAATATTGTTGAGTGGTACCTCGGGTTACATACGCTTCAGGTTACCGACTCAGCTAACCCAGAAACAGTGCTTCAGGTTAAGAACTTTGCTTCAGGATGAGAACAGAAACCGTGTTCTGGCGGCGCAGCAGCAGTGGGAGGCCCCATTAGCTAAAGTGGTGCTTCAGGTTTAGAATAGTTTCAGGTTAAGAATGGACCTCCGGAATGAATTAAGTACTTAACCCGAGGTACAAGAACTGCAAACTAAGGAGGAGTTATATAAGATAAGAAGTTATGTTAAATGATTGTTGGAAATGGTGTGTGTGTGTGTGTGTGTGTGTGTGTGTGTCTACACACAGACGTATCTATCTATCTATCTATATATATATATATATACGCACACACACATATATATATATACACACACATATCTATATACATATACACACACATATATATACCGTATTTTTTTCACCATAACACTCACTTTTTTCCTCCTAGAAAGTAAGGGGAAATGTCTGTGCGTGTTATGGAGGGAATGCCTACGGGTGGCATGCCTACGGATTTTCCTCCTCTAAAAACTACGTGCGTGTTATGGTCGGGTGCGTGTTATAGAGGGAAAAATACGGTATATACACATATATGTATATGTGTATATATATATATATACATACATATATATTTATACATATATATATATATACACACACACACGCACACACACACACACACATATATATATATATATATACATATACATACACACACACACACACACACACATATATATATATATACATATACACACACACACACACACACACACACACATATAGACACACACACACATATATGAGAGCCCTCGTGCCACACACCACCTATCGGCTGGCCTTGCAGATCAGCAAGCAGGAAGCAGCCTTGTACTTTGCATTGCAGAATGCTGGCTTCCCGCCTGCCTGATCTGCAAGGCCAGCTGACAGGCGGCCTGCCCCACATCACCTCTCAGCCGGCCAGACGCAGCATCAATCTCTCTTGGGAGTTGGGCAGGGAGACATTTCTCCTCCTGCTTCCTCAGAGGTCAGCAGTGGCGATTTTATTCCTGATCTTGAGTCTCGGTCAGTCACCATATAATGCAACAAGACTTCTGGAAGTGCTGGCAATCAGGGAATCCTCAGTTGCAAAATGAACCTGGTGCTGGACTAATTTCGAACATTAGGGTGTGTGTGTGTTCTATTTAATTAAAAATTACCTACAAATTCAACAGAGAAGTTGGAAATGCACAGGAAGAGAGACGGGATGAGAGAGGCATTTTCCATTTACAAAAAAAGGACCACAAGTGTCAATCTCCTTCCTTGGGGAGATGGTGTCAATATAAGAACATAAGGCCCGTGCAACCCCAAAGACGGACAATTGTATTTTAACATCAAATAGACCTCCTGGTTGTTGTCAATTGCAGGTGCAGGACTGGTAAGGAAAGACAATATCTGCATTCAAAACCCTAAAATCAGCAAAAATGTCTGGCGCAGCTGTAAACCTATGAGGACTTTTACAGAAAATAGATTCCATGTTTGGGTACAATATACACGAGGTGTTATTCAAGGAGGTTTTACTCAGAATAGACCTACAGAAATTAACAAACCCAATTTAGTCAGTATCATTCATTTCAGTGGTCTACTCTTGAGTTAAACTTAGCTGACTATATTTCCACATTAAACATGGTGATGATGTTCACTTTAAAAATAATAATAATTGTGGACTGCATGTGTCCATTGAAATACTAGTCAATATCATTGGAATTGTTTTAAGTAAGGATTAAAGTGGATGGCTATGGTGGAACAGACTTGTTGTTGTTGCTGTTTAGTCGTTTAGTCGTGTCCAGCTCTTCGTGAACCCATGGACCAGAGCACACCAGGAACAGACTTAAATGACCACATTTGTCCTCTAAACCGATGACCGCTGAAATGGCATTTCTTACTACTTCAGAGCTTCACAGAGGACAAACAGCAGTCAGTTCACATTTAATTACGCTTGTAACAAAGGAGTTATCAGTGCTGACTCTGAAGCCTTCAGTACTTTTTCATTATTAAATTAAAAGATATTCATTCCTTTCATACATTAAGAAATCAGCTCCTGCCAAAATAGGCTTGAGGCCTAATAAAAGGAATCTAACCTCAACCTTGAACCCATATTCAGTCATGAAATCACTCTCCATGGTGCTAAACTACCCAGTGTGATTAGTCTAATTTTGAGGGGGTTATACCGTATATACTACTTAATTGTAATTTATGAATGACTGGCACAAAAGATTACTCCTAGCATTTCTGTAGCTTGCTCTGAATTTAAAAACTGCTTGCCTGACTTGAACTTTGTTTGTTTGTTACAAGCTCGGTATTTAAAAGGATTAAAAACAATGACCCACACACCAGTGACCTTTTGCAGAGAAAAATCAAAAGAAAGACATTCTGGGATAATTCAACCATCTGCCGTATGCAACATGCAAAAATAAAGAAGAAATGGGCATCTTTAATATTTTTCCCCGTCTAAGATGAATACATTGAGCCTTCAAAAATGCAACTTTGAATCTGATCGTGTTGTCTTTCAAAATACAACTGCACGAAAAGTAAAGAAAGAACCTCTCAAAATGTAGGCGCTCAAATGCATTTTCCTACATAGTTTCTCCTTCCTTAACCCAGTCACAAAAGCCCAAACACCACACCTTAGGATTTCACTGGTACATAATTCTCATGTTAAGGGAAGTCTCATTGGCTGGCCTTACCCAGGCTTATTTGTACAGAAGTACTAACAAAAAAAGGAGCAAGTTTCTCTCTCTTTTTATGAGGGAAGGTTTTATGCCACCCTTTCCAGAATCCAAGTTAAAAGCTCACAGATCTGCAAAAGATGCACATAAATTAAAGGTACTTCATGAGACCTTCCTTTTGGCTTCACAAGAGCTGAGCCTCGGATAATTCCCTGATCTCTATTCAGGAAGCTCACATTATTTAATCTTTATTTCATTTATCAATCATTTCCCATGAAGCATTTCAAAGGAACTACCACAACATAGGGGACGCGGGTGGCGCTGTGGGTTAAACCACAGAGCCTAGGACTTGCCGATCAGAAGGTCGCTGGTTCAAATCCCCGTGACGAGGTGAGCTCCTGTTGCTCGGTCCCTGCTCCTGCCAACTTAGCAGTTCGAAAGCACATCAAAGTGCAAGTAGATAAATAGGTACCGCTCTGGCGGGAAGGTAAATGGCGCTTCTGTGCGCTGCTCTGGTTTGCCAGAAGTGGCTTAGTCATGCTGGCCACATGACCCGGAAGCTGTACGCCGGCTCCCTCGGCCAATAAAGTGAGATGAGCGCTACAACCCCAGAGTCGTCCGTGACTGGACCTAATGGTCCCAGGGGTCCCTTTACCTTTTTACCACAACACAATAGCAGCCAGCTCCAAGATAGAGAGGCTTCCTAGGGATACAGCTGGACTTTCTACAGATCACAGATCTGATGCCACGTTGAGCATGAGTGGGCACAGCTGGGTCAGCTCAACTTCTCCAAGCTCAGCCACCCAGGTCTCAATAATACATGCCAGATCAGTATCCTCATCCATAATCAAATCATGGGGGGGTTATTATGCACCAATTTGTTGTCGAGCAACGGAATGCACAGCAGATGAGTGCACAAGGAGATGAGTACCCAGGAAACCTGCCTTTGGATAGGGGCAAAAAGCAATGTATAAATAGCCTCCTCTTCCATGGCAATTTATAATAATGATAATAATTTATTACTTATACCTCGCCCATCTGGCTGGGTTTCCCCAGCCACTCTGGGCGGCTTCCAGCAGAATATTAAAATACAATGATTCATAAAATATTTAAAGCTTCCCTGAACAGGGCTGCCTTCAGATGTCTTCTAAAAGTCTGGTAGTTGTTGTTCTCTTTGACATCTGATGGGAAGGCGTTCCAGAGGGCAGGTGCCACCACCGAGAAGGCCCTCTGCCTGGTTCCCTGTAACTTTGTTTCTCACAGTGAGGGAACTGCCAGAAGGCCCTCGGCGCTGGACCTCAGCGTCCGGGCAGAATGATGGGGGTGGAGATGCTCCTTCAGGTATAAGGGCCAAGGCCGTTTAGGGCTTTAAAGGTCAACACCAACACTTTGAATTGTGCTCGGAAATGTACTCGTCCGCCATGGCCAGGTCTCTGCATCCTACAATCACTGAAATTGGGGTAATATCATGCATGTCCCTCCATCCCAAACACATGTTCCTCCCAAGCACATGTAAACAGCGGCATAGCGTGGGTTGTCAGCACCCGGGGCAAGGCAAGTAATTTGCGCCCCCTAACCCGTGGATTTGCGCCCCCTAACCCTACAAATCTATGCCTATGAATGATGGTCCCTCTCTCTCTCTCTTTCTCATATTCCAATTGATTCCCATTTCCGCCGATCGATCCCCGAAGCTCTCACCCAGCGAAATTCGTGCGTAATTACGCTTCGCCATCCCTAATCCTGCCGCTTCCACCGGGAAATCATGACGGTGCGTTTCTCCTCTCCAAACTTTCCCCGGCCCTTTGCCGGCCGGCGCAGCCCTTTTGGCTACGAGCTCCCCTCCTTCTCTGCCCGCTTCCGACCCCACCTCCCCGTCCAGCCTCCCTACCTCCTGAAAAAAGGCGCCGGCGCCGAGCAGGACACCCCCGCGGCCATCGGAGAGAGGCGGGGCCGAGGGAGGCAAGCCAATGGGCGAGACGAGGGTAGGTGGCCACAGGGGCGGGCGCTGCCGCAGTCCTCGGGTGGGCAAGGTAGGAGCAGGCGGAGGCTGGCCGGCCGCTCTGACAATAGGGGCGGGCCGAGGGCACGACGCGGCTGGGCCCTCTGGACTTGCGCCCCCCCCAGATGTTGCGCCCGGTGCGGCCGGCACCCCTGGCACCCCCCACGCTACGCCACTGCATGTAAACAACATTGCAGGCATGTCTTCCTTTGAGCACCTCAGCTCAGAAAATCAGGAAGTAGCACTCCCCATGAAGCCAAGGCCACTAGGTAAGCATTTTCTTTTTAAAATTAGATCCTGGGGAGAAGACTTCATCTTGAATAAAGCACCCAATAGGTTTCCCCACTTTTCATTCCAACAGGCGATTGCAATAGATGCAACCATCACCGAGAATGTGAGCCTATCCGCCAGTATCATAAAACAGAAGGCCTCTGATCTGCAGTTTCATGAATGGCTAAAGAACACGTCTTGACAATCATTCATTTTTACCACAGTCCAAGGCAGCCAGATCTGCACTCTGCAGCAGTCATACCAAGATAACACGGTTAGAATCCTACCTTTGGAAATTTTACTACATCTCTGGGTATTGAGAACAAATGACCGAGAGCGCAAGAGTTCTCAGCGACACAGGCGACAGAGGACAAAGCTCAGCACAGCGTGCAATAGAAACAGAATGCAATGGAATTCCAAAATCTGAAAAATAACCTCTTCATGGATTTCTGCAGTATCACATCTACTGTGGCCCTAACTCAGCAGTTGATTACAACCAGGTTCCTAAGACATGGAAACAAGTGGAGTAAGAAATATCCTAACAAGGGATCCAGGAAGTTTGGAGTGGCAGGTCCTGCTGTCTCAGGCTGTCCAGGGTAGAAGGAAGACTGCTGTTGCGAACATTCTCTAAGTTATGTTCATTAACTACAGTGGGCCTACTCTATAAGTAGGAACAGCTTTAGCTTCACACCTTCATTGCCAGTCAGCCACTATTTATGGGATCACTTCTATTATTTTACCAAAGAGAAAAACAGAAGAGAAGCAAGAGGTTCTAACACCGACACATAGCAATCGCTGCATGTTAAGTGAATCCAGTCTGGCTGATTCAAATATCTGAACAGCCAGTTTGCCCACTTCCACACTTGTTTGTGTTTTGCTGGTTGGCAGCAGCAATTTTGGGCAGAAACCATGGAGGGAGGAAGAGAGATTGTACAAATGGAGGAGCAGGACAAATCAGTTCTTCCTTTGTCTTTTGTTGGTTGGCTGCACCAGTTTCAGGAAGAAACCATAGAGGGCGAGAGAACGGACACAGCATGGATTAGAAAAATTCCCATGGAACTCATGGAAATCAATCAATCAATTTCCTTTATTCAACCGATAGTCAGAAATAAAACATTACACAATAATTATAAACTATAACATCATAGGGGTACATAAATAAGGTAGGGCCACAGTACTAGACCTCTCACAGATAACCCACATCAAAGCAATCAGTTATTCGTTTCCGACACTTGAGTGCCAGGAAAAGGAATTTAGCCACTGACAAAGTTGTTTTCCCAGAAGACTTATTTAGCAGATATGCTGTCTGCTTTCCTCTTTGTCGGGAACTGAGCTGGGGTAAGTGTGGAGTTATAAGGTACTGTCTTAAATCGTTGTAAATGGGACAGCTCAGTAAAATGTGCTCTGTGGATTCTACCTCACCCAATGCACAGTGGCATAATCTCTGGTCATATGGGACTCCTCCATATCTTCCCTTCAGAACCGCCGAGTCAAGAACATTCAGCCTAGCCGCAGTAAATAGTCTGCGGTGTTCCACGTAGTGGATATCTGCCAGGTAGCGAGCTGGAGCAGCCCGATACAACTGCTCCCCCAGAAACAACCCAGGTTTCACACGGGCTATGTCCTCCTGCCTGGCAATATCCCTTAATCTTTGAGCGATCACCGCCTTTGCGTGGCTATACGTCATGGACTCTATATAAAGGGAGGACAACCCGCACTTCTGCACTTCCTCCACTATCTCTCCTTCCCATGGAGATTTAAAGTTATCCCTCAGAATTAAGGGGGCCAAACCCACCGGTCTGAAAAACTCATGGAAATCATCAGCTCCTTGTGTGAATGCCACCCTAACAAACTACCGTATTTTTCCATGTATAAGACGATGCTTCTTGCTTTAACAAAAAAGGCAAAAATTGGGTGTCGTCTTATACACAGATAGTGAATGCAGAGGGGAGGGTGTGCGATTAATGGCAGCAGCAAGCAGGAGATTGGCAGTGGCGATTGGGCGGGTGATTGGTGGCTGCAGCAAGGCCTGCTGGCGATTGGCTGTGGCTGCGGCAATCGGGCAGGCGACTGGCAGCTGTGGTGAGGCAGGCAGACAATGGGCGGCTGCGGCGAGGTGTGCGATCAGCAGTGGCTGTGGCAAGCGATCGGCAGTGGCGGGCAGGCGGGTGAGCGATTGGCGGAAGTGACCTCCCCCAACCCCCCAAAAAAGCTAAACAACTTAATTTCTTAATTATGGATTAAAATAAATAGGTGTAGTCTTATACACAGAAAAATACGGTATTTCCAGGGAACGCAAAGTGTTTGGGACGTGGATGAACATTCACAAGTTATATCAGAGTCAAAGAAACCAATAAAACTTTTGGATGTTCTAGGACTCAGTACTGCCTTTCTAACTAAAATCTTACAAAGCACACAAAAAATCTATATCAGACTGAAGAGTTCCGTGTGTTTCTGCCTGGCAAGAACTAGCAATTAAGATATGCTGACATAAATTCAACGTATAACGGCAACGCCGGCAAAACAATTTGTCTACACTCCAGGACTGGGAAGAGGCGCTATGTCTAGCGCAAGGATTTTACCTGTTTCGGTCGCTGGGCCTGGCTTGTTCTACAAGTCCCAAGTGCAAGCAGTAGCATTTGCGGTGAAATTCAGTGGGAGATAACAGTTGATTTAAAAGGCGATTGTGTAACTCTAGTTAAAAAGTGCCTTTGGAGGATTATTTTCAATTACAGAGATAAGATCACAGCTTTTTCAGGAGGGGGAAAATGGAAGTGGTGTTGTTTACCCAACTTATTTGGAGGAAAACTCCATTTTCTCCAAATGCAACTTCACTTTCCCCCTTACCCTTCATGTCAACATTCAGTTCTATTTAACAGTTTTACTGATAAAAAAAGTTTAAGACAAAAACAAAAAGAGTCTTTCCAAATATAGCAAAATGTCCTGACTTTTTTTTAAGCATGCTATATTTTCTTTTTTTTAAAAAAAAACTGCTTATTATTTCACACATCACATAACTTGCAACCCACTCTTTTTTGCTCCGACACAAGAAAACTGGGGTATTGCACGTAGTAGGCGAAAAGCAGTATGACTTTGCATAGGGAGAGTGACAGCTTGCAGTCCCCTGCAGGAAGAAGCAATTCCCTCCGAAAATAAGAGCGCAAGTAGCGCAAAAACACACATGTTCTGGACACAAGACAAGGCAGAACTTTTCTGATGTTGCCTCACTGAAGGAAACCCCACTTAGGATTCTGCACAGAGGGTAAATAATTCACAAGAGATCAAAACTAATGTTTAGTTTGTTGGAAGTGCGGCAGAATAAGCAAGAGGCTTTTGTTTATGTGCGGCATTTAAGCCATGTGTTACGACTTGCTTAGACACTGAGCAGCGTCCAATGGCAGTGGAGACAGACAGAGAGTGCAAGAGGGTAGGAGCGGCAACAGGGGAGCGCAGAGTGCGGCTGGACAGGTGGGAGAGTGGTAAGCAGTGGGGACAGCTGGGTACAACAGTACTGCAGGGAGGAGACAACCAGAATACATTATGCTCATCAGAATAAGTAAAGGGTAAAGGGACCCCTGACCATTAGGTCCAGTCACGGACGACTCTGGGGTTGTGGCGCTCATCTCGCTTTATTGGCCAAGGGAGCTGGTGTACAGCTTCCGGGTCATGTGGCCAGCATGACTAAGCCGCTTCTGGCGAACCAGAACAGTGCACGGAAACGCCATTTACCTTCCCGCCGGAGCGGTACCTATTTATCTACTTGCACTTTGATGTGCTTTCAAACTGCTAGGTTGGCAGGAGCTGGGACAGAGCAACGGGAGATCACCCCGTCGCGGGGATTCGAACCGCCAACCTTCTGATCGGCAAGTCCTAGGCTCTGTGGTTTAACCCACAGCGCCACCCGCGTCCCGCTCATCAGAATATTGGGTAGCTAATATTGAGCTAGGAAGGCAATGGGGACAGGCACCTGGTTAGCTACCCAATGCTCATCAGAATATTGGGTAGCTAACCAGGTGCCCGTCCCCATTGCCTTTCTAGCTCATGGTGCCAGAGAGGTCCTTTTTGGCCCATCAGGCCATTTTCCCAGCACCATGCAAACCCACCCATCAGCCTTCATCAGTGGACACGGACTGCCTTGGCTGTGCAATCCTGTTCCCAGTAGGATCACTCAACGGAGGCAACCGAGGGAGGAGATTGCCTTTATGTTCCCAGTCTCGGGGACTTTGCAAGCCTCCTCCCACTTCCCTTTTAAGGTTGGAGCGAAAGGGGTTTTGGAAGGCGAACAGCACCAGTCTCACCCAAGTGTCAAATTTAGTCCATCAAGTCGAAAAAGTCCTCCCCGGTCCCCTGCTCCACAAGTCTACGAGTCACTTCTATGCTGGATTTGAAGTGCCCTTCGCGAAACATTGCACAAGCATCTTGAGCGAACAGGGAAGCTATTTTTGAACACATGAACAGTAAGACATGAAATTGGTTTCTTGGGGAATAAAAACTACGGGTTTTTTTTTCCTGGCGTGGAGATGATTTACTATGCGTTAATTACACCAAGTACTAATTTGGTTTCGCCCAGGGAAAAAGCAAAAACATTTAAAACCACGTTACAATGCTTTATTCCAAAGACCACCAGGTGTTTGTTTGTTTTAAGTTTCTGTAATACCTTGTTCAGGTAATAACACTGCCCTCCTCAAAGAGGCAAGCTGCAGAATTGTAATCCTTAAGTAAGGCAAAACAGTGACAACACGATAACCTTTAAGACTGATCAGATAGCAGCAGCAGCAGAACAGATGCCAGAAGTCACCCAAAGGCCATTTTCCTGGCAATGAACAGATGGCAGTGCCAGGGCAAGTCTTTTTGGGGAGAGAATTCCATAAGCGAATAACCACCACGGCAAAGGCCTCTCTCTTGTCACCATTTCAGGTTTGTTGAAAATAGCCCGAAAACACTCCCAAACGCTGCAAAAGGAGGCGACAGCTGCAAAATGAAGTAACAGTCACAGGTGCATTTGTTCCACACCAGTTCGGGGTCTGAAAGGGTGCAAACTCAACAGACCATTCTCACTTGCCTGAGTGCTCCCTACTATTGAATAAACGGGCTTAACTTCCATGTGTTTTGGATCACACCAGTATAAACCAAACTAGGGCATTACAAACAAAAGTTGGCCAGCCAAATATACGGCCTCGGCCCAGTATACCTGAAGTAGCGTCTCCACCCCCATTGTTCAGCCAGGACACTGAGGTCCAGCTTTGAGGGCCTTCTGGTGGTTCCCTCACTGTGAGAAGTGAGATTACAGGGAACCAGGCAGAGGGCCTTCTCGGTAGTGGCGCCTGCCCTGTGGAACACCCTCCCACCAGATGCCAAGGAAATAAACAACTATCCTTCTTTTAAAACACATCTGAAGGCAACCCTGTTTAGGGACATTTTTAATGTTTGATGTTTTATCGCTTTATTATTATTATTATTATTATTATTATTATTATTATTATTCTGTTGGGAGCCGCCCAGAGTGGCTGGGGAAACCCAGCCAGATGGGCAGGGTGTAAATAATGAATTATCATCATCATCATCACCAGAATTTCTGATTCTTAACTGTGGTAGAAGATTTTGGCTTGAGGCTCAATTCGCAGAAGTTACGGGCTTGCTATATTTGTGCCTGCAAACAGCTTAGCTTTTTCAATCTCCTCCTGAGATATCAGACACATTGGGCTGAACAGCGTGAAACCAGTGTAACTGACGATGAGCAGAAGCAAGCTAAGTTTATAAAAATTTAAGTCCCAGCAAAGCATCACTTTAATATACAATTCAAAACCTTTTTTTAAAAAAAAAGGTCCATCCAAGCTAATCACAGAAGGTGGAACATTTTGTCTGCGCAAGCACATCAGCTTGCCACATGGAAAGAGCCTTGATGCACTGTTCCCTGCCAGAGCCAATTTGGGGGGGGGTGAGGAGAGGAGAGGGAAGAAGCCCCCTTGTGCAGGTCTTCCACTGATGGGGTACATTAGGTGGATCTTGCCCATACATGACGTCCACATCGTTAGTCACTTCGGCATAAATAGGTCCATTAGTTGTTGTTGTTGTTTAGTCATTTAGTCGTGTCCGACTCTTCGTGACCCCATGGACCAGAGCACGCCAGGCACTCCTGTCTTCCACTGCCTCCCACAGTCTGGTCAAACTCATGCTGGTAGCTTCGAGAACACTGTCCAACCATCTCGTCCTCTGTCGTCCCCTTCTCCTTGTGCCCTCCATCTTTCCCAACATCAGGGTCTTTTCCAGGGAGTCTTCTCTTCTCATGAGATGGCCAAAGTATTGGAGCCTCAGCTTCAGGATCTGTCCTTCCAGTGAGCACTCAGGGCTGATTTCCTTCAGAATGGATAGGTTTGATCTTCTTGCAGTCCATGTGACTCTCAAGAGTCTCCTCCAGCACCAGAATTCAAAAGCATCAATTCTTTGGCAATCAGCCTTCTTTATGGTCCAGCTCTCACTTCCATACATCACTACTGGGAAAACCATGGCTTTAACTATACGGACCTTTGTTGGCAACAGCAAATGTAATGTAAGTTGTGGTCATTGAGAAAGTCCATACAAAGGTGAGAATGTCTTTTAACCCCATGGTCTTCTGCAGCACCTAGCAGGAACACATCACAGATCTTCAGAAATATTAGGAGCTTCTTCAAACACTGGAGGAACTAAATGGTTATAATTAAGCCTTGTCGACATCTCCCTTTGTTTTCCTTTCCCTGTTCAACAATTTACACAGCCATCTATCATAATAAATGCCTCCCTGAATGCCGTGCGCTCTGGTCTCTACACAATAAGGCCGTTTAGCCTTCTTGAGCTCCACTAACCAGAGAGAGGAAGAAACAACAAACTGAAACACTGGGTGGTATTCAACGAAGATGTTCTTGGGAGCAGACCCACTTAAATGACCTGACCTAACTTAGTGGGTCTGCTGCAAGCAGTGCTTATTTGAATTCCACTCTCTGGGAGCAGGTGTGTGAATGGCACCAAGGAAGTATAGCAAGGAAGGTCAGCAGTGGCAAGTCCAGAAAGCACAGGTGAGACAAACCCCTGAGAGGTTTAGGGGTTCCCCAAAGCACTTTCTAGGAGATGCACCAAGCATTGATACATGAAGCACCAAACTGACATGGACATAGCGTACAAGCCACGTCCAGTAGAGTCAAAGTTTTGGACTTGCAAGCTCTCAAAAATTATTGGATTATTGGTTTTGATTTAATTTTAATTTTAAAAATGGACCCATTGTTGTTTTTGCTATCAGTTGTGAAAAAATTAAGCTAAAGCATAGGAATATTATTTCATATATCATTTTCACAAGGGCAAAACTTTATGGCAACTATGAAAGGAGAGGAACAGAAATGTACCGACGGTGGCTAAATTGACTAGTAATCATGTGCATGTTAAGAAAAAAAGGAAGACAGGAACACGATACACATGGGAAAGGGCGGCATCTTCATTGAGGTTTGGAATAAAAAAGGTCATGTTACAATAGCTGTGAGTGCAAATTTCAAGGAGTTATGTGCATTTTAAAACAATAAACGGGTCAGAAATGCCATCCTGTGGAGCCCAAACCTTAGTATGTTTTCTAAGAAGCAAGTACAACTAATTTCAGTGGTGCTTACTTCCCAATCTAAGGATTGGTGCACAGGATTATAGCTTTATTCCTACTTTCTAAGGCAGGCATCCCCCAACTCGGCCCTCCAGATGTTTTGGGACTACAATTCCCATCATCCCTGACCACTGGTCCTGTTAACTGGGATGATGGGAGTTGTAGTCTCAAGACAGCTGGAGGGCCGAGTTTGGGGGTGCCTGTTCTAAGGCATGCTGCAGTGACCCTCAACTAAACTGAGTTCTACTTCTTTGACCCAATGCCTAATGTAGTTGCAATGGCTCTTGCCCCAAGTCTACAGATCTGCATCCCCACCTCACACCTTCGGTCTTTAGCTCTATGGAAGCAGCATCACCACGCCCCATGAGCACACACCCCATAGCGCACAAGAAGATATGGGGAGAAATACCAGCGCAGCCTAAATTAAAAGGCCTGCCAATTAAGGGGTTATAAAACCATTTTATGTTGTGCAGCAGTAACAGTTCTATCACCTGCCAATGGCCCATTTATCAGGATCAGATGTTGTCTGTTAAGCCAATTAGTTAAACAATCTTTATGAAATAACTTTTAAATGGGTTTCAAGGGAGGGTGGAGGAATCTTGTTAACATTTCAACTCGGGGCCAAACTACACATGACGCTCCCTTGTACAATTTCTTTCGTACAAAGGAGGGTGTTTTGCTTTTTTTTACTGTTCACAATTTTTAAAAAATGAAAAACATCCTCAAGGTTGCAAGAGAATGGTAGGGAGGAGTGTTATTTAACTATTTCCCTTTCTGCCTTTTGTTCCCCAAAACTCACCTCCCCCCCCCCAAAAGCTGTTTTCCCATCCATGGGAGAGTCAATTGCAGTTAATGTGAACACGGGACGCGGGTGGCGCTGTGGTGTAAACAACTGAACCTCTGGGCTTGCCGATTAGAAGGTTGGTGGTTCGAATCCCCATGACGGGGTGAGCTCCCGTTGCTCAGTCCCAGCTCCTGCCAACCTAGCAGTTCAAAAGCACGTCAAAGAGCAAGTAGATCAATAGGAACCACTCCAGTGGGAAGGTAAATGGCATTTCCGTGCGCTGCTCTGGTTTCGCCAGAAGCGGCTTAGTCATGCTGGCCACCTGACCCCGAAAAACTGTCTGCGGACAAACGTCGGCTCCCTCAGCCAGTAAAGCGAGATGAGCGCCACAACCCCAGAGTCGTCCGTGACTGGACTTAACTGTCAGGGGTCCTTTACCTTTACCTTTTAATGTGAAATAACAACAAAGTGAACCTCTCTCCACTTGAGAATAGTGGCAACACTTTAGCTCAAGTTATTGAGAGTGCCGTATGATTGAGCAGTTATGGAACAGAGTGGTACAACAGCTGTACAGTGGTACCTCGGGTTACATATGCTTCAGGTTACATATGCTTCAGGTTACAGACTCTGCTAACCCAGAAATAGTGCTTCAGGTTAAGAACTTTGCTTCAGGATGAGAACAGAAATCGTGCTCCGGTCCCATTAGCTAAAGTGGTTTTCAGGTTAAGAACAGTTTCAGGTTAAGAACAGACCTCTAGAACGAATTAAGTACTTAACCCAAGGTACCACTGTCTGGATGTACAGGTTTGCTGGCCTCTCTTCAATGAAGAGGCTCCCAACCCAAGTCCCTTAGGGCTCATGTCTCATGGTAACAGACAAGGAAGCATAGATTCCAGGAAAGGAGACTGCAATCATAGGCACATTGTTCACAAGAACGAGGACTTATTGAGTGGCATTCTCATCAAGGAGCGAGAAATGCAAATTATAGCTCCGCACTGATTATATTTATATCCTGGCATTGAGCCACTGCTTGACTGGTGTCACAACTTTGCTCTGTGCAGCACGTGTCAACAAGAGTTACGGCCCCTCTTTCTGTTTAGACAGATAAATGTGCCTCCTCCCTAGATGAACAGCGTTCATTACAGTGAGCCACTCATCCAAGAGATCGTGGCTACAGAGTCACGTGTGTCACACATTATTCACCGAAGATTTTGAGTGTTCATCATGGCACACAGAGTTAATTGAAAAAGCGGCATCTCTGAAAGGCGTTCAGAGTTGTCTTTGTGTACTGCAAATTTTGAAGAATGGTTCTGCTAAACCACTTCCATTATCTTATATTTGGATTTAATTAATATAGCAAAATGTTGTTAAGCCTGTTCTACTCACAGAAACATGAGTACCCCTACTGAGGATGAATAGTGAGAAACTAGGGCACTGTATGTTGGTGGTTCCAAGATCCAGGAAGTTGGTGTGTTACCTGTTCTGGATGGAGTGGCACTCCCCTGACCCAGAAGTAGTCGCACAGCATTTCTTATGAGCTTCGGTTGAGACCTTTCATGGGTAGGAAGACTCTGAGCACAGTGATCCATGTTCTGGGAACTTCCAGGCTGAATTACTGTAATGCTTTTGATCCCCATTTTTTAATCATGTACCAAGCCACGGCTGGTGTAGTGGCTGGAACCTGAGTCCGAGCTGAAACTAGATCAGGTGCTGAGCCAGAAAGGGCTGGAGATTCATTATCTCAAAAGGGTGCTGTTAACTGAGCAAAGGTTCAAAGGAGACTGAGAGTCTGACATAGTCACTGCTGGTTCTTCCTCTGCTCGGTCCTCCGTTGGGCCATAGGTCTAGATCACTCTTTCTGAGCTATTATCAGAGCACTGCTCAAAATTTCCCAGGCGTCAGGCACAATTTGCGACTGGCATGGGTCCAATTACAACCACCTGGAGATCTCTGGTGGCCTCTCCAGCTTTCTTAAGCAGGTAAGCAGAAGATCTTATTTATATTGCATTTATATCCCACCTTTTTCTCCAGGGAGTACATGGTTGACCCCCTCCTCAGTTAATCCCTACAACGACCCTGTAAAGTAGGTTAAGAGGCTGTGACTGGCCCAAGGTCCCCCAGTGAGTGTCATGACAGAGTGGGGCCTTGAACCCTGATCTCCCAGTTTCTAGTCTGACACTCTCACCAATACACCACCCTGGCTTCTGAGAGTACTATGGGGCAGCTATATAAATTGAGCAGGTAAATCAATATGGGGAAAGCAGAAGGAGCTCAAATATTTTCCTCGAAGCTTGAATCTGGTGTTTTAATGTGTTGTAAACCGCCTTGATATTTTTTTCTTTAAAATATAAAGCAGAATAGAAATGAAAATAATAATAATAATTAATAATAATAATAATAATAGTAAAAATGGTGCCTAGACATACTGTTGTGGTGACCGTGATTTAGATTTACGGTGCCATTTTGCAATTAGCTTCTATATCTGAGTTTCTAACACTGTATCAAGGCCAGGTCATGTGTTATTCCTTCATGTAGGAAAATGTGTGGCTGCTCCATAAAGAAAACACTGCATTTTATACCTGACATTGTACATGCTTTTGTGTATACAGGAAAGCAGGGTGTTGCCACATGAAACAGCTGCCCATCCTTTTATACTGGATCCCTTTTTTGCTGCAGCAAAAACATTCAATAATTTCAATCAATTGATGAGGCCATCACAGCAGCATGCGGCCCATTATTTCCTTGGTTTCATCATTACTCGGCATCCCGATACCTGAAGGATTTTGTGGGAAATGTAAAAGAGCAAAACTGTTAAAACTAGCATAACGGATCCACCTCTACTTGTGTAGAATACCATGCTTGTTTCTTTTATTAAGCTGAAACTCTGGCAGTGGCATCATCTGAGACGTGCAGAAGTTGTCCTTCAACATGCGGACTATTTCCCAGAGACCTAGCGTTCAGGACTAGCATCAGGTTCATCAGGCACTACAAGTCTGAAGAGCTTCCGTTGCCATTGGAGTCTCTCTGAGCGGCAACAAGGACTCAATAGCCCCTGCAGTCAGCACCATGCCATCACCTGTGGCAGCAGCTCCACATCCTCCACACCAAGGGGGAGGGAAAGCAGATGAGCAAGGAGCTGTTGCTCCTCACCAACACGGCACACTTGCCTAAGTGACTGACTGCAGCAGGCAGGGAATAAGGGCTAGGTTTCTGCTGGGGTCCAACATGGGGCATCTGTAAGCTGGTCCTGCTCATGGTTTTCCATGGAGCAAATGAAGTTGGACCACTGCAGTCCAACTTATGATGGTGGTGCTGATGATGATAGTTTATTATTTATACCATGCCCATCTGGCTGGGTTTCCCCAGCCACTCTGGGCAGCTCCCAACATAATAAATAATAATAATAATAAAGCGATAAAACATCAAACATTGAAAAACTTCCCTGAACAGGGCTGCCTTCAGGTGTCTTCTAAAAGTCAGATAGTTGTTTATTTCCTTGACATCTAATGGGAGGGCGTTCCACAGGGCGGGTGCCACTACCGAGAAGGCCCTCTGCCTGGTTCCCTGTAACCTCGCAGTGAGGGAACCACCAGAAGGCCCTCAGCGCTGGACCTCAGTGTCCGGGCTGAGTGATGAGGGAAAGACACTCCTTCAGGTAGAATATTTCAAGGGTTGGTGAGAAACTTGTAACCAGTGGAGGTTGTGGTGTGAGAGGCTATACTTTCATTGGAGAGATCACTGGAAAGATCTCATTGGAAAGAACAGACATAAGAAGAAGACAGGAAAAAGAAAATGCTAGAATATGAATCTCACTTGGGTTGCCACAGCCAGACTGGGTGGCATTGCGATTGAAATGGTGTGCATGCACCATGTCATGTGATCAATTACATGAGGTGCAGCTTACCTGCCCCCCCCCAATATTTTACTCAAGTTGCCACCCCTGCCCACCTCTATGCTGCTTAACAGTCACTGAGTTAAATCATCTATGGATCTGAGGTGAAATGTTAACAGCATAGTGAAAACACCGTGCTTGTTCCCCCCCCCCCCCTTTTCATCAAATAAAGTGACGCAGGAGAGATGCAGAAGAGGTATTTCTGGGGTCAAAAACAGACTGAATCATAGAATTAGAGAGCTGGAAGGGACCCTGTTAATCCTGCAATGCAGGCATCTCGCTCCAGTGGTGGCTTAGTCCAAGCAAATGCAGCACTCCTTAAGAGTTCGGTCCCTCTTGTGGATAAGACACCCAGTGGCACAGGCCAATTCTTCAGCATGCAGAAAACTGAAGGACGACTAGGCAGCACAGAGGCAGCCATGAGAGGCACTCAGCTCTTCAGAATGGACCACTCACCATGGAAGGGAGAGAGCGTCCAGATGCCTCCAGCTCTGGAACATCTTCTCCCTTCAATGGTGGGTTTTAGAAGCAATGTCTCCCTGGCAGCAGCTGGCTCAAGCGGCGTGTAAAGCTCTACCTCTAAATTGGCAGGTGCTGAGGAAGAGGGGACTTTCAGTCTCGGCCACTGACTTTCATGGAGTAAGATCACCAGGAACGAGCTGCTCTGCTCATTAGGCCTGACACTCCACCAAGTCTGTGGAGATTGTGGTTTTGCTAATAAAGAGTTGACTCCAACTTTCAACTGTGTGATTACTGAACGGCAGACTCCTGGGACAGCTATTCAGACATCAGAACAGAAGGCACAGTTCCAATTCTGATAAAAGTAAAGAGTGTTGTTTTACTCAGAGGAGACCCACTGAACCATGTACTCCCTGGAGAAAAAGGTGGGATATAAATGCTATAAATAAACTCTTCTGCTTACCTGCTTAAGAAAGCTGGAGGGGTCAGCCAGGTGGAGATGTCTGTCGCCAACATGGCCATCCAGAGATCCCCCCCCCCACAGTCGCGACTGGACCCATGCAAGTCGCAAAAGACGCCTGGGGAATTTCTAGCGCTGCTTAAACAAGCAGCTCCGCTTGCAAGCACAAGGTTACAGAAGAAGGTTACAGTCTCAGGGCCATTAAGCAGCTGCAAATTGGCAACCAGAAAACTCAGCTGCTGGGCTTGATTGACAGGACATAGTATGAAATGCCTGCCTTTGTTCTTCATGATCAATAGCAATGCACATTAAATGCATGTGAAGTTAACCTACAGCCCAGTGCCAAGAAACATTTTTCTGGTTAGTATCTCAAGCCTCAGACATAAAAGAATGAAAACAGATGATTTATATCAAATGACTGCATGGTTCAGGATCAAAGTCTCCTCCTGTTGGAGTTTTAGCACCGACTAAAGCAGGAGCCAAACCAGACCCTAACATTTAAAGTGGGGGGGACCGGATGCGACCCCAAATGCCTCTCTCGCTCCAACCCAGGGGTAGGCAACCTAAGGCCCGGGGGCCAGATGCGGCCCAATCGCCTTCTCAATCTGGCCCACGGACGGTCCAGGAATCAGCGTGTTTTTACTTGAGGAGAATGTGTCCTCTTATTTAAAATGCGTCTCTGGGTTATTTGTGGGGCCTGCCTGGTGTTTTTACGTAAGTAGAATGTGTGCTTTTATTTAAAATGCATCTCTGTGTTATTTGTGGGGCATAGGAATTTGTTCTTTTTCCCCATAAAATATAGTCTGGCTGACCACATGGTCTGAGGGACAGTGGACCAGCCCATGGCTGAAAAAGGTTGCTGACCCCTGCTCCAACCAGCCCCTTCGGAAGGCTGGATCTATGGGCAGCAAGGTGGACTCATAGTTCTCTTTCAGCTTCTGGCTTCTGGAAGAAGGTACAGGGTTATAAAGACTAGGACTAGCCATCTGAGAAACAGTTTCTATCTAAATGCGATTTTGGTTTTAAATGCAGTGTAAGGTAGACTCTATGGGAGTATATTGTATTTTCAAAAATGGGGTATCAGAGTTTTTAGGGGGCTAACCAGGTTGGGATAGCTGGGATAGCAGGCTTGTTGGTTTTGAATGTCTTAGGTAGACTTATTTATTTTTTCAATTTTGTTGTTCTGTATGGGACAATGACAATAAAGATTATCATATTGTATCGTAAGAGGGCCCAGGTTCAAGGAGAAGAAATGGGAGCGCCCCCCCCTCTACACCCAATGCAGGCCACGCACACGGAAGTACCAAAGAAAGATGCACCCACAAATGTGTAGAAGATGTGTACCAGGTTTGAAGTATTAACCACAGCTCCAAGGCAGGGGAAGGAGAATGGAGAGACAGGATTACAGGGACACACAGAGTTTGTGACAGGGGCTAACATAGAGGGTGCCGGAGGGGTATACCGAAAAGAAAGCAGAACACAACACCGTTGTAAATAAACCGGCACCTGGTAACAGGGACAGAATGCATGTTATGAATTTCCAATGTACATATACTTCACTTCCGCAGGTAGTAAATAAATTCCTTCTACTGAGCTGAAACTTCAGTTTGTTTTTAAATACAAATGTTATTATAATACATGAATCTCCCATGCGTACGCACAGTGTTGATTCTGTTTCCATGTGCAGGGCTGGAGAAAAACATAAAACTCTGCATATGTTTACGTTTCAAGCTTTGAATCTGACACTTTGATTATGGACTGAGCTTTAACGAGCTGAAGTTTTTGCTGTTTAATTGTGGCACTAAGTTCCCTGCATCATTTTGCTTCAGCCAATTTTGTTCAGTCCAGTGAGGATGAGCTTTGACTTTGGAAATCTCATACTCGGCGAGGAGGAGGGTGGGCTTCACCTTGCATTGTTCGGCTTTCTGAGCTCAGTGGGTGGTTACTAAGAAACAAGATACTATTACCTCATCCTGTGAACTATCGCCCAGCTTGCCTGGCAATGATTCTTTCTAAAACTCAACACAGGGTCACTGAAGGAGGCGGGTGAGGAAAGATGGGGCAACATTATTAAAATCGTAAGCTAAATAAGATCTTGATAATTCCCTGGAGCTGGAAATGTAACCGGGAAGCTCAGAAATATCTGGAAGTAAGGTCACTGAAACCAACAGCAATACATTTTTAAAGAGCCAATATATCTCTTTTCCTAACTTGTCCAAGGAAACGGCATTCTTCTTTCCCTTGCATGGCACAAACCTTTTATTGCTTTCTATTATTCCTTATAAACACACTATGTTACATATAAATGAATGCATGATACAAGTATGAAATACAAGCCTGCTGAAAATGCAAGTTGCTGTGTTTAGTTTTGAGCACTCTCAACAGTTTCATGTTCAGTAGGCATCAAATAAGATAAGCAATTCAGCCAGCATCAAGACAGTGGTCAACACTGGATGTGAAACAGCATCCACAGAATATGCCATTTAGATTGGTCAACATTCCCAACCACAACTGACCAAATAATTATATCAAACAAGGCAGTGATACAGTCTACAATGGAGTCAAAACTTGATGGGTGAGGTCGAGAGTGTGTGAAGCAGAACCAGTAAGTTAATAACTCAGCCCTCCAGCTGACTACAATTCCCATCATCCCTGACCAATGGTCCTGTTAACTAGGGATGATGGGAGTTGCAGTCCAAAGACAGCTGGAGGGCCAAGTTTGGCCATCACTGGGGAGGGTGCCAAAATTTGCCAAGGGCTGCCCAAAAAGGCCCTGAGGGTCACTTGTGGGCACCCCACCTTTCCCTACTGCCCCCACCACCACTAGAGAAATGGTGCCAACATCAGCGGCAATTTTGGGAGCGGTGTGCGAGAGCTCACTGGAAATTGGAGCGCTGATGGCAGCGCCACTTCCCCACCAGTGGTGGTGGCACTTTCCCATGTCACTTCAAGTGGCAAAATGGGACACCTGCCCGCTCCTGATCAGCAGTGTAGAGTTTTACCCACACGATGGCAAATATCACACAGAAAATGATAACAATGCCAAGCAGAGATTTTCTTGAGCTTATAGCTGGTTAAAGCGTTCTACCTAAATTTGAGTTCCTTAGAACATTGATCCTCAAAAGATGCAAAATGTTGTCCAGTAGAGGAGGGAAAGTACAATCTCCATGGAAAAGAACTGCCCTTCCAGGAAAGCTTGCAATGTTTAGGGGTTTGGGGTTTAGCAAAAAGACAAGAAAGGGGAGGGGAGGAGCAGAAGCAGCTAGAAAGTGCTTTCCTTTCTCTTTCTCTCTCATACAATATAAGCAGTAAAGCTAAAAGGTTGGACATTCAGGACAGACAAGGGAAGAGCTGCCCACACAACACCTACTTGGGGAATGCTTTGTCACACGTTGTGAGGATGGCCACCGACAAAGTACTGGGCAAATTCATGATGAAAAAGTACACGAGGGGCTACTGGTTATGATGTCTATGTGCCACCTGCAGGATCAGAGGCAACATGCCTCCGAACACCAGTTGTTGGGAAATAACAGCAGGGGAGCATGGTTGTCTTTATGTCCTGCTAGCATGTTGTCCATAAGGATATGGTTGGCCAGATCTTCTTTATTCTGCAAGGGCAGAATAACATTATTATTTAGAATCTTGCACAAGTCTGCCGGCTTTAAGCATTTATTTGGCAACAGTTGCTTTAGGATCAGGACATTAGGCGCACCAGCTTCAATGGGACTTTAGAGTCTCATAGGGTCTCCTTTAGAGGAGAAGACTACACGTTAGGGTTTAACAACATAATAAGCCCACCACACGGCCAGACAGCTGGTCCATTGCCCAACATTGTCTACTTTCAAAAGGAAAGTGTTATCTGGTCTCCGGTAGAGATTTCTTCTTAACCCAGCTATCTCATCATCATTTAATCAGACATGATACGGATTCACAGGGCCCTTTACATGCAAGGCAGGTGCTCTACTAGGGAGCTTAGAGCCCTCTCAGCACATCCAAAGAAAGTGTAACCCAGCTTGCTCACCTCCCAACTTTCAGAAAGAGCTCCACTCCAACGAAACCTATAATTTCTGGAGCTGCCTGCCAGGCACTTTTCTTGCCATTTCAAAGGCTTTTTCCTGTTATGAATACTTAGTACTTTAGGTTTTTATTGCTGCAATCTAATCTAAGAGGGGGAAACAAATAACGCCTTTTCTAAACAAAGCATTTTCTAAACAAAGCAAAACAAAGCTATGACGTGCAGGGGTGCACATACGTAACCTTTAAAAAATAAAAACCACAAAGTAATTTTAAAGAGAGCTCAAATAGCAGAGGGTTGTGCAAGTCTTTCAGCCCCAAAATTCAGATGTTCTTTCTTGAAGCCAAGCAATTGCCATCCAGCCCCCTGGGCATCTTTCCAAGAAAGGGGAAGAAATGGAGGAAGTGCCTCCTTATGTGTCCTGCAGATTCTCTCTTTCCATGTTCCTACATTATTCCAGATTAGACAATCATCCAATGTACTGGCTGCAGCCCTAAAACACTGCTTTCTGGAAGCCCGGAGAACACCCAAACTGAGCAAGCTGTTTTCTAGCAGGTCAGGTCGTCTAGCCCAGGATGGTCTATTTTGATGGGCAACAGTTCCAATAATGTTTCCTCGCCCCGCATCCAAGGACTGTCGAACTTGAGCTGCACAGAACAGAGCCTAGAACCTTCCGCAAGCGAAGACTGGGCTCGAGGGGGAGAAGATGCCCCCGTCGGGTTCTCCTCCCCGAGCCCGGACCTCTCCTCCTCCGGACCCGAGCCGCCTGCTTCTGCCGGGCAGGTGCGGCGCCCTCTCTCGCCACCCAAGGCAAGCGACCGAGCAGCCCGGCGGCGCCACCGGTTGCGCAGCGCAGGAGCCCTTCCCGGGACTGTGCCTCCTAGCGCGCAAGAGCTCGGGCACCTCGGACGCCTCCGCTGCGCGCACAGGGGCGCACGGCAAGCTCGGAGCGGAGCGTGCGAGAGAAGAAACTTTTGGAGACGCCCGGGCGCAGGCAGGCGCGCAAGGGACGCGGAGAGCCAGCCAGAGGCTCCCGTCCGGGGTCGGGCCGCCCCTGCGCGCGGAGAGCTGCCCGGCCCGGCCTGCTGCCCGCCTGGCCGCCTGCCTTCCCGGCGCAGAGAGGCTGCCGGGCGCGCTGCCTCCGCCTGTCCCCGCGCAAGGCGCCCGCCCCGTCACCCGCCCGGTAGCAGCAGCATCCCCGGCGGGCGAGGCGGGATGCCGCCGCGGCACGATGCCGCTCGCCCACCCGGCCGCCCCTCGCCCTTACCTGCGCGCAGGGTCCCCCTCGGGGCGCGGCGCCTCCGGGATCCGGCGACCAGGAGCCGAGCAGCCGCCCGCCAGGCTCCGGCGACGCGCGTGGAGGCGGCGGCGGCGGCAGCGCGGGCGGCCGGGCAGGCAGGCAGGCGGTCGGCGGAGCAGGAGGCTGGGCGAAGGAGCCGGAGGAGGAGCCGCGGCGGCCCCGCTCCCTCCCTCCCTCCCTCTCCGGCTCGCCGTCTGCCAGGGAGCGGGGCGAAATTCCGGCGCGGCGGCCAAGCGCACACAAAGGAGCCCCGGCGAGTCCGCGCAGCCGGGGCGGGGCGGTGGGGAGGGACTTGCGCGCCGCCGCCGCGCACTTTCAGGCGGAGAGGAGGGGCAGCCGTCGAGGCGCGCACCTGGGTTGCGGGAGGCGAGCATCCCCCGCTCGGCATCGGGCTGGAAATGCGTCGGGGGCGCAGAGAAAAACTCCCTGCCTCGTTTGTGGAAGGAGAAGGGAGCAAACGGGCTTGGATTTAGGGAGGAACGAGAGAGCGACACAGCATACGGGGCGCCGAGGGGAAGGGATGTGGGGAAAAGGCCGCCCAAGACGAGCGCGCGGCTCCCCCTGGCGTGCGCTCCCCGTCCGGGCTCCGGTACCCGGGAGGCGGCCGGATGGTTTGGCTAGAACTCCCCGCCGGGCAGTCGCCAGGTTGCAGGAAGCTGATCTCCAGCCCTCCCGTCTGCCCAGGGGGCAGGTGAGGCGCACGCAAAATCTTGGGGTAACAAGCTGCCTTGGGAGTTGCTCCCCGGTTCCCTCCCCAGCAACAGTCCTTTCCAAAGATGGAACCCCACGCCCTTGCAATCTCAATAGCTGAAGTTAGTAAAGCAGCCCTCCCCAATTTGGAGCCCTCCTAACAGGGCCGGATTAAGACATTTAGAGGCCAATGGCACTTACAAGATTTTGGTGCCCTCATATATATCGAATTCAAAACATAAACAACCACAAGCCATAAAATAAAATAATTTTTTAAAATGAAACAAAACCTACAGCAAGATGGAAAGTGTTTATTTTTGTATATTTGTATAAATAATGTTTATTTTTGTTCATCTGCACCGTATGGTCCATGGTAGATCTGGCAATGGAACATTTATACGTTGCCCCCTTTCCTTTGATGACCTAAGCATGGGCTTATTTTGCCTAATGGTTAATCCAGCCCTGCCTCCCAGAGTTTTGGATAATAATAATAATAATAATAATAATAATAATAATTTATTTATACCCCACCCATCTGGCTGGGTTTCCCCAGCCACTCTGGGCGGCTTCCAACTGAATATTAAAAACGATACAGCATCAGACATTAAAAACTTCTCATGCAAGCAGTAGTCCTAATCCTACAGAGAGCACCAGGTTTGGGAAAGCAATAGTAAGAATAGTGAAGGGGCAGGCTGGGGAGAAGGAGGTACCGTAGTTCACTCAGTAGCAGATGCAGAGACCTTGCAAGAATGACCTGGGTGATGCTTTAATAGAGCAGGAAGCAGAAGAGTGAGGGTCAGGAAGCACTCTGATATTTTCTTTGATACCACTTAGTCTTCAAGATTGTTTTGAGTCTTCCTACTTTGTATTTCCTTAATACAGACTCTTGGCATTTTGCTTAGTCTTTGCATAAAAGCCAGGCACTCCGTGGCCAATGTAGCCGAGCAGAACCACAGCAACAAAGAGAAAGTAAGGCTTCATTAGCTACTAAGCAAGGTGAAAGATGCTCTGGGTTCTGTTGGCTGAGCTACAGTGTAAATCATGTCTTAAATTATAGATGAGGCACCGAGGGAGGGATCCTGGAAGTCTGGCGGTGTGATCCCACAGGGAGTAAGGGGGGAAAGGGCTGAGATGGCGATGAGTGCAGAAGAATCTGCCTGCCCCTCTTCTGGCTCCTTCCCGTCTGGCAGTCTCAGGCCTGCGCACAATAAAAGGATCTCAAAGCAGAGCACATTTCAAGACACCATGAGCAGATAAACAGCTGGGAAACAAAGCTTCTTGGGCTGAAGCAGCGATAAATAATATCTCTCTCCTTTTCCAAACGACAATCTCCATTTAAGTTTGTGGAATTAAAAACTGATTCATTGGTGGATTGCTGTGTTGACTGGTATTGTAAGGTCTCTCCCACGTTCATTTATACGTCCAGAAAGAAAAAGGGAACAAGAAAGGGAAGATAAATGCCAAGGAAGTTGTAAGATGCTTATGTTCAAATAAGTCAGCTGCCAGGATTCGTTGTTAACTGCGTGAAGGACACGCTTTGCTCTCTCCAATATTGCTCTTTGCCATATCATCTTATCTATACTCCCACTTCATGATAATTTTGTTGCTCATCCACAGTTTTGTTGCTCATCCATGTTGTGGCTAATATTTTAGTTTCTCAAGAGTACTTGACACCAATATAGTGGTACCTCAGGTTACATACGCTTCAGGTTACAGACTAACCCAGAAATAGTGCTTCAGGTTAAGAACTTTGCTTCAGGATGGGAACAGAAATCGTGCTCCGGCGGCACGGCGGCAGCAGGAGGCCCCATTAGCTAAAGTGGTGCTTCAGGTTAAGAACAGTTTCAGGTTAAGAACGGACCTCCGGAACGAATTAAGTACTTAACCCGAGGTACCACTGTAAAAGAACTGCAAACTACGGAGGAGTTATATTCTGGTGTGTATTAGCAGAACAGGGTATTTGCTTAAGTTGTGTATGATTATTTTTTCTGGTACAGAGAAAATGAATTTGTCAACTGATTGACTGTATGGGATTGGCAGAAATGACGAGCAGAATCCGTGACCAGGGAGAAGAGTCGGCAGAAGAAGATTGGAAAAAATTTAAGGACTATTTACAGAAATATTGTAAAATTAAGGAATGCTGAATGATGTTGGATTGAAATTGAGTGGTTTCTAGCTGTAATGATATAAAGGAATATGGATAAAAAAAAGGGTTTGGATAGAAAATAAGGTGATATTATAAGCTGTAATGCTTTAAGGTAAGGATTTGCTGAACAAAGAATTTAAAAGGGAATACAAGAAGGGGGGGTATGAGGAGGTCAGAGAAATATGTTATTGAAAAGATTGTATTTTGAACTATATGTCTTTTTTAAAAAAAAATTGTTTGTTTTTTGTTTGTATAAAAAATTGAAAATCTTAATAAATATTCTTAAAAAAAAAGAGAAAATGAATTTGCATGTCTAGTAGCAATTGCGCCTTGTTTTCAAAAATCAATTATTCAACTTGTCCCCCCCCCCTTTTAACGGATGACTGTAAATGGATGAAAACTGACATGAGTCTTTCTGTCCTGCACCAATTCACCTTGTTCTGACAAAGTGATACTTATCCTTGGACTGTATAATGAAAGTGTGTGTGTGTGTGTTGCTCTGAGGTTGTTGGGGGCAGTTAGGCTGTGCGATACCCAAGTAAAGGTAAAGGGACCCCTGACCATTAGGTCCAGTCGTGGACAACTCTGGGGCTGTGGCACTCATCTCACTTTATTAGCCGAGGGAGCCGGTGTACAGCTTCCGGGTCATGTGGCCAGCATGACTAAGCCACTTCTGGCAAACCAGAGCAGTGCACGGAAACGCCATTTACCTTCCCGCCGGAGTGGTACCTATTTATCTACTTGCACTTTGATGGGCTTTTGAACTGCTAGGTTGGCAGGAGCAGGGACCGAGCAACAGTAGCTCACCCCGTCACTGGGATTAGAACCACCAACCTTCTGATCGGCAAGTCCTAGGCTCTGTGGTTTAACCCACAGCGCCACCCGTGTCCTGTGTGATACCCAAGTCCCTTCTAATTCCTGGATCCAGCAAGGGTTAAAATCTAATGGGGGATTCAATTGTTCAAGTCGACAGGCCAGCTTCTTGGTAATGGCCCTAAGTGTGGGTCCTTAGTATTAGAAAGGCAGTTGCCTGGTGCCAAAGTGGTGGGGCCCCTCCCTCACCCGGTTGGTAGTGAGAAAAATAAAAACCAGAGGGGTGTGTGTGCCGTTGTGCTTGGCAAGAAGCAGGCAGGAGAGTGAGAGGCATGCTTGATTTTGTGTCAGTGCTGTGAGCCCCTCCATCGTAGGCTCAGGTTGTACTGTATATACAATGTGTGTCAATGACCCATATATTGTGATATATATTGTGATATTTCCAAGGAAACTGAACCCTAGGTAAAGGTAAAGGGACCCCTGACCATTAGGTCCAGTTGTGGCCGACTCTGGGGTTGCGGTGCTCATCTCGCTTTATTGGCTGAGGGAGCTGGCGTACAGCTTCCGGGTCATGTGGCCAGCAGGACTAAGCCACTTCTGGCGAACCGGAGCAGCGCACGGAAACACTGTTTACCTTCCCACTGGAGCGGTACCTATTTATCTACTTGGACTTTGATGTGTTTTCGAACTGCTAGGTTGGTAAGAGCTGGGACCGAGCAACGGGAGCTCACCCCGTCGCAGGGATTCAAACCGCCGACCTTCTGATCGGCAAGCCCCAGGCTCTGTGGTTTAACCCACAGCGCCACCTGTGTCCCTGAACCCTAGGTAAGTGCCTGTAACCCCTGGGATCTCACACAGCTCAGAGATTGGGGTGAGTGGCAACAGCATAATACAAACTGTGCCCAGCAGAAAGTCTGGATGACAAGACTCATTCTGAACTTAAAAAAAAAAGGAGATTAAAGCAGCATATTAAAGTTCAAGATATGTATGTTCTTATCACCACTGGTTAGGAGTATATTCATAGGTGTCGTGCTATTTTAATGGGAGGAGGGGGGAAAGTTTTACAGGTTCTCTTGACTATACAACATCTAGTTTTCCAAAAAGGAGGCACCACAAGTTATGCATGTCTGCAGTAATATTTTATGTCGGTTATTGGCACAACTTGTGATCATTGTGTTGAATCCATAATGTGCTTTTTTATGGTTATGTGATGGCTTATTTGGTAGAGCATTATAATACTTAAGTTTTGTATTCCCATTAGGTATTTTGCAGGGAGAGGGTAGATTTAGTATTATAGCATTATTAAAACATAGCCAGAAAAGTTGCTCACATTTTGGGTAACTGATTTATACCCCCACCCTTCTGCAACCAAAGTAATTTTCATGCTACTGGGTTGCCTGATTTAAGTCATACTGGCTTGTCTTGCCTCTGTGTGTGGCTTTTCCCTCTGGCTGGCTGGCAGAGCTACGTGTCACGGCTTCAGTTGGTGCAGTGACAACGGAACAGTACTGACACAAATTACACTGAGCAACTCAAGGACATCCATGTAAAGGGCAAAGCGTTCAAACCTAATTCATTGCTTTAAGGTGTGTGAGTTAACTGCTTATGCTCCGGAGGGAAAAGGCACAATGGGACCTACTTAATCTTCATTTTGGCATTTCTTTGTCAGAAACAAGGTGAATTGGTGCAGGACAGAAAGACTCACGTCAGTTTTCATCCATTTACAGTCATCTGTTTAAAGGGGGGACAAGTTGAATAATTGATTTTTGAAAACAAAGCACAATTGCTACTAGACATGCAAATTCATTTTCTTTGTACCAGAAAAAATAATCAGACACAACTTAACCATATACCCTGTCCTGCTAATACACACCAGAATATAACTTTATATCAAGCATTCCAAAAGATGTGAGACATACTTAAATTAACTGTAAAATCAATTGCTCCTTCTTCAAAATCAAGCAAGTGTTTGTGGAACTAAGTATAGCGCCAAGAAAATAGCAGACCTGAATCATTCACTTATAACAACAAAGTTCCACATTTTCTTTGGTGAACTCTTATTCCTGTGGTAATGTGCCTTGATATCGATGTTTGTCTAATATCTTCAACTGCTCTACATATTCCAGCAATGAAGAGATAGAAAGATAATTTATTTCAGCTAACTAGCCCTTCGAATCACCAGTGCCTTGATCCCATAGCCCTCCGTGCAATGCAAAAAGTGAACCGGGTCAGTAGCACTAGTGGAACATTGTGAGTCATAATGTTGCACTAGCAAAGAGAAAAAAAAGAAATTCAGGTCTTGAGCAAGTTGGACATGAGAGCGGGCAAGATGGACCAAGAAAAAAAAAGAATAGCAAAATCGTGTGACCCTGTCCATGCCAAGAGAATCAACTTATTCTCCCCTGCCCCACGAGTGCAGTCTTGGGACGATAAAGAGTAAGCACTAACCCAAAGGCAGAAATACTGACGGCTGAAGCCCAAACAGAATGGAAGTGGCAGAGTCACACCATACCCTGATTAATGCAGATCCTGTCTTAGCAAAAGCCACAGCATGTTCATGGTCAACAAGGGGAAGGAGACAGAAAGAACAGTGAGTGGATAGGGCACTAGAAAAAGGGCCTCTACAGCCAGCAGAATTATAAGAAAAGGAGAGTTGCTAAGTTGTCTGCTCAGATCCTTGAAGCTGCATGTTTGTCCAAAAGGAATTTTGATTCATCAAAATCAAAGTAGTTGTGTGTGTTTTTGTAACAGCGCCCATTCCCTTTCTTCAGATTGCTGAGATGTTTTGAATGTATGTTTGCCTGCAAACTACTTAGCTGCTTTTAGACACGGTGTGCTCATAATAATTAGTAATAATCTTGACAGCTTGTCAGAGAACGTTTTAATGTCATGATTTAAATTTTGCTCATTATGCACAGCGCATGCTGATACACCAACAGCTTTACTTTCCCCACCTTTTTCCTGAGTTTTGTCTTTCTTTTTACACACACACACACACACACACACACACACACACAGTAAGAACTATAGCTTTCATTATGCAAGCAACAATAAGTTCTGAACTTCCACTGTACATCTCTTCCCCTCACTTTCAGAACTGCTAAAACGTGAAGATCAACATCGGTGCTTTGTCCCCTGTTCGGAATTATGTTCCCGTCTTCCACTGCAAAATAAAGAAAAAGAAACCTGCCGCAATAATTACTGTAGGAATGTGATTGCAACAGTAAACAATGATATGCTATAAATAGTGATATATTCAGCTGAAAAGCAGCTGTCTCCTGGGGGGACATTTTATTGATGGAAGACATAAATCTATAGGAATATGTATAAGTCATAATAACCATGGGACATATAAGTTGCTTCCACACTAGGACTGCTACGTGCTGCTGAGATGTTGCAATGAGCTGTTTGTGGGATTAAAGAGGCGGCTCCTTTATACAACTCAAAATAGCACCATATTCTCCATCAGTGCCCTTCCCTGTGGACAAGATGGTCCTATAATGTTTACAGGAATGCAGGTGACACTGTGGTCTAAACCACTGAGCTTCTTGGGAAGGTCGGCAGTTCAAATCCCCGTGACAGGCTGAGCTCCCGTTGCCCTCTCCCAGCTTCTGCCAACCTAGCAGTTTGAAAGCACACCAAGTACAGTGGTACCTCAGGTACAGTACTTAATTCATTCCGGAGGTCCGTTCTTAACCTGAAACTGTTCTTAACCTGAAGCACCACTTTAGCTAATGGGGCCTCCTGCTGCCACTGCGCCGCCGCTGCACAATTTCTCTTCTCATCCTGAAGCAAAGTTCTTAACCCGAGGTAATATTTCTGGGTTAGCGGAATCTGTAATCTGAAGTGTCTGTAACCTGAAGCGTATGTAACCCGAGGTACCACTGTAGATAAATAGGTACCGCTGCGGCGGGAAGGTAAATGGCATTTCCATGTGCTCTGGTTTCTGTCACAGTGTCCCATTGTGCCAGATGCAGTTTAGTCCTGCTGGCCACATGACCCGGAAAGCTGTCTGTGGACAAAGGCCGGCTCCCTCGGCCTGAAAGCGAAATGAGCGCCGCAACCCCATAGTCACCTTTGACTGGACTTAACCATCCAGGGGTCCTTTACCTTTACCTTATACTGTTTACCCACAAGTAACTCGTACTCATCTGTCTCCTGAGAAATCTCTATGTGGGACAAGAAGCTACAGTTAGAACTGGATATGGAACAACTGATTCATTCAAAATTGGGAAAGGAGTACGACAAGGCTGTATATTGTCTCCCTGGTTATTTAACTTATATGCAGAATTCATCATGCGAAAGGCTGGGCTGGATGAATCCCTAGCCGGAATGAAGATTGCCGGAAGAACTATCAACAACCACAGATATGCAGATGACACAACCTTGATGGCAGAAAGTGAGGAGGAATTAAAGAACCTTTTAATGAGGGTGAAAGATGAGAGCGCAAAATATGGTCTTAAGCTCAACATCAAAAAAACGAAGATCATGGCCACTGGTCCCATCACCTCCTGGCAAGTAGAAGGGGAAGAAATGGAGGCAGTGAGAGATTTTACTTTCCTGGGCTCCATGATCACTGCAGATGGTGACAGCAGTCACGAAATTAAAAGACACCTGCTCCTTGGGAGAAAGGCGATGGCAAACTTAGACAGTATCTTAAAAAGCAGAGACATCACCTTGCCAACAAAGGTCTGTATAGTTAAAGCCATGGTTTTCCCAGTAGTGATGTATGGAAGTGGGAGCTGGACCATAAAGAAGGCTGATCGCTGAAGAATTGATGCTTTTGAATTATGGTGCTGGAGGAGACTCTTGAGAGTCCCATGGACTGCAAGAAGATCAAACCTCTCCATTCTGAAGGAAATCAGCCCTGAGTGCTCACTGGAAGGACAGATCCTGAAGCTGAGGCTCCAATACTTTGGCCACCTCATGAGAAGAGAAGACGCCCTAGAAAAGACCCTGATGTTGGGAAAGATTGAGGACACAAGGAGAAGGGGACGACAGAGGACGAGATGGTTGGACGGTGTTCTCGAAGCTACAAACATGAGTCTGACCAAACTGCGGGAGGCAGTGGAAGACAGGAGTGCCTGGCGTGCTCTGGTCCAGGGGGTCACGAAGAGTCAGACACGACTAAACGACTAAACGACAACAAACTCGTACTCAGCACCGATTCTGTCCAGTGTTAATTCACAGCTCTCCCCACCCCACCCCCTGCAGATTCAGGGCACCTGGAGGGATGAGTGATAAATTACCACTTATTTAGTTGATTTCTGCTGTCTTGGGGAGATGAGACTTTAATTACCAATGTCTTTATTTCTGGGGGTGCAGGTGTTACAGCGGTACATAAATTAATGATTTCACTGCATTTAATTTTGCTTACTTGAACTTCCACATTCAGGTTTTTGTTTTTAGTTTCCTGCTTCATCAGACTATTATCTTTCCTGAGGAACTTAGCCAAGCCAAATTGCTAAGTATAAAACTAACAGACTGATTTCATTTAGCATCCTACATGGGCTTGGGGAAGGGCTGGACATTTGGAGATACTTAATTTCTCATTCATTTCCTTCTTAATCCACTTGTCAAGTAGGCCAGGGAATTACAGTATAAATAAGCCATGTTGTTATTTACACACACATGCACGGACAAAACCATTACTAGCAGGCAATTCTGTAGCCGTGGGGAATAAGAAGGCGGAATAAAGTCTTCTCAGGTAAACTTTCTACCTCCCACTAGTCTGCAGAAAGTATCATCACAAGCAGGGCCCATTTCACCCTGGTGGCAGAATCCCACAAAGAAATGCCCTTGTAGGGCACCCCAACTACCCCTGCTGCCAGCGAAGCAGCGGCTTCTGGCAAGAGCTTGTGGGACTCTCACATGATCTCACCAGAAGCTGCTGCCACACAACCTCAGTAAGCAAGGTGGAGGCAGGGCTGCAGGGACAGGCCACCAACTATGACATGGATCACTCCCTGGTGGCGAGCAAGACCCTTCTCCAGCCAAAGAGGACCCACAAAGCAGAAAGTGGCAGCCTCGAATCAGCACTGCCAGAACAGTCATACCTGAACATTGTAAACAGTTCTGTGATTCTGTTGAACAAACTCTACTGAACTGCCCCAGAGGCAGCATCAAAGCAAGGTGGAATCACCTCAAAGAGGAAACCTACAACACAGCTTTGAACTCTTTGGGCAAAAGAGAGCAGCAGATCCCCAGCTGGTTTGAGGACATGGAGGCTCTTGTGAACTACAGGTGTATGCCTTGTGAGAAGACACTTGCTGCCATATGAAAGAAGGGATGTCCAGCAGATTGCCAGATGATGTGCCAGTGACTACTGGCCAAAGCTGTGTCATTCAACTTGCTGCTGACCCTGGCAGCACTTGCAAAATGTACAAAGGTATGAAGAAAGCCTTTGGACCAAGAGTCAGAAAAACTCTACCTCCCAAAACCTTGTCTGGAGAGATCATTACAGACATCAGCAAGCAGATGAAGTGATGGGCAGAGCACTATCAAGAACAGTCCTTGTGGGAAACCATGGTCTTCATCACAGCATCCAGACTTTGCCTGTCTTAGAAGAGCTGGATGTATCTACCTAACTTGACAATGCCATCAACTCTCAGGCATGTGGTGAAATCCCAGGAAAGAACAGAATCGCAACAGAAGAACTGAAAGTCAGCCTCAGTTTCTTCCTCATAACATCCCTTCATGAGCACCTCTAGCAGTTTGGGGAAACAGGATCCATGCAACAAGACACACTCAACTCCATCATTGTGACCCTCTACAAGAACAAAGGTGACCGCCACGACTGTAACAACTACTGTGGAATCCATGGGGAAAGCCTTTGCCTGTGTAGTTCTCAACAGATTACAGTCACTTGCTGACACGGTCTATCCCAATTCACATTGTGGCTTTAGGGCCCAGAGGTCAACAATTGACATGATTTTCTCACTGTTCCAGCTGCAGGCGAAATGCAAAGAGCAGAGAGACACCCCTTATCTATTGCATTCATAGACCTGATGAAGACCTTTGACCTCGTCAGACGAAAATGACTCTTCACACTGCTCAACTAGATAGGATGCCCACCTAAGCTCCACAAGATGATTGTGTTCTTCCACAAGAACATGTGCAGCACCGTCCGTTATGATGGCTCATCCTCGGATGCCTTCCCTATAAAGAGTGGGTGTCAACTAAATCCAGGAGGTTTCTGTGTTTGGCAAAGTTTGATCAAACATTGACTAATTCTAACTTTTACTAAATCATAACACATTTAAGGGGATCTAGTCCCAGCCCACAAACTCATAACATCACCCTCCCCTTAGAAAGAGGCATCTCATCATAGACGTGTAAAAGAATACCATAAAAGTTAATGAGGACATTTAAAACAAATCATAAAAAGATCATAACACAATGGCACTTTTACCCATTCCTTTATAGCAATCTCTAGTCCATCAAGAATTCTCCAGGCCACCTGCTTCCTTCTTGTTTGAGACTCTGTCCTGTCATATGGTGCCCAAAATCTTCCTGACACAGCACATATGGAAGGCATTGAGGCATATACAAGTTGCCCACAATTCACTTCCATAAAGCAGCATGTTCAATTAATAGGCTTGGTAGAACTTCCGTTCCTGGGTAAGGTGATTGAGAGAGTGGTTGCTGAACAGCTTGGTGGGTTTTTGGATGAAACATCGGCTCTGGATCCATTCCAGTCCGGCTTCCTCGCTGGTCATGGGACCGAGACGGCTCTGGTTGCCCTAACAGATGATCTTCGTAGACAGCTGGATCGAGGCGGGTCGGGGCTGCTGATTCTTCTAGATCTGTCAGCAGCTTTCGACATGGTCGATCACGAACTTCTGGACCACCGCCTTGCCGACGTGGGGATCCAGGGCACAGTCCTTCAATGGCTGCGCTCGTTTCTCTCTGGTCGGGGACAGAGGGTGGCGCTTGGGGGGGAATTGTCATCGCGCCACTCCTTGGTGTGTGGAGTACCTCAGGGTGCGATACTCCCCCGATGCTTTTCAACATCTTTATGCGCCCCCTCTCCCAGCTTGTCCAGAGTTTTGGGCTGGGTTGCCATCAGTATGCCGATGACACCCAACTCTATCTGTTGATGGATGGCCATCCTGACTCGGCCCCAGACACACTGACCAGATGTTTGGAAGCTGTGGCTGGATGGTTACGTGGGAGCCGGTTGAAGTTAAATCCTTCAAAGACAGAGGTCCTGTGGCTGGGACGGGACGATATGGGTTGGGGGGGGGCAACTCCCATCTCTTGAGGGGGTGCAATTAGTGCCAGCACCGTCCGTTAAGAGTTTGGGTGTAATCTTCGATACCTCCCTCTCCATGGAGGCGCAGATTGCAGCTATAACAAAGGCGGCATTTTTTCATCTCCGCCAAGCTAAGCAGTTGGCTCCTTACCTCTCTCGCCCTGACCTAGCCACTGTGATCCACGCGACGGTCACCTCCAGACTGGATTATTGTAACTCGCTCTACGTGGGGCTGCCCTTGAGACTGACCCAGAAACTCCAGCGGGTGCAGAATGCTGCAGCGAGACTCCTTACGGGGTCTTCTCTGTGAGATCACATTCACCCAGTGCTATACCAGCTGCACTGGCTCCCAGTGGAGTACAGGATCAGGTTTAAGGTGCTGGTTTTAACCTTTAAAGCCCTATACGGCCTAGGATCTTCGTACCTACAGGACCGCCTCTCCTGGTATGCCCCACAGAGAAACTTACGGTCTTCAAATAAAAACATCTTGAAGGTCCCAGGCCACAGAGAAGTTAGGCTGGCCTCAACTAGAGCCAGGGCTTTTTCGGCTGTGGCTCCGACCTGGTGGAACACTCTGTCACAAGAGACTAGGGCCCTGCGGGACTTGACATCTTTCCGCAGGGCCTGCAAGACAGAGCTGTTCCGCCAGGCCTTTGGCCAGGGCACAGCCTGACTCCCTCCCTCGGCAATCTTCGTGGAGCTCTGGCCCAATGGTGGCCAGTGGCCTGAATTTAATTAATTTTATAATGAATGATTTTAGAGTGCTGTTTGTGCTGTACTTTTGTACTGTTTTATTGTTGTTAGCCGCCCTGAGCCCGGCTTCGGCTGGGGAGGGCGGGATATAAATAAAATTTATTATTATTATTATTGTGGTGTTGGTCATTAGCATTCCATAACCTTTCAGAGAGGCGAACCATTGCTGTACCTGCCTGAACAATATGCTTGTCCAGCTCAGCATCAATGCAGAGGTTGCTGGTTATGGTGGAGCCCAGACAGGCAAAATCATCTACCACCTCAGGCATGTGGTCACCAGTGGTGAAACATGGGGTGCTGGTGGTGTCCTGACCCAAGATATTGGTCTTTTTTACGCTGATGGTGAGGCTGAGTTCCATGCAAGCTTGGGCAAAATAATTGATGAGTCTCTGTAGAGCTTCCTCAGGGTGCACTGTCAAGGCTGCAATATCTGCAAACAACAAAAACAACACATCTTGCAGTTAAGAACCTGCCATCCATACTTTGGTCTTGGCATGGAAATGTGCCAGCTTGAATCGATCCCCATCACTCCTTGAATGGATGTACACAACGTCTGTCTTCAGTTGAGATGAAGGCGTATGAGAGCAACAGGGAGACATATTATGACAGATAGAGTTGTGGTGAAACCACAGTCTCCTCAGCTTAATCCCTTATTTGCCTTCTGAAACGGAATACAGGCAACTCCCAGTTTAGGTGCATCTGAACAATGTGCAATCATGCACATGCGCACAGTGCCAAACCTGCAAGTAGCCCCAAAACGTCATAAAGACATCATGAAAAGGAGAGGAATGGGGCAGGAGCAGAGTGAATAGCCTGTGAATCCAAAATACCTAAAAGTACCAAGTGTGTGTTGTAAAAGAGGAACAGGGACCAGGAACAGCTCTGGTGTCCCGAAACTGAAGTTTGCTGTCCCAGCCCTCCTTTTGCTCTAACCCTGAGTTGAGGGCAGTTCTCAAGGCTCCGAGGTATTTATTTTAGTTCTCAGGATGAGGGAGCATTCTTCCCATTCCTACCGCTCCCTGGGGAAGCTTGATTTCCTTTGTCAAATCTCTTTTACACACATGTAGTACCGCCCCGGCAGTGTTTTCATGCACTGCTCTGGTTCTCCAGAAGCGGCTTAGTCATGCTGGCCACATGACCCAGAAGCTGTACGCCGGCTCCCTTGGCCAATAAAGCGAGATGAGCGCCACAACCCCAGAGTCGGCCATGACTGGACCTAATGGTCAGGGGTCCCTTTACCTTTACTGGGACACGGGTGGTGCTGTGGTCTAAACCACAGAGCCTAGGGCTTGCCAATCAGAAGGTCGCGGTTCGAATCCCCGTGACCGGGTGCACTCCCATTGCTTGGTCCCTGCTCCTGCCAATCTAGCAGTTCGAAAGCACGTCAAAGTGCAAGTAGATCAATAGGTACCACTCCGGCGGGAAGGTAAACGGCGTTTCCGTGCACTGCTCTGGTTCACCAGAAGCGGCTTAGTCAAGCTGGCCACATGACCCGGAAGCTGTACGCCGGCTCCCTTGGCCAGTAAAGCGAGATGATCGCCGCAACCCCAGAGTCAGCCACGACTGGACCTAATGGTCAGGGGTCCCTTTACCTTTACTGTAGCATGAAGCCAAAGGGTCCAGGTCCATGTGAGGGGGAAACGGTCCCTTTGATAGCCAAGTTAAAGATGTTTATTAAAGAAGCTTTAAGTAGGCAAAAAGGGGAAGGTGTTTGGAAGAAAAGAGCCCGTCGCCACTTGAACAGCACAAGCCCTGAGCGGCATGACTGTTGCACCTTCCTCATGCCACCCTCCCAAGATCTGAGCCTTGCAAGTCCAGTCAAGGATGGGCAGTGTGGAAATGCGACAGCCATGCACCCCTCAATCCCAACCTATTGATGCAAATGGGAAAAGCCAAAGTTGCTCCTCGTCTAGAAATTAAAATATTATTGTTGTTATAATAATATATTTTATTATTTATACCCCGCCCATCTGGCCGGGTTTCCCCAGCCACTTCGGACGGCTCCCAACAGAATTAATGATAAATGTTGTTATTATATAAGTTGTATACCACCCTTCCTCTGTAGATCTCGGGGGGGCTAGGTAGGAAATAATGTCAGAATATGTCCTGGGGGAACAAATAGCTGTTAAACAGCGAAATTACTGTTGCTTACAGGACCACTAAGAAGTGGGATTTGCCTTATGTGAATCTTGTACAGAGTGGGACCTCTAAATCCTTTTTTTATTACATTATTCTTTCCCACTAAAGTACCAAGCATCTCACATACTACCCACTACTGTAGCTAATTACTCCTGAATTGTTATAAAGAATCATCAGGATGATAATTAGTTTTAAATTTAGTTGCTGAGTTCAAGCATCTTTTGGTGTTTTATTAAAATGCAAGTAAAAATGTATAAACAGGAAGATTACAAAGTAAAACGAGGATGTTAGAAAATAAGGTCAGTTACCTAAGGCAATAGTTTATAAAATATAGGCTAAACAAATACTGGTATTACATATTGGAAGGCTGAAACAGAAGAATAAAAAAACAAAAAAAATACAAAGCATATTTCTGAACCGTGGCATGAATAACAAGGTAATTAATGCAAAGAAATGGCATTTTAATCTAGCAATTATTAGAATGCAATGTTTCCGTTCAGGTTCATTTGCGGTTTACTATCTCTTTTAATTATGTTGTAACAAACTTCTGTCTTTTATTATGGTTAAGATGCTCAATGTTGCTCAGTTTTGAGAACGGGTCTAGATTTAAAAGTCAAAAGGAAATGCACCAGAAAAAACTAAAATAGCATTGCAAAACTTCTCATTTTTTTATTTAATTTCTCCTGCTGGATTTATGTCAAAATTTGAAAACATCCCCCCCACCACCCAAGAAATAAAAACCAGCAGTTAAACAGTCCGATTATACTATTATTTGCACCTTCAGGAATGTTTTTTGGGGTGGAGCTAAGTAGACAGACTCTGACACCTTCTCACAGGAGGTTCCTTTGCACACCTGGGCACAAGGAAGGGGTTGAGGCCCAGTTGAGGAACTCCCACCCCCCAGGCACAGATTGGCTGTGTGGGGCCGGGTACGTCTGCCTGCTCAGCCATTATTGGTCTTGGGACCTGTCACTCTGCTCCAGGCAGGTGGAGCCCCACTGCGGTTGCACTTCTTGTCTTGTGCTCAGCTGCTACCTGGCCAGGCTGAGAGGGATGCAGGGTGTTATGTACTGAGTTGAATAGGATCCAAAATGCAGCAGTCTGATTGGTCCTAGAGTCCTAGAACAATAGGATTCAGAATGCAGCAGTCTGATTGGTTCGCAGGAGCCAGCCAATCCAACTCCGGGTGGAAGTGAATCCGCAACCTGATTGGCCTACAGGAGAATCCCAGAATTAGCCAGTCACATGGGGCCGATTGTGTAAATAATGTATATAAAGCAGACATTTCGGGGGAACTTCCATTCCTCACTACTCTGAGCTGGATAAAGAGCATGAAATCCACACTCGACTCCGAGTATACAGTGGTATCTCGGGTTACATACGCTTTAGGTTACAGACTCCGCTAACCCAGAAATAATACCTCGGATTAAGAACTTTGCTTCAGGATGAGAACAGAAATTGTGCTGCGGCGGTGCAGCAGCAGCAGGAGGCCCCATTAGCTAAAGTGGTGCTTCACGTTAAGAACAGCTTCAGGTTAAGAACGGACCTCCAGAACGAATTAAGTACTTAACCCGAGGTACCACTGTATTTCACAGGGGAAGTGGCAGCCCCCACAGTGAGCCCGGCAGCTGAGGAGCCGGCCACAAAACTCCCCATAGCGGTCCTGCCTGGGGCAAGGCAGCCTTGCTGGTGACGGGATGGATGGAGGAAGGCAGGGGAGCAGGAGCCGAAGGGCTGGAGGGAGGTTGTGGACTTGGAGAGGGATGCATGTGGAGTCATGAAGCCCGCCCCTAAAAATAAAAATCAGAGACCCACTGTGCCCTGTCTGTCTGCCTGCAATCTCAGCCCAGCTCACACACACACCCCCCAATTCATGCTGCCGACTTTGCTAGAAGGCATGGCGGACCCCCTTCAAGGTGGACCAGATTGAGGGGGACTGGGCTTTTAACAACCCAAGACTCCCAACCACGTGGCTAGTCCTCAGTCCTTCAAGACACAGGGGGTGGCTCTTCCATGCGGGACGGGCAGAGGAGGTCCTGTGCAGGCCAACGGGCATCTGTCTACCTTCAACTGCAAAGATTTGGCCGCTAGGTCAAACGGCTTTAAAAGGAGGCAAGAGGCATGCAGACACATAGTTGTCTAGCAAGGGCTGTTAAACGGCCTAGCTGAAATAGAACCCCTATGTTCAGGGGCAGTCTATATCTGAATACATAGCTGTCAAGTGTCCCTTAATTGAAGGGACAGTCCCTTATTCCAGCGCCATGTCCTGCTGCTGTCCCTTATTGATGGATGTCCCTTAAATGTCCCTTAAATGATGTCCCTTAAATTTCAAAGGAAGCAGCTCCTCTCCCTCCCTCCCTGCTGGCCAGGGAGGAGGGAGGCTCCAACTGTGTTGCTTGGCTGTGTTGCTCACCCAATAAGAAGTCTAAGAATGACTGGGGGGGTGGAGCTTGCATGCCTTGTGTGTGGCTAGTTAATGCAAGCTGAGGGGGTTTTGAATGCTGGACGCCATTTTGTTGCACGTGCTGCTGCAAACTTTGCAGTGCAAAGCCAGGCCGGGGAGCCATCTTAAGTTGAGGCTGCATAGGCCTTGTGGTGCATGTGATTCAGATTCTATTCAGTTGAACCTCTGGTTACAAAGTTGGTTGGACAGTGTTCTCGAAGCTACCAGCATGAGTTTGACCAGACTGCAGGAGGACAGGAAGACTGGAGTGCCTGGAACAGGTGAGGCTGCACGTCCCTTATTTTGGCTGCCGGTCCCTTATTTTCAAGGCTGCTGGTCCCTTATTTTCAAATCTGTAAGTTGACAGCTATGTCTGAATAACAGGTGAGGGGGGCATTTCTGGTTCACTTCAGGCAGCAAAAGTTCTTGGGCCAGCCCTGCCTTGCACCAAACAAAAGGATAAGTTAGGAATGACTCCTGTGTGGAGAATTGTTCCTAATTGGACAATGTGCTCTCCTTTCCACACATTCTCCCCTCAGGTGTCCATTGACATAATCGAGTGATAAATTTAGTAAAGTGTCCATGCGAGCTGTAAACATATTAAATTTATGTCCTAGGGATCCTAGTAGATAACAAATGTTGTGTTCCTCATCCATTTTGTATTCTGAAATGTCTAGCTTTTTAATAACAATCAGGAACTGTGTCACATGTTCATCACAATGTTTCTTAAGGGGCGTGGGTGACGCTGTGGTCTGAACCACTGAGCCTCTTGGGCTTGCTGATCTGAAGGTCGGCGGTTTGAATCCCGACAACGGGGTGAGCTACCCGTTGCTTTGTCTCAGCTCCTGCCAACCTAGCAGTTCGAAAGCACACCGGTGCAAGTAGATAAATAGGTACCACTGCGGCGGGAGGGTAAACAGCATTTCTATGCGCTCTGCTTTCCATCACGGTGTCCTGTTGCACCAGAAGCGGTTTAGTCATGCTGGCCACATGACCCGGAAAACTGTCTGTGAACAAACACCGGCTCCCTCGGCCTGAAAAGCAGGATGAGTGCCGCACCCCATAGACCAGGGGTCAGCCACCATTTTCAGCCGTACGCAGGTCCACCGTCCCTCAGACCTTGTGGTGGGCTGGACTATATTTTGAAAAAAAAATATGAACAAATTCCTATGCTCCACAAATAACCCAGAGGGGCATTTTAAATAAAAGCACACATTCTACTCATGTAAAAACACGCTGATTCCCCTGACCGTCCGCAGGCTGGATTGAGAAGTTGATTGGGCCTTTTACCTTACCTTACAATATTTCTTGGATTCAAGCTTCAGATAATATAAATCTCTCACACAGATACCATGTGAACACTTGCTGGAGAATCCATATGCTTTTTCTAAGTTTTGGTACATCTGAACAACTGTCTCACCTTCTTTGGGTGGTGTCTGTGATATTATCTAAGAATGACAGATAGACACTGCTCATTTGTTCTGCTGCTCCCAGAATTTTGAGGCCTTACCTTCACTGGATTTTGCTTTCTTAATGTGTTCTAAAATATATAGTCTGTCAAAGCTGCTCCCACCCCCCCATCTTCTGCGCTGCAATTGCCTTGGGTTACCTTAGGCAATTTGGGGCTTTCATCAACAACTGAATTGCTATTAGCCATTTTAAAAATCAAAACCCCCAACCTCCCTCAAAAAAAAAAACAACTTCCAAAAATTACAATTAAAAAATCCTTCCCCCCTCAAAAAAGTACAATGCAAAAATGCTAGCATTTCAAACATTATAAGGATGCAAAAACCACAAATCCAAAAATCCTGCCTGTACTGATTTGAAAGGGATATTTAATCCCTCCACAATAACTCAGAAGCATTACAACACAACACTGCCATCTGTTGCCCAAGATACAAATTGCAACAGCAAAACTTTTTCTTTCTTTACAATTCAGAAGAAGAAGAAGAAGAAGAAGAAGAAGAAGAAGAAGAAGAAGAAGATTAGAGGAGGAGGAGCTTTGCCCATTTCCCCTTGCATTGCCAGTAGGTGTTCCCTTCTGTGCTTCTCCCCACTTTCTCACTTGTGCGTTATTTTAAGCCAATTAAGTATCAATGGGTCCTGTGTGTAGATAACTGTGAACACCCCTTGTTTCTTACAAATGTTCGGGGCCCAGCTGAGATTTATGGGCACAGGGCGGTATGCAAATTAATATAAATAATCACCCCACACCTTGGCAGTTTTCTGGTTTTGTGCAAATCTGAGGGATTAAAGAAATCTCATATCTATCTATCTATATCTATCTATCTATCTATCTATCTATCTATCTATCTATCTATCTATCTATATCTATCTATCTATCTATCTATCTATCTATCTATCATCTATCCATCTATCATCTATCATCTATCTATCTATCATCTATCTATCTATCTATCATCTATCATCTATCATCTATCTTTCTTTCTATCATCTATCTATCTATCTATCTATCTATCTATCTATCTATCATCTATCTATCTATCTATCTATCTATCATCTATCATCTATCATCTATCATCTATCTTTCTTTCTATCATCTATCTATCTATCATCTATCTATCTATCTATCTATCTATCATCTATCTTTCTTTCTTTCTTTCTTTCTTTCTTTCTGTCTGTCTATCTATCTATCTATCTATCTATCTATCTATCTATCTATCTATCTATCTATCTAACCATGACCCTGAAATAGTTATGAGCAGGCTGAAAAAGAAATGAAAGCACTGAGGAAGCAGTAGGTATGAAAAGAGGAATAGCAAAAAGTGATAAACTATCCTTCCAAAACATTGAAATAATCTGTCACCCCAGATTTCCCCACCTTATTGCATTGTCCCTTTATTGGGTAAACTTGAATTTACCCAATAAAGCAGCATGTTTGAGGGTAATGTCATATGGACTATGCAAATTAAATGGGAAGGCAAACAGCTATAAATAAGCAGTAAACTTTGGAGTTGAGAAACTCATATACCATCAGCTTAATATCTGAGACACCAACTGCAATGTTAGGGTCAGGATCTGGGGGTTAGGGGTTAAAGGTTAGGGTTCAAGGGTCATGGTTCAGGTTAGATTTAGAGGTCAGGAACAAGCTTAGGGTTTATGGTTATGGTTTGGGTCAGGGTCAAGGGGACAGGGTTAAGGTTAGGGTCAGGAGACAGTGGTTAGTGGTCAAGCTATGAGGATGAGAGGTCAGGATCAGGCTTAGGTGTCAAGTGTCAAGATTAGGGTTAAAGTCACCCGCTTTGGGTGATAACTCCTGAGTGCCCCCAACCCAGAAACACCTCAGGATAATACTCAACAAATATCTTGATTTCCATCACCAGCCTGTACAATATGCCAAACAGACCAGAACAGCCAAACAAGAACTGTAGTACTACCATAGCTGTCAACTTACAGATTTGAAAATAAGGGACCAGCAGCCTTGAAGATAAGGGACCAGCAGCCAAAATAAGGGATTTTAGTCAACCAGTTAAAAGGGACCAGATAATTTTGGAGAGCAGTGCCAGTTTTTAGCCCTTCGTTTCCAGAGGTTGCTGCTCAAGACACCAGCTGATGAAACACTGCAATTAAATAACTACAAGCAGCAACCACTTTTCACGCAAAACGAAGTCCAAGCTACAAAGATGCTGCTGCAGTTCTGTATCTTTTCTCTCATGCTCCATCTGCAGCTCTCAGTTCCATCAGGCGGGGCGGGAGGAAGGGGGGGAAATAGCGCCCGAAGTAAACCCGCAGATCAGATCATCTATGCTAGTCTACCACTACAAATTATGGGAGAAGCGCTTGCGGTCCTTCCCTTGTAGCCCTTGGAACGCCTGCCCTCCGCCTCCTCCTCTGCGCCTCCGCCTCCTCCTCTTCCTCCTCTCTCTGAACTGCTTTCTCTATGGTTGGCCGAGGCTGGTGAGAGGAGGCCGGAGGGGGGCGGGCCGAGCAGCCAAGCAACACAGTTGGAGCCTCCCTCCTCCCTGGCCGGCAGGGAGGGAGGGAGAGGAGCTGCTGCCTTTGAAACCCAGGAAATTTAAGGGACATCCATCAATAAGGGACAGCAGCGGGACATTGCGCTAGGATAAGGGACTGTCCCTCCAAATAAGGGACGCTTGACAGCTATGAGTGCTACATTGTGAAGTAAGCAAAAAGGTGCTCCAAGTACAAGTTGTGCTCTCCAAAATGTTCCTACTCAGCACCTCAAAAAAGGAGGCTGTTGCAATCCCACACTATAAAGAGGGTCAGAAGGGGCATAGATCTCATCCAGGCTGCAAAGAAAGACCCTGATCTTCCAGTGCTTTCTCTAAGCCAGCTTGTCACATAACTCCAAATGCAAAACAGGCTCTTCAAATGCCCACTTTTTTAGGATAATAATTTCCTGAAATAGGAATGTTTGCTTCTATTGAATTGCTGTGCATTTTTTCGCATGGCGTTTTTCCTTTGGCAGTAGCTCTCTCATGTGATTGGCTGAGTCACATGAGAGAGGCATTCCATTCTGTTGTGACTCTTATTCCAGGAACTGTCGTTTTTATCAGCTTTTTCTGTTTCTTCCGTCTGGGTGCGCCTATGTGAGGAGAATGGCTGCTGAGAGAGGTTTCCCTGGATGCTTCCGAGGGCGGTATGATCTGTCTAGGAAGAAACCTGTGCTCTCTATAAGGAACAAAGTGAATAAGCAGGAGATTGTAGATATGTTCTTCTCAGTTATATGTCTTTGAAAGCAAAGTTCTTTTGAAAACAAAGAGACTGGACATATCATATCCACACACCCCATAGCTGAGAGATGGGCAGGACCTGAGCTCTGGTCTCCCACTCTCCAACAAGGGTCAAGGGTCCAAAGAGAGTGGTAGAGAGCCTTGATTGATCCCTCCCAGCGTCTGGAATCCAGACCAGACTTTCGACGGAGCTGGCCATCTTTGCTGATTATGAGTAAACCAAACAGCTATATTGTAATGAATAGGCTAGGATTAGTCCAGTTTTAGAGCCACAGGGCTCTGGTTTATTGCGTAGTCTTGTTCCAATCTTCTGCCTGCTTCCACCCTACTTTTTTCAATATAGTTTCCTAATCTGACCACTGCATTGTGTGTGTGTGTGTGTGTGTGTGCCTGCCAACCTCAGGGTTCTGGAATCCCCTTGTGCCGAGACGCATGGAGTCCATGCTATTGAAAGTTTCAGACCAGTGTTGTGAAAGTCCAGCACACTCTTCTGAGATATGGGATGCTTAGGGAGTTTGGGCTGCTTTTACACTGCAATTTATAAGGTAACTGTCTCAGAAACGCAGGGTGTGTTGGTCTCCAGAGTTCCTGGCTTTTAGGAAGGTTATGTGGGAAGCCTCATTCAGCATGCTTAGCTCTAGTTAATGCATGAAGGGGTTAAGACCATAGAGTAAGCTGTTTTCCTAGACTTAGCTAGGTTACGCCCCCTCACCTTTAGTGATGAACAATTTAAAAAGTGCATTACAACAGGATATTTAAAGGGTCTTTAAATGCTTTGCTGCATGTTTTGCTTTAAAACCTCTCCTGGGGCTTTCTCTTACCGGAGAGTATTCTGCCTTACATTTGGATCTAGGGATCCAGCAAATTCTTCTTTACTAAACCAATCAAATAACTACACAGGTTATGGGCTCAGAATGTGGAATATTTTGTTGAGATTCTAGTGAGGAATATTATGCAGGATTTCAGCTTGTTGAAGGAATTTAAAAACTTGGTTTTTTAGAGTGGAGAAAGATTTTTCTCCCTCTTCTGCAGTAGGCAGAAGTTTGTTTTTCTTTGTTGGAGATTTTTTTAGAAGTGTCTCTTTTTACGATAAGACAGCCAAAATCTTGTTGCTGCTCAAAGCTGCAGACTGCTTAGAGTAATTTTACTCAATGGAACAGGTTGGAAACCATTATGAAAGTAAGAGGCATTATAGCTTGCATCGAGGAAGAGAAGCCTAGAGCTGGTGCAGAATTAATAAAATGGGAACAGCAGAATGACATAGCAGCGTCTATTAATTTGGATAGCTTTTCAGACACCCAGATGGTCCACGCTAAACATTGCGATACTGCTACCGAGATGACTGACAATTTACCAGTCTTTCGTATTTACAAGCACACATTCTCATCCAGCTCGAAGGAACTATTCAAATTAAAGCTTGAGTCCAAGAAAGACTAACAATCATGAGTTCCTAGCCATTACTGAGGAACTGGAACAAGCAGATTTTAAAGTGGATGATGTACTGAGAGTCTGCTACTTTTTGGAGTAACAAAGGCAAAAGTAACCCTAACTGATGTCATTGTTCGTTTGAGAAAGGAACGAAAAACCCAGTTTCAGAAAAAAGCCAAGGCTCCATCCGAAACTTATTTGTTTCAGATGTAATGAAGGAGGACATATATCCAATTGTTGTGAAGCCCCAAACCCAGCAAAATCCCCTTCACTAAAGCAACCAAATCCCAAGGGAATCAAAATAAGCAATTTTCTTTTGCACGGGAAGAGTCTAACTTTAAATAACTGTGATACAAAATCAAGTAAGTGGTTAATTGATTCAGGATTTCTTCTCACATGGATTATGATAAATATTACTTTGGAGGCATTAAGAATATTAATTCATCAGTGGATGGAAGTATTCAACTGTTGATACCATGAAGATATTTAATTTAAATACCGCCCTATACCTGAAGGTATAGATATGCAGATCTATGATTTATTTGACCATCACAACTGACAGTTGAGGGGGATGTGCCAGGGAAACAGACAAGCTCAGGTGAAGAGACTTTGCTCTAGTTTTAATATTTCCAAGTATAAATTTGTCTTCTTTTTTGAAACTCTTTTTATTGATTTTCCAAGGTACATAACAAAGAATAAACAATAACCTAACACAATTATTAGGGTCTGTGACAAGCAAGATTACTGTAGTATGGTAAAGTGAGTACGGCATTTTGCTTGGTTAAATGCAGATATCCTGGCCTGGCCCTGATCCGAGTTTTGTCTGTGTTCTTTCTCTGAATAATTCACGAATTTTAAAAAATTTGATGACATCTGTGACAACTTAAATTTTGGGTATGTGTTTTAAGGATTTTCTTTTATTTCTTTATGTATATATGTTAAAACCTTTTAAAGTATGACTGAATTTTATGTTACATTTTGAAATCTATTTGGTTTTGTGCCCATGAGGCTCAACAAGTTTCCTGTAACACAATTTATTTGTAAGAAGTATAATGCTCCTCCTGCAAATGTTCTCCATATGTGGCGGGGATGCTTAACAAGTCATGGGCAGAAATTCTAGCACAGTGAGATTTGGCTTAGATTTAAATTAATCTTGTATAATTTTATAGAAAAAAGTCAGAGCTGTCTTTCTGGTTCATATAATGATGTAGGGAGAGGGTTCACTAGAAATGTTCACAGGCTTTCAAAGGAGAGAGATGCCGGCTCCTTCAGAGGAGGAACACCTTATATTCTGGATGTAAAACCACTGAGGTCCAGATCTATTAAATATAGCAGTTGTTGGTAACTTTGGTGAAGAAGGGAGAAGCCAAGTCCTGAAAGCTCCAGCTGGAGTTGAAGGCCTTCTCTCCTCAAAAAAACTCTTTTCTGTCCAGGATTTGGGTCAGTGTACAAACAAGTATGGAATGAGTCCCTGCCTGAAAGCATGCATTTCTCCCACAAATTAAATGAGATGCTGAAGTAAAATTCAAATTGATATAGCCAGATATTGCCTGTCAGCAAGACAAGCTGAGAGGAAACCTTAGTATCATTCTTGCTGGGAAGAAAACTTTCCAAACATAACCCAAAATTGCTGGAGAATGGCAGTGACTCTCCAAGATGGAAACCAGGTCCCTATAACCAGGGCACTTAAATAATGCCTGCTATATTGCAGCCATGCTGGGGAAAATACTGGAACACAGAAAGTGAGGTACAGTGGTACCTCAGGTTACATACGCTTCAGGTTACAGACTCCGCTAACCCAGAAATAGTGCTTCAGGTTAAGAACTTTGCTTCAGGATAAGAACAGAAATTGTGCTCCGGCGGTGCAGCAGCAGCAGGAGGCCCCATTAGCTAAAGTGGTGCTTCAGGTTAAGAACAGTTTCAGGTTAAGTATGGACCTCCAGAACGAATTAAGTACTTAACCCGAGGTACCACTGTATTTCTCAACTTAAAAGTAAAGGCTCCATAATTAACTCCCTACCCGCAAAAAAATAAAAAATAAAAGGGACGCGGGTGGCGCTGTGGGTAAAAGCCTCAGCGGCTAGGGCTTGCCGATCGAAAGGTCGGCGGTTCGAATCCCCGCGGCGGGGTGCGCTCCCATTGCTCAGTCCCAGCGCCTGCCAACCTAGCAGTTCGAAAGCACCCCCGGGTGCAAGTAGATAAATAGGGACCGCTTACTGGCGGGAAGGTAAACAGCGTTCCGTGTGCTGCGCTAGCTTGCCAGATGCAGCTTTGTCACGCTGGCCACGTGACCCGGAAGTGTCTGCGGACAGTGCTGGCCCCTGGCCTCTTAAGTGAGATGGGCGCACAACCCCAGAGTCTGTCAAGACTGGCCCGTACGGGCAGGGGTACCTTTACCTTTACCTTTTTACCCGCAAAATAGACTAAAAAAAACCCATAATGACAAGAGATTCCCCCTAGATTTCCCTGTGTGGCTGCTGTTGTGACTGCAATCAATCCTATACATCAGGGGTCAGCAAACTTTTTCAGCAGGGGGCCGGTCCACTGTCCCTCAGATCTTGTGGGGGGCTGCACTATATTTGGGGGGGGGGAATGAATGAATTCCTATGCCCCACAAATAACCCAGAGATGTGTTTTAAATAAAAGCACACATTCTACTCATGTAAAAACACCAGGCAGGCCCCGCAAATAACCCGGAGATGCATTTTAAATAAAAGGACACATTCTACTCATGTAGAAACACGCTGATTCCCAGACCGTCCATGGGCCGGATTGAGAAGGCGATTGGGCAGGATCCGGCCCCCGGGCCTTAGGTTGCCTACCCATGCTATACATGAAACCGCAGAGAGATCAAGAATAATATTCCTACTTAGGATGAGGGACAGCTTTAAATGCACAGGGGGCCCCTTGTAGCAGAATACTCCTACTGTCCATTGGAACTCCCTGTCATGCGTCCATGTAGAGGCAAAACTGCCACAAGTTTCCTAAAACCAAAAGGAACCAGGAGCAAAAAGCCCACCAAACCTGTAGCTGGTTTCTAAATCCTATATTTCCAGGTGTAACAGACACACATTGGCACTTTTATCTACAAAGAAATAAACACAAAATGGTACTGTTGACAGAAACACACGAACACGACACAACCGTCTCATAAAATGGAGGGTCTTGCTTTACGAAAAGAGAAAAACAGAATATGCGGAATATCCGTGTCTCCAATAAGTTACATTTAAATTGCTTCCCACTTGCTTACAAAAAGAGCAGAATAAACTACAAGCAAAAGAAAATCTGCTAAAGGAGAAAGAGCGGGTGTGTGTCATCTGTGGCCATCAAGAATCAGAGCAGGCCCAACTTCCGCCTTGGCGTAGTTTTGTTCCTTCTCATTCATCAGCAGCGGATTCCCATTCTGTGGCCACAGAACTTACAGCACAGTATGTGGGAGTTGGGAAAAGTTCTCTGGCAACTCCATCAGTGTTTCAAGGGCTAGTCAGGTTCGTTTTAGTCCTCAATGATTATTGGCTCATCATTCTCAGGCTGCTGTAGATGTAAACCTGTTACTGGCCAGAGGACAATAGGCTTGTAAGGCCGTCTTGCAGCTTGTCTTGCTTCAGAGAAAGAAAGCAACTTCCGGATTTTCCTGGGAGAGAATGAAAAGAAAACCTTGTCACGAGACTAGATACTTGCAACTTTCTTTTCCCGTTTTTATCAGTTGCTTCAAGATCTGTTCAGTTGGGGGGCTGTATAAACATGCTGTTTCCTTTGTTCTATTATTATTTTAATTTATTCTCCACTTTTCACCCTAAGGCGGGTTACAATAATTTAAAATACAGCATTAAAAGCAGCTTAAAACAACCTATAATCACAAAAATAGGGTGGGTCCTAAAAAAAGTAGTGCTATTACTTCCCTTGATCTGGACACTAGACTTCTGTTGATACAGCCTAGAATAGCATTTACCGTATTTTTCACTCTATAAGATGCACCAGACCACAAGACACACCTAGTTTTTGGAGGAGGAAAATAAGAAAAGCAGCAATCCCTCTTGCTGTTCTGGCTTCTGGGATAGCTGTGCAGCCTGCATTCGCTCCATAAGACGCACACACATTTCCCCTTACTTTTTAGGAGGGAAAAAGTGAGTCTTATAGAGCAAAAAATATGGTACTTTTTTGGCTGCTGCATCAGTTAACTCAGTTAAGCCCTAGATCCTTTTCACATGTACTACTGGCAAGCCAGATGTCCCCCATTCTATATTTGTGCATCTGGTTCTTCCTGCCTAAGGGCAGAACCTTACAGATGTTCCTATTGAAATTCTATTGGTTAGTTTGGGCTCAGTTCTTCAAACCGTTAAGGTCAACTTGAATCCCAATTCTGTCTTCTGCAGCAATGTTCTGCTGAAAGCTGTATTGAATTCCAATGGCAAATTATTAAAGAAATTCTTAGAGCCGATTGCCATCCTTAGTGACATTGACAAAATGAAAGATCTGCTGTCTAGCATGGATAAGCCTGTTATGTTCAATACAGCTAAGTTTGCATTAAAAGCTTCCCAACTCATGAAAACCTGTGTGTCTGGCCTCACAACATGTGCCACTTAGTTATGTGTTTTATGTATTATATTACATGTGTTTTACTATCCAATTCTCATTTAACTTTCCTTGCTTGCTAAAGTATGTTTCGTAAAACTTTACTGGAGGTTTTTAAGCAGAGGTTGGATGTACATCTGTCATGAACTCAGTCTGGTTCAGTAGGAAGAACAATTATGGGGAAGGCTGCTGACCTGACAGTTGTGCAGAAAGCCATCACTGAGACCCTCCATTAATGTGCTTCGTTACAGCACTTTGGAAACATCCAACTTCTTCTGCAATTACCTTTTGAGGCTTTCCCTCCTTATGGAGGGTCTCAATGATGGCTTTCTGCACAACTGTCAGGTCAGCAGCCTTCCCTATGATTGTGCTTCCGACTGAACCAGACTGAGAGACCATTTCAAGGCTCAGGAACCCATTGCAGGTGTTATGGATTGAATAGCTACTGCACCTTTTCACAATATTCTAAATTTTTTGAGATTGTTAATTTGGGGTTTTCATCAGCTGTACGCCATAATCATCGCAATTATAACAAATAAAGGCTTGACATATCTCGCTTTGCATGTCATGAGTCTATCTCATATATTAGTTTCACCTTTTAAGTTGAATTACTGAAATAAAGGAACTTTTCCACGATATTCTAATTTTTCGAGTTTCGCCTGTAAGTGGTAAATTCAGCACAGCAGGCTAAGGAGGACTCAACTTTTGGTTGAAGACGGCCATTTCACCAGGTCTATTTTTTTCAAAAAAGAAACTATTGATTCATTTCAATCTTGCTCTATCTTTTCAGAAGCTCAGTCATCAACCAATTGTACATTACATTTGATCGCTCTTAATAGAATCACAGAACGGACTCTTACTGAAGTGCACATGCTACCTGGTTTCCTCGGTGGCCATGTAGAAAACATCGTCAGGAGCGTCAATCCAGTTCATCCTCTTCCTTTTCACTGGAAACATGGTTCCACCACGGATTAACCGGACTTTTGTTTGGTATGATTTCCCATTGAGTAGCAAGTTTCGACTTGGTCCCTAACGCAATACATAAAGAACAACAAAAACGTTATGGGTCCCTGCAGAAACCACTTTAGGAACAAGTACAGTCATACCTCGTTACATTTGCTTCATGTTACGTTCTTTCAGGTTATGTCCCGCAGCGACCCGCAAGTACCGGAAAGGGTTTCGCCACTCGCGCATGCACGGAAGCGCAAAATGATGTCACGCGCATGTGCAGAAGCGGCGAATCGCAATGTCGCTGCGGGTTGCGCTCTTTTCATGTTGCGAACGGGCCTCTGTAATGGATCCCGTTTCAACCAGAGATACCACTGTATCTCTTAAATGGACAGAAAATGAGAACTTTTCTTGCTGTAAATTCCTGCTCTGATGGGAGGCAGGGGAACATCCAGTATCATGTGAGATATCCCTGACAGGAGACAGAGCATTAGCAGTTGGAGGGGTCCAATTTCTCCTGACTGTACTGGAGCAGAGACCCTATATAAGGGGGGGGGTTGGGAGGGTCCAGCACTATCTGTGGGTGACAAGCATTAAAGAGCTACCTTTGAGAGAGGACTCTGCCTCTTCCTTTCCCTTTCTCTGTTTTTTTTTGTTTTTATCCACATTATTTTTTTCATTTGAAGGGTAGTTTGAAGGAGAAGAAGAAGAAGAAGAGTTTGGATTTGATATCCCGCCTTTCACTCCCTTTAAGGAGTCTCAAAGCGGCTAACATTCTCCTTTCCCTTCCTCCCCCACAACGAACACTCTGTGAGGTGAGTGGGGCTGAGAGACTTCAGAGAAGTGTGACTGGCCCAAGGTCACCCAGCAGCTGCATGTGGAGGAGCGGAGACGCGAACCCGGTTCCCCAGATTACGAGACTACCGCTCTTAACCACTACACCACACTGGCTCTCACGCTGGGTGTTGAAGGGTACTCAATATGTCTTCATCATGTTCCCAGGACAGTTTAGCAAAGCAAAGCAAAGCAAAGCAAAGCACAAGCAAAAAAGTAGCAGCAAAAGAATAGGTAGCATCATAGAGACATCGTGCCCTCCTGGCATAGAATCACAGAATTGAGAGTTGGAAGGGACCACGACGATCGCAACCCCTTAAATGTAGGAATCTTTTGCCCAACTTGGGGATTGAATCTATGACCCAGAGATTAAGAGACTGCTGCACACCTTTATAAAAGTAGTCGGCAGCACAGAAAACAAACACCATTCAACATATAAGCAACATAAAGGTAAAGGTACCCCTGCCCGTACGGGCCAGTCTTGACAGACTCTGGGGTTGTGCGCCCATCTCACTCTATAGGCCGGGAGCCAGCGCTGTCCGGAGACACTTCCGGGTCACGTGGCCAGTGTGACAAAGCTGCATCTGGCGAGCCAGCACAACACACGGAACGCCGTTTACCTTCCCGCCAGTAAGCGGTCCCTATTTATCTACTTGCACCCAGGGGTGCTTTCGAACTGCTAGGTTGGCAGGTGCTGGGACCGAACGACGGGAGCACACCCCGCCGCGGGGATTCGAATTGCTGACCTGACGATCGGCAAGCCCTAGGCGCTGAGGCTTTTACCCACAGCGCCACCCGCGTCCTGTTATAAGCAACATACAGAAGATTTAAAAGCTGTATGTCTGTAATAAGCAAAATACAGAAGATTTAAAAGCTGGTGGAAATAAAAACATGGTTGGGTGTTGAAATTACAGCATTGACACATTTCATAGTTGGGGGTGTCACATCTAAGGTCACAACTGTGAAGAAAGGCTCTAATGTACCCCGCCATTTCTTTAAGCCAGGCTAATGCAAAAATGGTTTTTGAGATGCCCACCTGGGAGAGGGAATCAACCTGGCCAACTGATTCTAGATCTTATTGGTCGGAAGAGCTGGGGGGCGCCCCCTGTAGAAGAGGAGTAAGACTTTTAAAATGAGGAGCAACTAATGCCACAGAGGACAAGAGTCAGGATTCGAGATGATGTTAAGCATTGTTGGCAGGGACATCCCGAAGGCCTTTAGGGAGGTGTTCTTATATGCAACGGCCGCAGCTCAGACTTTGGTGGCAAAGGGGTGGAAGGAACAAGAAGCCCCGACAATAACAGACTGGCATTACAAGCTACAAGAATTTGCTGAAATGGAGCAGTTAACAAATACCCTGAGGGGCAATTCAGAACAAAAAATTATGGAAAAGTGGGATAGATATAAAACATATGTTCAAAAATACAGTAAAGGTTCGCTATCTATGCTAGCATTTGATTGACGTTGGAGTGAGACTGAGTTGAGAAATAAGACTAAGAGCGCATATTGATATAGCAATGTATTAGATAAAATGTAAAGAAATATACAATAAGAGTACATTCATTTGTAAAAAAGGAATATACAACGGGATAGACAGGAAGTCTAGTGTGTTGGTATGCCCCGTAATTTTTTGCTCTATAAGACTCACTTTTTCCCTCCTAAAAAGTAAGGGGACATGTGTGTGCGTCTTATGGAGCGAATGCAGGCCGTGCAGCTATCCCAGAAGCCAGAACAGCAAGAGGAATTGCTGCTTTCACTGCGCAGCGATCCCTCTTGCTGTTCTGGCTTCTGAGATTCAGAATATTTTTTTTCTTGTTTTCCTCCTCCAAAAACTAGGTGCGTCTTGTGGTCTGGTGCGTCTTATAGAGTGAAAAATACGGTATATGATTTGGGGGGGGATTTGTTTTTGTTTTTTCTCTTTGTTTTTTTTTCTTTTTTCTTTTTTTGTTTCATTCTCTTTCTAGGTATATAAAATTTGTATATAATTTTTGTATACATGTTGGAAATTATATTATAGTAAGTCCTGCAATGTAATATGACAACGTTTACTGATGTAATATAAGAATGTTAACAAATAAATAAAATACAAATTCACAAAAATAACTGTTATTCACAGGAATAACAGGATGCGCAAATGCAAGGAGGGGGACAAGGAGTCCCTGCAAGTAGTTGCTAACATCATTAACACAAAATTATTATGAAAGAACTGTTTGTCAGAGTTCAGAAAAGGAGTGCAAACATTGGATCTGGCTGTAATATTCGCTCGATGACAGCTTGACCTAGTGGACAAGCCCAGCAGTGAAAGATTCTCTGATTCTATACCCTCTTCAGCACAAAAGACATGTTCCATTCACGTAATGCAATTTCATAGAGGTGGTCCATGCGCCAATTTCTGGCTGATGCGATTTGTATGGGCAGATTGCTCCGAGTCTTATCTCTCCCAGCTTTAACCCAAATATTGGATTCCCATACTGTTTTCAAAAGGTTGGGTCTTTGGAAAGGTGACACACTCTTGGCCCTCATGGAATAAATACAAAATGCTCAAATAATGTATGTGGGCATCATGCGCCACTTGTGGCAAATACTTTGTGTGTCTGCTACTTTTTGAAACCAATTTGCCTTTCTCACATTAGTTCCATTAGTCTAGCTTCAGAAATAGGTTGGTTCCTCACATGTTGATCTCCGATTCTGTGTGCAGCCTAGCCCAAATATTGAGATTTATGTGCATGGATGAATTGAGGATAGTCTGAAAAAGGAAGTAATGATGAGACAAGCAGTGGTAAAATCCCTATCAATCACTTCCTTCCCCAGAATTCAAAAAGGAATTTTTAATCCTTGAAAGACATAAAAGGGATAGTTTTCAAAGAAGGAAAGTGAGCTCCACGGAGACTCATGTGACGTAATTATGATTCTAAATTAGGCTTAATAACCACCTGAGTAGTATACTCCAAGGGTTGCCAACCTTTTTGGACTTGTGGACACACTTCAAATTTTGAGAAAGTGCTGTGGATACCAGCCACAAATGTGCATTACACAAAATTAGAGGGAGTGCACCTGACAACCTCATGTTTGATGTGGAAAGTCAGCAGTGATTTCCCAGTCCTGCCCAAACTGCCAACAGCATTGTTGCTGTCTAATAACAAATGAGATCATTCCCCAATCCCAGGTAAACTGTTATAGGTGGATGCAGCTCATATGCATCTCTCTCTCTCTCTCTCTCTCTCTCTCTCTCTCTCTCTCTCTCTCACACACACACACACACACACAAAATCTGGACCTTTTGCCAGAATTACTAAACTCCATAAGCTTTCCTTTCCACTTTTAATCACATCCTAGAAAAAAATTTTTTTTTTATTTATAAAAGCATGTCTATAACGCAAAATCACAAAATATTGGGGTGGTGTTCAACATCAAAACATACAACATCATTTAGGGAAAAAAATACAGCTAATTAAAGTGGCTGGTTAATTAAAAATTAAAAAAGCAGCAAAGGCCTGTCAGAGTAAATTTCAATCAGTAGTGTATGAAACAGGAAAATAACTTTTGGCAATACAGTGGTACCTCTAGTTACAAACTTAATTCGTTTCGGAGGTCCGTTCTTAAGCTGAAACTGTTCTTAACTAGAGGCATGCTTTCGCTAATGGGGCCTCTTGCTGCCGCCGGCACGATTTCCGTTCTCATCCTGGGACAAAGTTCTCAACTCAAGGTAACTGTTCCAGGTTACCTGAGTTTATAACCTGAAGCGTTTGTAACCTGAGGTGTTTGTAACTCAAAGTACCACTGTAATGTAATTTTGGTGGTAGTAATCTTCCTCTATTACGAAAGAGTTATTTTATTCCATTATTGGATCAATATTTTATTTCCTTTTTCCAGCTGTTTGAAACCCACAATGAGATTTATTCCCTAAAACTTGAGAATGCTGTTGTATTTGTAGCCCTGAATGTTTCCAAAGTTCACCAACTTCAGCTCATGGGGTGCTGAAACAGATTTGATTTATCTTCGTTTGCATCTAGACCTGCTGTGAGGCTAAAATCCCGACAGAGGATTTTCAGGTTCCTTAATTTCCTCTTTCAGATTGCTCAGGGCAGGCTCTGCAAAGATACTGACACTGTGAGCTTTTCCTTTGATCTGTAAATTGCTTCTCCTAAAACCTCCACCACCATAGTCAATAACAAAGTCAATAACAAACAAGGGAGACATTTTCCTGCTGCCTCTAGTGAGACATAGTGGTTGGAAACCCAAGCCATAGGCACAAACTCCATCTTATGGTGAAGACACCTGGTTCACCAAAATCATAAATTTGGCTCCAAAATTTATCTCGGCCAGTGGTTTATGTAGGAAGGCCCATTGCACCTTGCCAAAGTCTTTATAGGGATTCAGTGAGAATACCGATACTGGCCTTGTATGAGAATGATGTTTAACACCTTCACCTCAACAGATCTATAACCATCTGACCTGTTGACCATGAACATAAAGCATGGGTAGGCAAACTAAGGCCAGGGGGCTGGATCCGGCCCAATCACCTTCTAAATCTGGCCCGCGGATGGTCCGGGAATCAGTGTGTTTTTACATGAGTAGAATGTGTCCTTTTATTTAAAATGCACCTCTGGGTTACTTGTGGGGCCTGCCTGGTGTTTTTACATGAGTAGAATGTGTGCTTTTATTTAAAATGCATCTCTGGGTTATTTGTGGGGCATAGGAATTCGTTCATTCCCCCCCACCCAAATATAGTCCGGCCCCCCACAAGGACTGAGGGACAGTGGACCGGCCCCCTGCTGAAAAAGTTTGCTGACCCCTGACCTGAAGGGTGCCAAATCAGTGGTTAAACAGAGGATTTTGGATATAGGTTTTCAAGAGCTTCCAAGGGTTGGACTGGATGACCCTAGTGGTCTCTTCCAACTCCACAGTTCTATGAAAAAACTAAAAACTACTGTGTAGAGACCCTGCTCATTGGGGTTACCATACTTCCCCTAAAAAAATTCCCCTGAATTATAGGAAAGCTTTCTCTGTGCCAAGGCTGAATGCCCTCCCTTCTAATTTATTAGACAGCAGATACAATAAAACCTCAGTGAACAATAGATGTTTCCCTTGTAACAATGTTGGGGTAGCATTCATGTCCTTTTTTCCTGTAGTTTTTATCAAGTGGCTAGGAGACCTAATATATCCTATTTTACAGCCCAACCCTTGTATCTGCTTTGACTCTTATGATCACTTTCCTTCAGGGCTCCAATGTGTCAGTCATGAGACAAGCGGCAAGGTTTTTTTAATATGGCCATCCTTATTTGATCTATTAAGGTTGCTTGATACATATATTTTTCAGTATTATAATTCTGTGTAATTCAGTTGTATTAATGTGACTTTTTACTGATGTTATTGTTAATTGTTAAAAATGTTATAATGATCTGCTGGCTGCAAATAAATTTTAACACCTGTCTCACAGAATCTGCTAAGTGCCTCCTCTTCTGATAAATAATTAGCTATGGACTTAAACCTAGCTATCAATACTGCTGATTTCCTGGTTAATTAAGCTTATGGGTCTTTCTGAGCCTAAATCCTTTCTCAGTTGGAGCAGCACAACTACTCTGTCGGGTTTCCAGGATTTAGGCAAATCTCCTCTTTCTAGTATTTTATTAAGTAACCCAAATCCATATTAGGTATTTTTCTCCTTTTTAACTAACATCCAGTATTTCTGGTTCGGGGTTCAAATGACACACTAAGTCAAACCACAGCTTAGTCAACAGCAATGCAGCAGTGGCAAGGACCAGAGAACGAATAAAGAGGCCGTGAACCCGTGCATTTGTGTTAATCCATGGTTTGCCTTAGTGTTATGGGTGAGCAAGCTCTACGTCATAATATACTGTATTTTTCTCTCTATAAGACCATAAGACGCACCTAGTTTTTGGAGAAGGAAAACAAGAAGAAAAATATTCTGAATCTCAGAAGCCAGAACAGCAAGAGGGATCGCTGCGCAGTGAAAGCAGCAATCCCTCTTGCTGTTCTGGCTTCTGGGATAGCTGCGCAGCCTGCATTTGCTCCATAAGACGCACACACATTTCCCCTTACTTTTTAGGAGGGAAAAAGTGAGTCTTATAGAGCAAAAATATGGTAATTTCCTGGGAATTCTTATTTAGGAATGACACTGGGCTGCCACTGCTTGAAATGGTGGCAAAGGCTTTTTATTGTTAGTGGAAGGAAGAAAAGCCTATTGGCAAAACCTATTGGGTGTTTCGCAACTTTCTGACTAGTTGCAGGACCTTAGCCAAACCTAGCAGAGTACACGCAGAATCCACAGAAGCAATTGGCAACTTGGCTGCAGACAGGATAGACGAAGCAGGAACCAGGAACTTATAGTTAGGTGTTTATTATATACAGTGGACTATTTACAGGAACAGAACACGGATCTTTTGCTAGCTCTCTCATACATGACTCACAACTCCTACACTCACTGACACACTGAACCACTGAACCTCTGAACACTGAACACATCCAGTTAGTAGGCCATTTATCACTTCCTTGAGAGAGCTTGACCAATCAGGGAGCTGTCTCCATGCCTCTGTTATCACCAGGCAGACTTACTCCTTCAGATTGCCTTCTGGCTGTCTGCCAAACTTTAATTGACTCTGTGTGAGTAGCTGCATGTACACAGTTTCCCAACAAAGCCTTGGTCACCTTGATTTTAAAGATAAGATCCCCCCTCCCCTGCAAAATTAGAATCACCCACTCTATAAAAATTAATACAATCTTTGGAGAGGGGCATCCCCCCTGCAAAACGTACAAAAAATATGTGGGCTGAACACTTTGCCCAGGCACTGACATCAATCACTTTCATAAAAGTTTTCTAGGTAAAAAGATCTCGTCAAACAAAAGGTGTTTATCCATTTTAGTGTATCATTTTATTTGGTCCCTTCCTTGTTTATTTGGTTCCTTCCTTGTTTTAATAGACAGAGCCATTTTTAATTAAAAAAAGAATGCAGTAAGAGCTAAGAAAAGCAGTGGCAGAAATGCACCTTAAGAGCAGAGGTAGCCAATGGGATACCCTCAAGAGGTTGGACTACAACTCCTATCATCCCTGACCATTCACCATGGTGGCTAGGGCTGATGGGAGTTGTAGTCCAGCAACAAGTGGAGGGCACGACATTGGCTACCCCTGCCTTAGAGCTTTCTGCTTGGGATGGTGGTCTACTGTATCTTTTTTTAGATGAACATTCTCTTACCATTTGTCTGGTTTGTCCGTGGTTGGGCAGACCTAACAAACAGGAAAGAGAATAGAGCTCGTAAGACACCATTGCTTTTCCAAAGAGAAAAATAAAAAGAAAGAAAGCACAAAAATAAAAACAGCATGACTAATGTTTGAAAATGACTCACTTTCCAAAACAGGAAACGCTTTCACATTTGCTTTCTTTGGTAAATGTATGAGATTAGCTCCTTAAGTGATCTAAAAATAATTGCAAAAATATTTAAATATACTGTCCATCTTTATTAATGGCAATGAAAGCAGCAGGAGAAAGTGTGCAGTAGTTATAGGAAAGCACTTATTGGCTTCCTTACCTGGCCGGCCAACCAACCAGCCTGCCTACCATTAGTTATCTGACACGCTGAGGTTTGGCTCAGCTCAGCTTAACAGAGACTGACATTTTCCTCTGGGAAACATTGGGAAAATCCTGCTATTTGCAAGGCAGCCTCAAAAGGAGGCAGGCATTGAGCCATTGTCTCTGAGGCATCGTTAAATGAGGGATCTGAATTAATAATCCAACTCCTGCCCTCTTAAAAATAGTTTTCTCTCTCTTGGTTGGACATAAAATCAGTTTTATATGTGGTTTATCGGTGAAGAATTAACCTACTTCTAAAAAAAAAAGTTTGGGGAGTGGAGCAGAAATCTTTACTGTGTTTCAGCCTGTGTCTTGCGCATAAGGAAGGTGTTTAGTACCAGAACTGAGTTCATATTCCTTTCACACAACAATCCATTCCTGGTTTCACTCGGAGCCTTTCTGTTTTTGCTTTTGTCAAAGAATTGGGAGCCTTGCCAATTTACGGCAAGTCACATAGCAACCTACCAACTGATTCAAATATACGCCCGTCCCACCTCTGAATCAGATCTATTTAGTCCAGCATCCCTTTTCTAACAGTGTCTTGTGAGATGCTCTGGGGGCCAATGAAGTAGCAGTTCTCCACAGCTACAGTTATTTATGTATATAAGTATGCATGCATTTGTTTATTAGATTTATATACAGTGGTACCTCAGGTTAAGTATTTAAGGTCTGTTCTTAACCGGAAACCTGAAACTGTTCTTAACCTGAAGCACCACTTTAGCTAATGGAGCCTCCTGCTGCTGCCGCGCCGCCGGAGCCCGATTTCTGTTCTTATCCTGAAGCAAAGTTCTTAACCTGAAGCACTATTTCTGGGTTAGCGGAGTCTGTAACCTGAAGCGTATGTAACCTGAGGTACCACTGTACAGCACTTCATCGAAAGATCTCAGGGTGGTTCACAAAATAAAAGCACAACATAAATAGTTAAAACAAAACAAAAACTCCCCCTCCCATAAACACATTTTAAAGGCTGTAGATTATTAATCAGCCAAAGGCCTGGCTGAAGAGGAATGGTTTTGCCTGGTACCTAAAGATATATACCGAATGTGCCAGATGAACCTCCCTGAGGAGACCTTTCCGCAAACAAGGAGCCACTGCAGAAAAGACCCCGTTCTTGTGTTGCCGCCCTCCAGACCTCATGTGGAGGAGGCACACGAAGAAGGGCCTCAGAGGAGGATCTCAGGGTCTGGGTCAGTTCATATGGGGAGAGGCGGTCCTAGAGGTATAGTGGTCAAAGGCTATATAGGTCAAAACCAGCCCAGAAACTAACTGGTAGCCAGTGCAGTCAGGCTAGGATTGGGGTTATATGCTGAAACCGTCTTGCCCTGGTGCGCAACCTGGCTGCCAAGTTCTGCACCAGCTGAAGTTTCTGAACTGTCTTCAGAGGCAGCCCTATGTGTCACATATTACAGTAATCCAACCTAGAGGTTACGGTACCAGAGCATAGACAACAGAACTTAGGCTGTCCCTGTCCAGACAGGGGTGCAGCTGGGCTACCAGCCAAAGCTGATGGAAGGCATGCAACACCACTGAGGACCCCCAAGCCACATACCTGCTCCTTCAGAGGGAAACCCCATCAAGAGCAGGCAATCTCCCAGCCATCTGGTCTAGGGAACCACCCGCAGTGCCTCTGTGTTATCCGGATTGAGTTTCATTGGCTCTCATCCAGTCCATTGCTGAGGCAAGAAAACTCCACTGCCATACCAAATTCCAGATAACCCCTCTCAGCAGTTTCATGCAGATGTTAAACAGCATGGGGGATAAAACTGAGCCCTGAGGACCTCCACCTTGAAGGCTCCATGGGGCTGAAGAGCACTCCCCAAGCATCACTCTCTGGGAACGACCATCCAAATAGGACCAGAACCACTGGAAACCACTATCCCCAACTCAGACAGCTTCCAGAAGTAAACAATGGCTGATGGTATCAAAAACCAACTGAGAGGTCAAGGAGAATTAACAAGGTGCCAGAGCCAATGCAGCTTGTTCCTCCACTTTTCAACCTCCCAATGTGTCACTATATTGTGATGTTTGGCTGGTGATACAGCCCCATTCTGGACAGGAGGAGTTCATCAGATCCTTAGCATCTCACACAAGGATATCTCCAGCAGCAAGAGCAAATCCGGAGATTTACATCTCTGCATCAGGCACTAAAGAAGACCACAGGCTGCCTCTCATCCAACAGTTGTTTGACCAGTTAACATCCTGCCGCCATATACACTGATTTAGATCACAGGAGCATGATGGTGAGTGAAAAATGGCCTTCCAAACCTGCTACGGCCACTTCAAATGCACGCTCAGGCTGCTAGGCCTCCGTAACTCCTCTTAAGTGTTCCAGCAGTTCACGTTTTACAACATGGACAACATTCTGATAAACCCACACACGCTACAGCTCCGTGTTAAGCAAGTTGTCCTCTAGTGGCTAGATCAAACAACGTGGACTGAACAGAGTTCCTTGGGCAGATTTTGACATCTCTTGGTGTGCTGATGGATTGCTCCAAAAATGGAGCGGCATTTCAGAGTGTACAGAACAATCCATCAACAACAACAATTCAGGGACTTCTGGTGGCCCCAGGAGAGAGAAGTACAATGTATAAGACCCAAGCATGTGCAAAGACAATGCCCACTGCTCAAACGGTTGAATGCAGGCGAAGCCAGAATGCTGACCAAAACATAAACTGCCTGGAACCAGGCTATCTTAGAACTGCCTCGCCCCTTATGAATCTCCCGGGGAACTTTGCTTTTCACCTAAGACTCTTCTCCCTACCCCAAACCTGCCAGTGCATGTGCAGCTCAAATTTCTTCCCCGGGCTGAACGTATCTAAGTCTCTTCAAGAGGCAGCCTTTGTCTTGACTGTGGAAGTAAAATCTGTCTTCGGAACTGAAGCAGCTCTTCTGGTTGGGAGGGGAAGGGAAAGAGGCTCAGCAGCGATAGATCCTGGCCCCGCTCGGCTCTAGCCTCCTCCTCCTTTGTAACAGTACCTTCCACCTTGCTTAAGCTCCAGTATTGGCTGGAGCCTCAGTGAGCCTGTGCCATCTTGCCCCTTCTCCCAATTATCTCACCACAGCTCAGGCACGGGACACAGGATGGCCACTGCAGTGCTGGTGCGCCTGTGCGTGGCAGCAGCAGAGGCCGCAGATCCAGCCTTCAAGAAGAGCATCACAGCTGCCTCTGCCACAGCAGTGGTGAAAGGCAATGTGTTCCCTGGGGGGGCATAAGTGCCGTCCCTGTAGATCCTGCTGCCCAGATGGGATGGGATGGCCCCAAATTATGTTCCAGAACATCTTGTACTGCCCTTGCCTCCTTTTCCGGCTGCTAAACTCCCACCAACTTTAAACGTTTTTTTCTGCTGCTTCCTGTTTTCCTTTATGCTTTGCTGCCAAGGTGAGAGTGTGCATTTTTAGCTGGGGCTCCCTTGCACTCCCTTACAGGCTAGTCCTAAATTATGCTACTGGACAACCCCCAATTTCTGCTATAATCAGTTGAACTATGAGGGGCTGGTTTTGCCAGTAACTCTGTTACTGGGCTTCCCACAACTGATACTGTAAACCGCCCTGTGATCCTCAGATGATGGGCAGTATAGAAATTAATAAAATAAATGAAATAAAGAAATGAATATACTCAGCTGCCCTCAATGTTCCATTGGTTACAGAAACAGGGAACTTTGTCAGGCCATTTTGGGTCTTTCTGTTTTTCACATACTGGTGGCAACACTTAAGTATACAAAACTCCATTTTTTTCTGGAGGTAACCTCATTTCATGCCTAGCATATGCAGAAGGCATTCGACTACAAAATTTGATGGTGGAAGGAGTAAAATTAAATGAAGATGGCATCAGAAACTACCCTTTAGAAAGAGACTCAATTCAAAGTTCTGGTTTTGAAATTTAAAGCCCTAAACTTGGCATCTGGGTATCTTAAGGATCTCTCATTCAAATATTCTCCCCCGTAGGTCCATCCACGGCTGAGGAATCGATGGTGAGCAGCTACTAGGAGCTGGCTCCGTTTTTTGTAAGGCCCCCACAATGCAAAATGACCTCCCAAAGTCCATCAGGCGTGGATCTTGAACTGTAAAGAATAAAGCTTGTCTAACTTCTCTGCTCCTAGTAGATGCCCACGGTATCTTCTTCGATCGTGGAACTTGGACCAAGGCCTTCAGATGTCAAAGAGACACCTGCTCAAAGAATTTAATTGATTGCTCTTTCCGTTTTATTATTTTAGCGCTATTCCTCTATGCGATTGATATTTTGTGATACTGTGTGCACGCATAAATTTCTAATTAATTCTTTTAAAACTAATGTTGAGTTTTAATGTTGCATATCCCTCCCACACAAAAGGTGGCTAAAGTTTAAAAAATGAGTTTATGCAATTCAAGATAAGATAAGAGGAGATTGAGAGGAGATGGGACAGTCATCTTCAAATATCTCAAAGGCTGTCACATAGAAGAAGAGGAGAAGAAGAGTCTGGATATGATATCCCGCTTTATCACTACCCGAAGGAGTCTCAAAGCGGCTAACATTCTCCTTTCCCATCCTGCCCCACAACAAACACTTTGTGAGGTGAGTGGGGCTGAGAGACTTCAGAGAAGTGTGACTGGCCCAAGGTCACCCAGCAGCTGCATGTGGAGGAGCGGGGAAGCGAACCCGGTTCACCAGATTACGAGTCTACCGCTCTTAACCACTACACCACACTGACTCTCATAGAAGAGCAAACTTGTTTTCTCCTGCTCTGGAGGGTAGGACCTGAACCAGTGGATTCAGGTTACAAGAAAGGAGATTCCGACTAAACACCAGGAAGAATTTTCTGATGGTAAGAGCTGTTCAACAGTGGAACGGACTTCCCTCGGAAGGTGGTGGGCTCTCCTTCCTCGGAGGTTTTCAAGCAGAGGTTGGATGCTTTAGCGGAGATTCCTGCCTTGCAGTGGGTTGGACTAGATGACCCCAGGCTCCCTTCCAGCTCTCCAGTTCTATGATTCTATGAGACATTGTTCATCTCCCTCCTCATTTAGTCAGTGAAACAGAATCGAGGCACGAATGAGGTAATCATGATGAGTGTATTCTATTCCAACCTAAAGTGAGAAGCAATCCCTTTCCTAGTCAATGCCTTTCTCAGCCTTATAGGGCTACTGCATCATCGGGTTGCAATTATGCCATACGCTGCCTATTGGCAAAAACAATTACGCTTCGTACTGCTTGTTCTTGAGGCTTTACTACCACAACACACTCTTGACAGACAGACCTGAAGACTTCTTCTGAGACGTCATACCAAGAGGAGTCACCAAGGAATGTCAGCTTAGTTGCTGATTAAAGCTGTTAATAATGGAAGCTTAATTAATGCTTACTATTCTTTTTGTACATTTTTTCTACACCTATATGCACATATTCCTGCCAGCTGAGGATGAATCTTCATGCATCAGGCGAAGTACACTGGAATCCATGGCAGCTTGTGCTATAATAGGTTTGCCAAACCGTCCTGCAACAGACAAGCGTGGCTATCCTCTTGCAAGACTCTTTATTTTGAAATGTACATATCACCCTTTTGCTCAGAACAGTCACCCAAGGAAGAATTCCACCTATACAGGTTTTCTTCTGGACAAAATTCAAGTTGCTGCTCTTCACCTATAAAGTCTTAAATAATTTTGGCAGAAAATATCACTGCTGCCTGAAGCTACCACATCTCCCAAGAAACTACAGCAGGCGTGATGAACGACCAGTCTCGTGTGCCAGATACAGCCCAAAGCCTCCTTATCTTGGCACCACAGTCAGGCTTTTAAAAACCTACCATTGAAGCTTAAGTGAGAGGTGGCACTGGGAAAGTTGCAGCTGGGTAAGGAAGGGTTAAACTTTATCTCTGCATCTGCAACCGCCCTCTCCACCCTGCTCCACATTTAGGTTTTACATTTAGACCCCACTGCTCCATATTTAAGATTCTTTTTGGGAGGGAATGACTCCTCTTGGCTTCAGTAGGAGGGTTTTAAAAAACCTGTAGTAGGAGCAGGGGAGAAGATGCAGCCCAATATTAACTGTGCATGTCTGTGCATATGTTAAGATTGCATGTGCGTGTACACATTTGGTTGTGTGTTAGCAGCATGTGATAATGCCCGTGTCTGGCCCTGTCCACTTTGGATCCAGGTCAGGCCCCCAACAGCTTTCAACTGGGGCAATGTGGCCCTCAGTCGAAAAAACAGTTCCCCACCTCTGTGCAAAAGGTTGTGTACAGCGAAGGTTTGGGTGGCTGCTCTCTAATCATGAAAAACCCTTCCTCTAGAGACCTTCCAAAACTCAAACATACGTCAGAAGGGTTGCTAAATCGGGATATTTTTATCAGCTGCAGTTAAACTGATAATGGTGGGTTAATACCGCATGGGAAACTATGAAGGGAGGCGATGTATTTAGAAGTCACAAAAACAACATGTACACACAATACGAAATGGGTGGTCACAAGCACAAAGAAGCAAACTTGAAAAGTCAGCGGATGAATCGAGAAAAGGTTACACTGTCCAAGCACAAGCCGAGAACAACTCCGTAATCTTACCCTTGCTTGGCATCAAAAGGCGCTTCTTCACGGGGCCTGGTAGAACACAGTGAACATAGAGATCAACAATCAGAATTGCATTATTTCAAAAGCTTAACTTAAACAAATGACATGTTATCTGTGCAGGTGTTTGCTTGCTTTCTCAAAAAAAATTAACAGGATAGCACATCTAGGAGAGCAGAAGCTATGGTTGTATGGTTGGGGGGCAAAACGTTCAACAACTTCCACATTCTTAAAGGTAAAGGTAAAGGACCCCTGACAGTTAAGTCCAGTCGCAAACGACTCTGGATTTGCGCCGCTCATCTCACTTTACTGGCCAAGGGAGCCGATATTTGTCCGCAGACAGTTTTCAGCCACTTCTGGCAAAACCAGAGCAGCACACGGAAACACCGTTTACCTTCCTGCCACTGTGGTACCTATTTATCTCCTTGTACTCTGACATGCTTTCAAACTGCTAGGTGGGCAGGAGCTGGGACCGAGCAACGGGAGCTCACCCCATCGCAGAGATTCGAACCGCCAAACATCTGATAGGCAAGCCCTAGGCTCAGTGGTTTAGACCACAGCGCCACCCGCGTCCTTCCACATTAAGTAACTGGAAATTTTGTGGTGAGTGTTGCAGAGGAGGGCGACCAAGAAGATCAAGGGTCTGTGAACCAAGCCTTATGAGGGACAGTTGAGGGAGCTGGGTATGTTTAGCCTGGAAAAGAAGATACTGGGAGGAGATACGATAGCTATCTTAAAATATCTAAAGGGCTGTCACATGGAAGATGGAGCAAGATTGTTTTCTCCTGCTCTGGAGGGTAGGATCCAAACCAGTGGCTTCAAGGTACAAGAAAGGAAATTCCAGCTACACATCAGGAAAAACTTTCTGACAGTAAGAGCTATCTGACAGTGGAATGGTCTCCCTTGGGAAGGTGGTGGACACTCCTTCCTTGAAGGTTTTTAAGCAGAGGTTGGATGGCCATCTGCCAGGGATGCTTCAGTTGAGATTCCTGCATTGCAGGGGGTTGGAATATATGACCCTCGGGGTCCCTTCCAACTCTACAATTCCATGAAAAGAATTCAGCTGAATTTTGCTTCGCTATGCGTAACAACTGACTTAATCTTTTTAGCAACTTCCATTGGATGGCTAACTTTTTCAACGAAGTTTTTAAGCAGTTTTTTATCCTAGTCTGTATTGGACTTGATTTAATATAGGTTTTGGATGTTAAATAGTTTTGGGGTGTTTTAGCAATCAATTTTATCAAGTGATTCATCAATCTATAAATCAATCAATCAATCAATGTAACAAACTTACACATTAAAATTGCTTTCCGTGGCATCTCCCCCCCGCTGCACGTCAGGGCAGAGTCCACTACAGTATTTCTCTTAGAACTATTGCAGATTACTTTAAAGCATTCGCAATGTTCGACACTAGTCAAACCCACAAAATTGTGCTGCGTATTACATACCTGAGTATGTGTGCCCCCCTTTGGGGGTCTGGCCAAGCAATCCTGGCCACTCAAGCCTGTTTGGCCAGAGCATTCTCATGCAACTGCTCTGTAACACCTGCAAGCAGATCATGCTAAAAGCAGCCACCAGCAAATAAGGGGAGGCACATTGATGTTTGTGTAAAGGAGTCAGTACTCCATGTTTTGTGGGACATTGTTCTAGACATAAGTTTCTTCCCATCTTCATATTTTAGTTAAGACAAATTGTATATAGTTAAAAGCAACACATTTTTTTCCAGAAGAAAAGGGTTCTCAACTACTATCAGAACAATGAAGTCTAAGTGTGCTGGGTGCTCTCTTTCTCCACACTACTAACCTTGTTTCTTCTCTGATGAATTAAACAATCCTAGGCTAGATTTTAAAGATCAGAAGCCATGGTATTTAAGGGTGCATAAGCTATAGCTATTTCTATATATTCAAAAAGAGGAAAGCTCTGAAGCACTATCTGGCAATAGCAAATGGGAAGAACACGTTTTTCAAACAGAAAATAAGTTTTAAACAGTTCTGACAAAAGCAGTATTAGCAACACTGAAAATGAAAAGCCACCAAGACAATTAGTCCTGCAGACTTAAAAATTAACCTGCAAACACTGGCAACACGTTAGCACCAGAAAATACTTACCATCCATCCCATTTTGTTGTTCGTAGTTTCTTTTTCCCAAGATCGTTGGAGATCCATTGTTAATCACCGGCGTAAACTTAGCACAAGGCACACTGTTGAGGGAGCCAGACAAACTCTTAGCAGGATCAGGTTTCAGAGAGCAGGGATGAGATTCTGTATGGTGAGAACAGCATATTAGGAGCGTATTACAAAGGACAGTGACAGACTCCTTTGTTTAAACCCAACTCTGACCCAGTCATGAATAAAGCAGGAAGAAGAGGGGTGCCGCATTTTAAAAAAGAACAAAATATGTAAGCAGGTGAAAGAGGCTGAATCAGGATTCAGACCCTACAGTTGCCTTAGAAGCAGCGCATAGACCATTAGGCCAAGAAAGAGACATCCTCATGTGCAGATATTAAGGAGAGAAATAAAGCTTTTGAAAACAAGGGTGTCCTTCCAAGATCTGTGTTTCTTTGCCTGTGGTTCTCTCTCTCTCATTGTCACTCATATCCTTCTATTTGTATGATATTTATATTCTGACATTCTGTTCCATCTAGCACAGGCAAGAAAAAGCACCAACCCAGGGAACATGCAAACAAGGGCTGCTGGCTTAGTGACTGGGATCAATAGTGGTAAGGTGCAATCTGTATATTATGGGCATCCCATGACTTTCTCCTATACAGTACAAGCGAAATGTCGTTTATTCCTTTGCAGAAAATTAAAATTAGGGCCAATGTTGTGGTGTGGGCAGAATTAGCTGGTGAAACAGAGTTGGTAGCATGGGAAGGGACACTGGGTTAACCCTCTTCTGCCTGTCAAATATGGCACTTTTTGCTAGCGAATAATATTATACTTGAAGTCACCAAAATGCATGTATAGGAGTCAGCAGTCTATTTACCTAGATACCGAAGTACTGCTTCTAAAGGTTTTCTGACAACATGTTTTAATAGCAACAAATCTTCTGAAGCTTCTGGTAAACGAGATGCACCTGAAGACAATATTGGAACAAATAAGACTTCATTTACATGCTAACAAAAAAACCTAACAAACAACCTTTTCGACACCAAAGCCAGAGTTTTCTGAAGCATTTCAATGTAAAGGAAATCTACAAAAGGAATGCACAAAAAATATTATTTAATACAAATTAGGCCTGAATCACAATGTTGGGAGAATATTCCCAGCCCTTAACAAAAGTACTCTTGCCCAGCTTGCAATGTACTTTTAGAAGAAGAAGAGTTTGGATTTGATATCCCGCTTTATCACTACCCGAAGGAGTCTCAAAGCGGCTAACATTCTCCTTTTCCTTCCTCCCCCACAACAAACACTCTGTGAGGTGAGTGGGGCTGAGAGACTTCTAGGCTAGTGTGACTAGCCCAAGGTCACCCAGCAGCTGAATGTGGAGGAGCGGGGAAGCGAACCCGGTTCACCAGATTACGAGTCCACTGCTCTTAACCACTACACCACACTGGCTCTCTGCAGGCTTGGTGAGGACAAACTGGCTTGGTGAGGACAAACTGAGGAGTTTTCTTCACCTACCCCCTGATCTTTCACTGCTGTGCTACAGGGCTGCCAGCGCCAATTGTGAGCATATTATAGCGTTATAACGGCTTGACAAGCTATTTTACTCTCTCCCCTATTTTTCTTCCTTCTGCTACCCAAGTTGCTCTCAACCATAGAGAGGTCAAGAGAGTCAGAGAGTTTGCCTGATTTCTTTAGATCCCATTTCCCTCAACTCAACTCCTACCACAATTCTGATAGCATAAACTCTTGTCAGGCATGTAAGCTGACATCATGCAATTATGACGAGAAAGACTCACATTCGGCTTTGATTGCTCCACTGTTGATAGGCATATGAGGGTGCCGTGCCGCGTGCCACGGACGCAAGATGTCCCTGCATAATCGTCTGGCGAGTCTGGTCAGCTTTGTGGTATGGAGATAGAAAGCTTGTCGCGTTTTCATGGCAAACTTGGGGCTCCCATTGTTCCTTAAGGGTCCACTGTGAGGACTCTGGGAAAAGGAAAATTTGTGAGGAGGAGCCTTGGTCCACCTTAAACCTTGCCTCATCTTTTTGTTTTTGGCCTAAGAAACCACAGTGGTGAACTGCGGATTGATTTACTAACGGAATATGGTGAATGTGCCTACCAAATTGTTTCGATTTGGCCCCGGCCGTTCTCCATCTAGCCGTGTTGGCATTTTCAAGCCTCCGTATTTCTTCCAGTAGGTCCAGCAAGATGCACACAGACGACACTGCATGTTCGGGGGACCCCAAGAATACCACTGGTGAGACTGTGTCACTGGGAACAGCAAAAGCAGATATCAGTTAGGACTCCTTTGCATGCCGTATCTGTTGAGACTCTTTGCCACTGCAAAAGATAAACAACCTAGCTTTCCAATATATGACAGCAGCTTGCTTTTACAGTATATGGCAAGAAAGGCTTACTTTTGTGTTATAATAGGAAAAGTACTTTGCCATGTTCAGAAACATACTAATATCTTAATTTTAATAGCACATTTAGAAAATGATACGTTTAAGCTTGTTCTGGAAATGGGGATCAGTTTCTGCAACTGTTTTTGCTCAATCTGTGCCATCTGCATCTTTCCCGGGTTGACTAGCAATACTCCCTGCCCGCCCCCATACCTGCAGGACAAACTGCATTGGTCTTCAGAAGGCTCTTCCCAGCGCCGAGGGCCTTCTGGCAGTTCCCTCACTGCAAGAAGTGAGGTTACAGGGAACAAGACTTCTTGGTAGTGGCGCCCGCCCTGTGGAACGCCCTCCCATCAGACGTCAAGGAAATAAGCAGCTATCCTATTTTCAAAAGACATCTGAAGACAGCCCTGTTTAGGGAAAGTTTTTAATATTTAATGCTGTATTGTGTTTTTAACACTTGACTGGGAGCCGCCCAGAGTGGCTGGGGAAACTCAGGCAGATGGGCAGGGTAGAAATAATTTACTATTATTATTATTATTATTATTATTATTATTATTATTCCCACGGCTACATGGAAAGCTGGAGAGACTTTGTGGCACTGCGTTGTGTAGATGCAGCAGTCTAGCAAATAAATTTATGGCTCAATCTTCTACGAAAACTAGAAGAACCAGTCAAGACCAGTAACCACACAGCTTCATTATGTGAAACAAAGAACAATGTTTTCTGCAGTGCTTCCTTTTTAATAACAAAAAAGGATTACTGACTTTCAAAACAAGAAGTGAGAAAGTACGGCCTCCATAGGACTGCCTTATTTTTAGCATAATGCTCTGGAAGATTACCTTCTTCGCACTACTCGCCTTGTGAGTTTACTCAGCAAACTGGTATATAAAGAGATTAGAAGCTATTTCATAGTATTGGCGAGATAAGAACAGAAGGTGAGCAACCATACCATTAATAATTATTTGCAAGATAATTGCACCAATTCTATAATTTGAAGGCAATGTTCACTGTGGAGTCGTGGCACCACCGTCTGGAAGGTCTGTGCTGGGATAAATCAATATTACTTCTAAAGGCGCATCTATCACCTCAGATAATTATCAATGAAGCAAATAATTCAGCAGTGACACAATGGGTGTGGTTTTGGCTGTGTGTTTTTTTTAAAACCTGGACTAGCTGCTCTATGGCAAGAGTGAGCACTTGAGAGCATTAAGAGGTGGGATAATTTTCCTTTCTTTTTAAAAACCACCCCATGGTATAAAATGGGACAATGGGCTGGGAAATCTTTCAGTGTCTAGCCTGGGCAATGGAGTAAGGAACCCTGACCTGAGAATCTCATGTACAGAGGTCAAAAGCCTGCTATAGCTCCTCAGCAAAAGGGAGTGAGAAAGGGAAGCAGAAGGATGCTTCACGAAACAAAAGCAGGAGTATTGTGCTTGTTTGTCAAGTTAAACATTGTTTGAACTGTCTGTCCACTCCTGACCCAATTTTGACCAAGCCCTACTGATTTAGATTATGTATTCCCCTGTGGACACTTTGTGATCCACTCTAGGTTAAGAAATACATATAAATGAAACTAAACAAGTTAAGAAATTATGCCAAAGCTTTGCTCCTAAGTAACACCTCCTTTTCATTCAGTATCCTCTCATTATCAATAACTTGATAGTATTCTGTCATACTAACGGGACACGGGTGGCGCTGTGGGTTAAACCACAGAGCCTAGGACTTGCCGATCAGAAGGTCGGCGGTTCGAATCCCCACGACAGGGTGAGCTCCTGTTGCTCGGTCCCAGCTCTTGCCAACCTAGCAGTTCGAAAGTAAGTCAAAGTGCAAGTAGATAAATAGGTACCACTCCGGCGGGAAGGTAAATGGCGTTTCCATGCGCTGCTCTGGTTTGCCAGAAGCAGCTTAGTCATGCTGGCCACATGACCCGGAAGCTGTACGCCGGCTCCCTCGGCCAATAAAGCGAGATGAGCGCTGCCACGACTGGACCTAATGGTCAGGGGTCCCTTTACCTTTACCTATTCTGTGATAAGGGTTGCCAGTTCAGTTCAGGTCCCAGATATGTCAAATTTAGAAATCTCCATATGCTCTCCCTAAGAGGAATCTGCACCTGCCAGGCTTGCTTTGAGGGTATAGATATGCTGGGATTCTAGCATCTTCAGCTTCCTCTTCCTTCTGGGATGTCTGAGTGTGGTCTTTCTCCTGGCTTCAGGTGGCAACCCCCCTGTCCTTAGTCTCCTCCATTACTGCACCAAATGATGCCAGGGGACATGGTGATAGGACCAGCCCCATATCATACAACCACTTCCTGTCCTAGTGGTGCTTCTCTTAGCAACGTGGCACAGTCAACAAGCCAGGCTTCTCCAGGAAGCAGGACAATAGGGGAGGTGGTAAGTGTTTGGCCCTGAGTCACAGATTTAAAATATAGTCGAACCTTGGATCCCAAACACCTTGGTATTCGGACGTTTTGGCTCCCGGGCGCCATAAACCTGAAAGTGAGTGTTCCGGTTTGCGAACTTTCTTTCGAACCCGAACGTCTGACGGGGCTTCTGCGGCTTCCGATTGGCTGCAGGAGCTTCCTGCAGCCAATCAGAAGCCGCACTTTGGTTTCCAAACGTTTTGGAAGTCAAACAGATTTCTGGAACAGATTCTGTTCGACTTCCAAGGTATGACTGTATGTGTCTACTCTAAAAAGACAAGGGCACATAAGACTGGACTTGCATCCCCTCATGGGCTTCTTTTTCTTGCACACAGGGCTACATTCACAAATCACTTACTATAGCAGCTTTCGCAGGCTCGTCCTGTTCCCATGTTCTGTGTCTGAACTCCTGTACCATTTACCACTCCTGGCTTGATATTATTAACATTGATCTGGTTGGGGTTTGGTTTGTTACTTAAAGAAATGAAAAACAGGAAATGGGTGGTTAGTTTATGGGAAGAAATGCCATCAGCACCACCAGACGCCTTCACCTGCCCTAGCTGTAACAAAACATGTCTCTCCTGTTATCGGCCTATACAGCCACAGCAGGTGCTGTAACTCTCCAATGGGTTGACTTCACCACCTAAGGCACACACTTCCACTGTCTCCTGAGACAGACGGATGCCAACAACCAAGGGAACATGCAACCTTCTGATACTTCAGACATGGTAAATAAATATTGACTATCTCCCATTTCTAATACAGTAGTTCTAACATAAAATATTTTCACTAACTTAGAGAAGAATGTAGTGTACCCAGTCCCCCTCCTCTTCTGCAAAATGAAACTGTCAATCCCCCAGTCAAATCTCTTAGTGCTAAACGGTTTAAGAACTACATAATTGAGAAGTAACAGGTGTCTAAAAGCTATACGTGCAGTTTAAACTTGCACAGGCATGGTTTAAAGTTCCACAGGCATTACTGAATTTTCATCTACATCTCAGCAAAACAATGTATCACATTTGTTTGTTTGTTTTTATCAAACTTTATTTGTTCTTCACAAAATGCAAATGTCCTCCCTTCCAGGAGTTCTACTTTGTACTTTGGAAATGATTCTATTGGCTTTTCATTATTTGTGCTTTTTAAAAAAAAAATGTTTAATGCTTCTTACAACCTGGCTTGGAAAGATTTATGTTCTGAAGAGTGGGATATAAATAAATGCAATAAAGAAATAAATAGTAAACATTGCACCAATGCTACATTATAGCATATTAAATACATGATCCGTTTTTCAAGGAGCGACAGAAGATCAACAATTTACAGAAAAACCAATAGCTATCTTCATTCCTGAATTTGAGTTTTAGTTTTGAAGCAATAATAGCAATAACTGTCAGGGCTGGAGTCAGACAAAAGGTCAGGACACTATATGGAACTGGCGGAAATGACTGGCAGAATCCGAGACCAGGGAGAAGAGTCAGTAGAAGAAGATTGGAAGAAATTTAAAGACTATCTACAGAAACACTGTAAAATTAAGGAATGTTAAAAGGATGTTGGAATGAAGCAATGTGGTTTTTGCAGTAATGTTATATAGGGTTAAGGAAGAATGGATTGTTAACAGGTCAGAATGTAAAGTTACAATATATTAAGGTAAATTAATAAGATAAACACAAGAATGGAAAGGACTTGCTGAAACAATCAATTGATCTAGAATACAAAAAAGGGAGGTGTGAGGAGGTCAAGGAAATAAGTAAATGAAAGATAAGTTATGGAAAGATGGATTTCTTTTTAACTGTTTTTACTTTTTCTGCACTTTGTATTTTTTGTTTTTTGTTTTTCCTTATTTTTGTAATTTTTTTCTGAAACTTTAATAAATATTATTTTTTTAAAAAAAGACAAAGGTCAGTACAAAAGACACGGCTCTGCTGTCAGTGAAGTTGACGCTTTATTCAAGGAAACGGCATAAAACTCAGCAACGCTCCCCAGCTGCCCCTATGGAGCAGCTGCCAGGACTGAAGGTTCCTGCCTTCCATCCTTTCTAAGGCTCCTCCTCTCCCAGATGTTTCCCAAGCAGTCTCAAGCTGCTTCTGTGCACCTCTGGCCTCTGTTCTGCCCTCCTCCTCATTCTGTGTGTTCTTGGGATACCAAGGGGAAGGGGAGCTTGTCACAGCAGGAGAGGGAGACTCCATGGATTCTTCTGCAGCCTCTTGACTTCCCTCCTCTGCTTCAGCCTCGGAGTCTGAACTGCTGCTCCCTGTCTCTTCCTGCCCACTAAACCCTGTTGCTCCTTCAACGTCCAGCTCCTCCCCCCAAGTCTCTCCCTATGACCTCTCCTCAGTGTCCTACCACCAATTCCCTGGGCGCTGAGCCATCTTCAAAAAGGGGGGAAAGAAGAACCAGGTAACTACTGATCAGTGAGCTTGACATGAATACTTCTTTGCGCAGCACCTAGTTAAACTATGGAACTGACCACCAACTTGGTTTTAAAAGAGGATTAGACAAATTCATGGAGGACTAGGCTTTTTTAAAACAACCTTTGTGTGTTTGGAAACCATCGTTCTAGAGCCACTCCATTCTTTTCTAATGTATTCAATGTCTGAACCTGTAACAGCCCGAACGTGCCAGATACCTTTTCCCCTTCCGAGTTATTTCCCTGCTTAGTTCTTCCTCTTTTCCCTTCCCAAAGGTCAAGAGCTTGTGGCTGGTGTCTGCCTTTGCAGCCCTGCATGAGAGTAAGCGAGAGCGAGAGAAGAGCAGTCCTTCCTTATGCTCTTCTCTAATAGTATAAAAAAATTGTCCAGTAGCACCTTAGAGACCAACTACCGTATTTTTTGCCCTATAGGACGCACCGGCCCATAGGGCGCACCTAGTTTTTTTGGGGGGGGGGAATAAAGGGGGGGAATTATTTCCCCCCCAGGCGCGGGGCTGGGGTGGGGGAAGCCCGAGCTTTCCCCGACCCCAGCCCCCAGAACAGGCTGCTATCCGCAAGCCTTGGGAGCCCGGCAGGAACTCCCGCAGGTCTCCCCAGGCTTGTGGATATCTGCCCGAAGCCCGGGGCATGCTGCTCAGCGCGCCCCAGGCTTCGGGCTGCAGGCTGCTGTCCGCAAGCCTTGGGAGCCCAGCAGGAAGTCGCACCAGGCTCCCAAGGCTTGCGGATAGCTGCCCAAAGCCCGGGGTGCGCTCTGCTCCCCGAGTTTCGGGCTGCAGGCTGCTGTCCGTGCCGGGCTCCCAAGGCTTGCAGATAGCTTCCTGAAGCCTGGAGAGCGAGAGGGGTCGGTGCGCACCGACCCCTCTCGCTCTCCAGGCTTCAGCGAAAGCGTACATTCGCCCCATAGGACGCACACACATTTCCCCTTCATTTTTGGAGGGGGAAAAGTGCGTGCTATAGGGCAAAAAATACAGTAAGTTTTTTCTGGGTATAAGCTTTCGTGTGCATGCATATTTCTTCAGATACACTTCTTCGGGTATCTGAAGAAGTGTGCCTACCCAGAACAAACTTAGTTGGTCTCTAAGGCGCTACTGGACAATTTTCTTATTTTTTTATTTTATTTCAACTGCGTCAGACCAACACGGCCACCTACCTGAATCTCTAATAGAATGTTCACATTAGTGGTTTAAAATGTGAAGCCACTGTTGCAAACACAGCCCATCCCTGTGCACATCTGGGACGGGATGAAGACACCCTCACCCATATACAGCAATGGATCAAAAAATTCTTTTCCTCTCTCTAACCAAAGCTTCATTTTTGATTTAGTACAGAACAAATACAATGTCTCACAAGAGATGATAACCTGCATATGTACAATCCATACTGGGATCTATAGGAGAATCAAAGCTGTTTTGGTTGAGGTTTTGAGACAAGTGTAGCTTTTTAGCAGAAACAAACATTACAAAATTTATGCTGCGGTCCTGTACACACATCCATGGGACTAAGATCCCTTGAAGAAAATAAGACTTGCTTCAGAGTAGGCATGCATTGGATTGCCCTGTTAAAGAATGTAACATCTTATTCAGATGCATAAGTTTGCAAGACAAGTAAGAATGGCTATAATGTTTTCATTCCATCTGTAAATATATAATAATAACAGGCACTTACTAATTAGGAATATATACTTGCTTTAGCTTGCTTTCTGCTTCTGCAGCTTTCAACCTTTTCTGAATACAATACAATAAAATAAAATTAGAACATAAAAGCAATCCATATAAATTATAACTAAATCTGATACATTTTCCCTGTCATCAACAAATACCTCTCTAGGTATACAAAAAGTCAATTCACCTTGAGGAAACAAGGGCTGCAGTTCATCCCTTTATGTTAGCACCATGGATTTATAAAGTAGTTTCTGAATATTACTGATCAGCAGGGCTGAAAATATTAATCAGTACATTAAAGAAATGAATTCATACCATAAGAAATTAAAGCAACAGATTTCAATCATGGCTAGAGCCCTGCAAAGAAACTGAACCAATTGCACACCACTTAGTTAAGGCAATACATGGAAGATCACAGGAGGTAGAAGTTACAAGAATGGAGACTCTGACTAAACATCAGGAAGAACTTTCTGATATTAAGAGCTGCTTGACAGTGGAACTGTCTCCCTCTGGAGCTTGTGGACTCTCCTTCCTTGGAGGTTTTTAAGCAGAGGTTGGATGGCCATCTGTCAGGGATGCTTCATTTGAGACCCCTGCATTGCAGGGGGTTGGACTAGATGACCCTTCAAACTCCACAATTCTATGATTTCATCCTCACAACAATGTGATGTAGGTTAGGCTAAGAGATGGTGACTGGCCCAGGGTCACCCAGTGAGCTTCATGACTGAGTGGGGATTCAAACCCTGGTCTCCCAGGTCCAACACTCTAACCATGACACTACACTGTGCTTGGGGGTTCATGTGTAGATCAGGTACAGTGGTGCCCCGCAAGACGAACGCCTCGCAAGACGGAAAACCTGCTAGACGAAAGGGTTTTCCGTTTTGGAGGCGCTTCGCAAAACGAATTTCCCTATGGGCTTCCTTCGCAAGACGAAAGCCCATAGGGAAATCTCCGGGACAGCGGGGAAGCGCAGCGCGTCTTCCCCACTGTCCTCGGACCTCCTCCGAAGGCTGGCGGTGGGGCGGAGAGACCTCCTCCCGCCGCCAGTCTTTGGAAGGCTGCTCCGAAGGCTGGCAGTGGGGCGGAGAGACCTCCTCCCGCCGCCAGGCTTCGGAAGGCTCCTCCGACGGCTGGCGGTGGGGCGGAGAGACCTTCTCCCCGCGCCAGCCTTCGGATGGCTGTCCTGAAGACTTGCGGTGGGAGGAGGGTTTTCCTTCCCACCGCCAACATTCAGAATGCTGAATGTTGGCGGTAGGGAGGAAAAACCCTCCTCCCACCGCAAGCCCCGGGAACAGAGGAGAAGCGCTGCGCGCCTTCCCCTCTGTTCCCGTACCTGTCCTGAAGGCTTGCGGTGGGGGGAAAAGCCCTTCTCCGCACCGCCAGCCTGGCAAGCGGTCTCCATAGGAACGCATTAATTGATTTTCAATGCATTCCTATGGGAAACCGTGCTTCGCAAGACGAAAAACTCGCAAGAAGAAAAAACTTGCGGAACGAATTAATTTCGTCTTGCGAGGCACCACTGTATACCGTATTTTTCGCTCTATAAGACGCACCTAGTTTTTAGAGGAGGAAAACAAGAAAAAAAACATTCTGACTCAAATGTTGTTGAAGAGGCTTTGCGCGGCTATCCCTCTTGCTATTCTGGCTTCAGCGAAAGCAATGCAGCCTGCATTCGCTCCATAAGATGCACACAGATTTCCCCTTACTTTTTAGGAGGGGAAAAGTGCATATTGTAGCGCAAAAAATACGGTATATGCATGTTCCTAAAGACACATGTAACCATAAGACTTCAAATAATTTATCTGCTAAGACAGTGGGAAAATATCGAATTCCATTGCAATGTTTCAATAATAAGAAAATAGGTAAGAAACAGCTAATTAAAAACATACTGAACACAATAGTTTTTTGTTAGTCTCAGTGGCAAATGATCCTCCTATGCTTTTTCCAGAAGAGATCTCTGAGTTGGAGAGTTCCACCCAAAGTCAATCCAGACATCCCCCACCTTAATGAGACATCTGCCAGTCATGTTCACCCACTCAAAAAGGAGTTACAAGTTTCTAATCATTCATCAAATGTCAGCAAAACTGAGTATATAGGATTATAATGACTACTACAATAGATTGCAATTAGAAGTTAGAAGCATCTGTTTTGAGAAATGTAACTACATTGTTCTTACCTGTTGAACATATCGATCTGTTGTTTTCCACATATAGTAGTACTCAATTATGCTGGTTAAGGACTTCCATGGAAGCTAAGAACACATATAAACAAAACCAAAAAAAGCCCATGAGGTGTCAAATCTACAACATCCTGGGAACAAAAGACTTTAATAGCAAAAAGTGAGAACTCAGAAGTTCCCAAGCACATAGCTACCCAACTGCCACAAAGCTAGATGTTGCAGAAGTGAGTTAACTCTTCTTTATCTAGCTTTGTGTTCCCCCTTCACTTTCCCCATGCATCAATTAGGCTTAAAAAACACCAGTAAAAGCTGTTTTTATCAACCTAGTTGCTGTGCAAGGATGTACTGCAGAGCCAAACTGGGGTGGTGTCAGTCCCAGTATGGAGGCCCTGTGGGCTGCATCTCACACGTAGTCGTATGATTTCCAACATGCCTCAGGTACAATGTTCTAGATGATGTTAGAAACAAGTACAATGTCTAATCTGTTCCAGCCTCCTAAGACTAAACCTTTAAAGCCTTGATCACCATTGGCTTTTCACAATGCATTTCCAGCTGGGAAAATGGTACCAGAACTCATAGAATCCTAAAATCTTAAGAGCTGGAAATGACCCCGAGGTTCATCTGGTCCAACCCTCTGCAATGCAGGAATCTCAACTAAAGCATGCCTGATAGATGGCCATCCAACCTCTGTTTAAAAACCTCCAAGGAAGGAGAGTCCACCATCTCCCTAGGAAGGCCTTTCCACTGTCGGACACCAACTGAGAGCCAGTGTGGTACAGTGGTTAAGAGCAGTGGACTCGTAATCTGGTGAACCGGGTCCGTGTCTCCGCTCCTCCACATGCAGCTGCTGGGTGACCTTGGGCCAGTCACATTTCTTTGAAGTCTCTCAGCCCCACTCACCTCACAGAGTGTTTGTTGTGGGGGAGGAAGGGAAAGGAGAATGTTAGCTGCTTTGAGACTCCTTCGGGTAGTGATAAAGCGGGATATCAAATCCAAACTCCTCCTCCTCTTCTTCTTCTTCTTCTTCTTCTTCTTCTTCTTCTTCTTCTTCTTCTTCTTACTGTCAGAAAGTTTTTCCTGATGTTCAGTCGTTTCTTGTACCTTGAAGCCATTGGTCGGAGTCCTACCCTCCAGAGCAGGAGAAAACAAACTAGCTCCATCTTCCATGTGACAGCCCTTTAGATATTTGAGGATGGCTCTCATACCTCCTCTCAATCTCCTCTTTTCTAGGCAAAACATATCCAGCTCCTTCAACTGTTTCCAGACCCTTGATCATCTTGGCCGCCCTCCTCTGCACACCTTCCAGAAGATGGTGAGACAAACTTCTCCTTCTTTGGAGGTTTCTAAACAGAGGTTGTCATGGATGCTTTAGTTGAGATTCCTGCATTGCAGGGGGATTTTAGGATTCTCTGAGTTAAATTGTGGTGCTCAGAATTGGACACAGTATCTCAAGTGTGGTCTGACCAAGGGAGAATAGAGTGGTATTATTACTTCCCTTGATCTGGACACTAGACTTCTGTTGATGCAGCCTAGAATGGCATTAGCTTTCTTTGCTGCTGCATCACACTGTTGACTCATGCTAAGCTTGTGGTCCCTATATCCTTTTCATATGTACTACTGGTAAGCCAGGAGTCTTCCATCTTATATTTGTACAGCTGATTCTTCCTTCCTAAGTGCAGACGCTTACATTTGTCCCTAGTGAAACTCATTCTGTTAGTTTGGGCCTAGTTCTCCAATCTGTTAAGGTAATTTTGAATTATGATTCTGTCTTCTGTGACATTAACTACCCCTCCCAGTCTGGTGTCATCTGCAAATTCGATGAGCAGCCCCTCAAATCCTTCCTTCAAGTCATTTATAAAGACGTTGAACAACAATGGACCCAGGACAGAACCCTGCAGCACCCTACTTCTAACTTTTTTTCAGGATGAGGATGAACCATTAATGAGTAGTCTTTGGGTTAAGTCAGTCAACCAGCTACAAATCTACCTAAGGGTTACATTGTCAAGCTCACATTTTACCAACTTCCTTGCAAGAATATCATGGGAGACGTTGTCAAAAGCCTTACTTAAATCAAGATGCGCTACGTCCACAGCATTCGGCTTATCCCCCAAGCATGTAACTCAGTATCCCTAAACTATAGCAGCAATTTGGAAATGGCATGGGACACATGGGGAAGCGAATTTGCCACTGCACAAATGGAAGATGTTCTGCTTACACACTTCTTTAGATGAATACTGCCCTAATTTCTTTAACTGGAGAATGCTGTCGTGATTTTCTAGATGTGCAATGCCGTTTGCCTACTTACAAAATCTTGCTGAATATCAGTAAAATCCTTTCCATATTTTTCAAGGGCTTCTTCAAAGAGATTTGCCTCAGAAGCAGACCATTCCTCCATCTCATCCCTGCACAAGACAGGCCCACCCTGGGGCACAAGGGCAGAAATTGCCTTGGAAATGTCATAGATGTTTTTGTGCAAAGTATCCATGGCATGGAACTACATAAAACAAACCAAATACAAAGTGTAAAAAAAGAAGAAGTTCCCAATACATAAAAAAATGCAACACATTTCAAAATAAAAAGCTATGAATGAAACTAGGGGACTGATACATATCAGGGGGCTGTTTGATGTTTTATTATGTTTTTATATATGCTGTAAGCCACCCAGAGTAGCTGGGAAAACCCCGACAGATGGGCAGGGTAATGCTACTGGAAGGAATATATTATTATTATTATCATCATCATCATCATCATCATCATCATCATCCTCTAATGCTGGCATGAGGAATATTTTTGGCTCCACAGGCCAAATCCTTACCAGGCCAAATTTTGACAGGTGGGTGGGGAAATCACCCAATGTCACAATGACATCTGGTCAGGACTCCAAAGTTGCTGCTAAAACAAAGCTCCCCCCCCCTTGTTTTAACATGGGCAAGGTATTGCTTAAACTAAGGAAGAAACCTTCACTGGAGCAGTGGTTCAATGGTTTGCACTGAACTGCCCAACTGGACAGGATTTAACCACCCGGTGAACACCAATGAGTAGGGGTTAAATTCTGTTGAACTGGTACAGGAAACCCCTTCCCAATTAATAAACTCCACATCAGTCATACAAATCATTTAATTAAGCATTGTAAATGATCACGAGCTTAAAATTTACCATGTACATCCTAGATTTTTTTTGTTTGTTATAGATTCACAGCTCCAATTGGCTCCTAACTGAACTGTCTCTTAAGCACACAAACGACACCAATGTAAAATGCTTCAGGACTCTTCCAGTGTTTTCAATCTGATACATTACTCTCTTTTTGCCATTATGCTATAGAGGTATTACTTTTAACTGAAAATCCAGCATTAGGATTTATTTTCTTAAATTCTTACCAGTGTGATATCCCTAGATGCTGCCGCAGCACTCATGTGTAAGCTTGGCTGCCGAACAGAACTGCTGCAGTCTAGAGCGCGAGCAAATGTACCCACAGAGCTAAAAAAAATGAAGAGAAGGTTGTCTTTCCGTGCAAGAAAACACACACAAAGCGAAGAAAGTAATAATAATAATAATAATAATAATAATAATAATAATAATAATAAATTTTATTTATATCCCGCCCTCCCCAGCCGAAGCTGGGCTCAGGGCGGCTAACAACAATAAAACAATACAAAAGTACAACACAAACAATACTCTAAAATCATTCATTATAAAATTAATTAAATTCAAGCCACTGGCCACCATTGGGCCAGAGCTCCGCGAAGATTGCCGAGGGAGGGAGTCAGGCTGTGCCCTGGCCAAGTTTACAGCAAGCACTTTCAAAAACAATTTGGTATGTATCATTTATTTGTACGAGGAAAAAAAGCATTTTTGTTACATTTTCATTGACTTCAATGATAATACACAGTTTCCCCAGACATAGTAGTGACCATTGCCCACCCCCTCTCAATTTTGTCATCGCAGAAAACTGTCTACCTTTATCAGGGGGAAATAGGTAGTGTGTGTACCGGAATCTAAGACAGATGTCACAAATGCCATGTTTCAGCTCACTCCCTCATCAGGTTAGGAACTTATTTAGATGACAAAGTCAACATTGTAGGAACCAAGAAGACCCATCGTGTCCATCACCACAGCTATACTGGGTTCACAGATGGCTGCTGCAAATGTTTTTTATTATTCATTTTTGCATACCCCAAAAGGATGGAAATTTGCTACATCAACTTTATTCTATTTGAGATTCCCTCAGAAGGAAAACATTGAAATGCAGGTTGTCAATACAAAACTTGCCCTCACCACTCTTAAGCAAACGCCATGTGTCATGTAGCATCGCTGAGTCCAGTGAACCGTGGGAGCTACGACTCAGAATCTACAACATGCATAATGGTGTCAGTGAAGTACGCTCACAGTCAACCACCAGCCTCAGCATACCTGCTGGAATTGTACTAATGAAAACTAGGAATCTGTTTAACAAAGGACAGCTGCTGAAATCAACACTTCCCATAAATGTATTTTCCATCAACTTTCACAGTGTTTTAATCCAACAGTGCAACATTCCAGAAGCCTCAATGGCCAGTGGTTTTGCTACAATTATTTTACGCACATTTAGAGATCACTAAGAAATTCATACAAGATACAAGTTGAAAGTGAAACCCTTTCTTCATCATCAAGTGAAAAAAGCACAAGCATATCTAGCTACCTCCAGCAGCTCAGTTTAAAATGTCATTTGAATATGAGTCATTTTAATCATTCAGTGCAATACCAGTTGACAGAGAAGAATGAGATCTAATAGCTGCTGAGGCACATTATCATCCTAAACAAGGCAGGAGGAAGAAGTAGAAGTTGTATGTTTTTATCTGCATGTGGAGATTGTGCAAGAAGACGTGAGCTAACGGGGCTATTTTACACTGAAAGTCTGTACAGTCTGAACAATGTACTTGAAAGATGAAGGTGTTAGACATCCCTTGAAAAGCAAACGCTTCACGGCAACCACTGTTTAAGCACCAAATAAATACAATTCTTCTGCTACTAATCTTCCAAACTGTGAGAAATAGGAAAGTTGTGCAAGCAGAACACCACCACTTGGATAGTCATATATAAGCCAGTGATTGCTGGTTGTGATATATCGATTAGACAAGATTCTGTTCACTCTGGGAGAGCAGCTCACTTTGTTTTGGGTAGATACAAAAGCCCTATTTTGACATATTAGCTGTAAATCCCAATCAGAGTAATATTGTAGACTTGACGGCTGTGACAGCGGTTGAGATAGTTCTCAATTCTATGCCCTTTTCAAACACCAAACCAGGGATCTTGCATTGCCGTTTCCTTATCAACTTTTGCTGGGGGAGAGACAGAGGTATGTTGACCATATATAGAGACTTTATTCCTTTTTTTGGTGCCACACTTCCTTACAGGCTTTTGACACTCTTCTAGAATTTTCATCCAGTATATTGAATACATTCTTATGCTTCCTCTTCCTTTGTGATATACTTGGTCCATTGAATTAGTAAGTGAATGTCTTTCTCCTCCCTCTGATCCACTCTAGGTAGGGAAGTCTCATTCTCTTGAGTATGGCACTTTGCCAGCTCATTCACCTGTTTTAACATGAGATCATCTAATAGCTCCCTTCGCTCCACTGCTTGCATCCTACCAGTAGCTGGTGCGTTTTCAGCCAAAGCCATCTCCGTGGCCAGATTAATGACACATTATCCCCAATTAGCCTCTTGCGCTGCACCCCTGTAGTCAATATAGACAAGACTGGCGGCTAAAGATTGAGGTGTACGTTCATTGCCAGCTACTTCATCCCTCAGGGGAGGAAGCTCGTAATTTTATTTTGTCTTCATTGTCTAACATGTGAAACATTTTCAGATACAAGTGGTGCTCCCTGTTTCTTGTACCCTTGTATAGTAAGACCCGCGACTCCAGGTTATACACACAGAGGGCTTCTCTGAAGTGCTTTTCTCATAGCCTCAGGCTCTTCCGCTCTGTCCTTCAATGTCCTCTTACTTCAGGGTGGAAGAGAGGGTGGACCCTTACCTATTTTATTCAAAATCTAGGTGCTTAGCTCATCCTCAGGGTAAGCCAGAAAAGTTATTGAGATGATGAATATCCGGGTGCTATATTGGTTTTCACAACTTAAAACTCCAAAAGTCTCTGCACGACTATGGACTCCCAGCCAGAAACTTGTATCTTGCAGTTAATAGAGATTAATTTTAATTAATTAATGTCGGTTATTTATATGCCACTCTGGACAGCTCCCAACAAAATAAAACCCTTTTGTGTTAATTTAAAAGAAGATAAGGCAAATATGCTCAATACCCAGCCGTTAGGACTGCTGAGTCAATTGCAACATTTTAAATATATATATATATCAAATGAGCTCAAAACAAACACTCTCACAGTCATCCAGCTGGAATCCCACTTGGGCAGCCATTGTATGATATGAAACAACTGCCTCAGACAACAGCAGTGCCATAGTGACTAATCCGGCATTGTACAGGCAACAACCGTTTTGAGCGCGTTCAAAGCATGCGCAACCGTGCACATGCGCATCACCGCAAACCCAGAAGTGGCAGGAAAAGGGGGCGGGACCAGAATGGGGTGGGTTGTAAGTCTCTGCCACTGCACACAATGACCTGGAACGCAACCCCCGCACAAATTGGGTGTTGCCTGTATTGTATTGTGTGAGATTGGTCAGATCTCTGCCACTTCCAAACTTCTATTCTTTTCAGAAGAGATTACACCGATATTTTGAAAGTAGTATTGCACCACTATGCATGGCATATTTTGATAACTTCATTGTGTGGCTGCTCAGTCCAAGCAAAGAATGAGATTCTGATGCTATCGAACAATGAATCAATGCAACAAAGCTGTTGCATTTAGAAATGATGTCTGCAAAACAAGAAGGAATGCGGCTAAAGAACTCTTGCTGCATCTCCCATTGATTTTCATACTGCTTCCATAACTTGAGGAAGAACGCACGAGTGAAGTCAATATACTCTGTGCTTTATCAGGGATGAATAACTAGCATGAGAATCGGAATGCCAGAAATGTGCCAAATTCAGCAACTGTCCTGTGTTAAATGATTGCCTACCTGCACATTTCTAGCAGGCATATTTATGTTTTGATGTAGGTTCGTAGATTACAAGTCGTTACCTCCTCTGCTTTGCTGGACTCCATGCTGCCAGCAGCTCCACCGAAACATTTGCTTAAGTGTGAGTCTTTTATCAGCTCCATCTGAGGTTTTCATGTCAAAGTAATCTGAAAACAGAACACAACTGATGTAGCAATTTTGCACATCTTTTGGTTATGTAATAATGAAGAATTGTGTAACGTGACCATAAATTCTTTGAATCCAGTATGACTATCACCTTAGTTCATACAACATTGGTTTCTAACCCGGGTGGCGGATTGAAATATTGACCAAAATTTTAATTCAAAACCGTCATCTTGTCTTCCAGTATGATGGCTTATACACACTACTTGCTGGAGTGGCAAAATGACTTCTCTGACATTCACTGCTTGTGGCAATGAGTTCTGTACAGGATGTACACCTTGACCTTTTTGTTTACCACTACCAGAGGAAAAAGGAGGACCTCTGCTTATTTATCTCATGTAACCTCATATGCACATTTAGTTCTCCCCCAAGTTGATGAAATTCGTTTTCATGAGCTTGAAACCTGAAGAAAATCACAGTTTAAGAAGTGAGAATATACAAAATCAGTGCCTAAATGTGGAATAAGGCACCTGTCGCATGTTTAAACCTTACTAGAGGCCTATGCCTAGAGCAAGTTGAATTGCCATCAGGGAATCCAAAAAAGGTACTAGCAACTGATGAATACACTTTTCTGTCCAAGTACCATTTGCTAACATTTGTTTGTTTTCCTCCAAGGAACTCTGTGATGCTCATGATGCCCAAGCTCTTCAAAGCACATATCAATCTCATGCCATACAAGGACAATGCTCTATAAAGCCAATGACAGAACTCAACAACAAGGGACAGGAGAGCTGTATCAGATGAATGCCCTCAAGACAGTTCTCCAAACATCTTGCTTTACATCTATATGCTACTTCCTTGTCTCAGGCCTGACTGCAGCTCCCATCTCCTTTCCTTCTAATTATTTCATATGCCACACACCTGAAAACTATTGCTAACTGAATGTTCACACTTGCATGAAGGATACAGAAAAACCACTATCAGTCTTTCAAATCAATGGAATCAGGAAAGGTCAGAGCAAATATTTGCTATTGTGAGGATTTCCATTCACAAACGGTTTTAGAACAGCAGCAAGCTGAAGAATGAAAACTTGCTTCCTTCAGTCAAGTATCATTTGCAATGTTTGTTACCTACCACTATACCTATATTAATTCCTCCATGTGGGCAGTATCCGCACCACCCAATCTGATGCATGCAAGTGCTACAAGCCATACATTTTAAACTCAGTAACAACTTCCAAAAAGCTTGCAATGAAGACATTATTAATGTTGACTATATCATCAACGATCAGGACATGGCCTTAGTATGCAGACAGCCCTTGTGCAAACTTACTGAACATTTGGGGACACAGTGGAAGAGATCAGTGAATTATCTGCTTTACTAGCAAACCGAATCATTGCTAATGAATGACTCAATCCCAAAACAATGGTATATAAACATTAAGATTATAATTACCATAATGATGCAACGGCAAACAAAACATTTTGTTTGACAAACAGCAAGCATTTGTTTAGGGGAACAGTATAATCAGAAAGCGGGGGAATAACCAGATTAAGACGCAAATTGTGATGTTTTTCTCCTTACCGTGCTACTACAAGGAACTGATCTATCTGTTTGTCTATTAGTGGATTAAATGCTTCCCAAACTTTTGTTTCAAGTTTTGATTGGTCTCTGCCATCATCTTCACCTAAACAAATTCAAATAAAAAAAGGGTTTATCTAGGCAATCTGGCAAAACAAATAGCGTACTGATGAGGAGTTTGCCTTCCACAAATCTTGGAAACTACAGAAAACATTTAACATTCAATGGTGAAAAATGCTACGGTTGTCTCTTTTGTAGTATTGCCAAGAAGAGTTTACTTCCCGCAGAATAACATGAGTGAAAAGTACACATCCAACCATTCAGCACTTCATATGCCAGCCCCATTTCCCCAAAGAAGCCACTTAATTCACATGTATACAGAAGCTTTGGAAATACAGAACCATTAGGTATCTCCTGCTCAAAGTGAACAAAACATGGCAGCTCCCACACACACACAAAAAGCTGATCACACCTGCTGATCTCTTAAATGAGATCCCACTCCAGCCTGACAAGGAGAACGACAACAAAGGCAAGCATTGGAGCAATGAACTTTGCAGAATAGTAAAGTTCTCCGAGAGGGAGAGTGCCGGAGTGTTACTGATTTGTCTCTCTCGTCCCCTCTTGTGTAGCAGAGATGAATTTAAGACTGTGATGTGTCATGTCCTCCCCTCATTCACAAAAACTGCTGGCTAATAACACAAGAGGGGAGAAGTCAAAAGAACCCTCTTGGCAGGAAGGCTGAGTTAGCGAACTCTCTGTGATAGCTCCATTGCCTGTGAGCCCCGGGTGCTAGGTGCCACCAGAAAGTCTCATGCTGGTAAAAGGTGCCAGGAAAAAGAAAAAGAAAGCCACAAGATTTGCAGACTTACAGGAAAAGGAAGCTAAAGAAAGGACACCTTTCTTTAACCTAACAATGATGATATTATTATTACAGTGGTACCTCTGGACGCGAACGGGATCCATTCCAGAGCCCCGTTCACATCCAGAAGCAAACGCAACCTGCGTCTGTGCATGTTGCGATTTGCCGTTTCCGTGCATGCGCGTGACGTCATTTTGACCATCTGCGCATGGGCGAGCAGCAAAACCTGGAAGTAACGCACTCCGTTACTTGCAGGTCACTGCAGCGCGCAACCCGAAAATACTTATCCCGAAGCAACTTTAACCCGAGGTATGGCTGTATTATATTATTATTTATTTAGATCAAGACAGATAAATGACATACACAGAAGAGGATTTAAGGCAAGGCAGAAAAAGGGTAAAAACAAAACAAAAACCATTTCAAAGAGTGAACAAATGCTAAGTTCTGCCTAGAACAGGGGTCTGCAACCTTTAAGACAAAAAGAGCCACTTGGACCCGTTTCCGAAGAAAAAAAAACTGGGAGCCGCAAAACTCGTCATTATAAAAATAACTTTTTTGTCACTTTTTTATTATTTGTTTGACCCCTCAGAATTACTCCTCCTCATAGAAATAAACATTAAATTAACAAGTTACCTTTTTGGGTGTGTGTGTTCTTCACTCCCCTTCAAAACAGTGACCAGTGTACATGCCCCCTTTCAATGCAGTGACCAGCGTACATGCCCCTTACAATGTAGCGGGCGGGCGGGCAGGAAGGTGACGTCGGGACGGTGCGTGACTAACGCACGCACCGCCCCCATGTGACGTCACAGCCAGTACAGCGCCCGCCACAGTGGGGAGTGTCGGGGCGCACAACGCGCCTCCTCCCCTCGCTAGTATCCGCCCCGGAGCCGCAGCAAAGGTGTAAAAGAGCCACATGCGGCTCCGGAGCCGCAGGTTGCCAACCCCTGGCCTAGAACATAGGACCCAACTGACCTGACTAGAGGGAGGGAAGATCTGGAGGGTGGGATGGCTCCTCCCCCGGAAGAGCTGCATATCCTGTCCAGTGGGAGGTGCCATCCTATTAACTGAATGTCCTCCAGTCCAAAAGTGTTTTTTTTAAGAGTGTTCCATATAATTTATTCTGAATTTTTCAGATTTAAGCTTAGTGTAAAGTTGAATTTGAATTTTAAATGTCTGTGTTTCTTATTCTGGAATTATTTTAAAATGCTGGAAGCTGCTGTGAAACATTTTAGAAAAACACTATAAAAATATTTTAACAGAGGTAAACCAAGATCAATTACCATTACAGAACCTATGCACGTTTAGACAGCATGAAAGGACTAGTTAGTGTAACACATCATTTGATATAGAGGCTGTGAAAGCATTCTGCAGTTCCTCAAACAAAAACCTTAGAACCCAACAGTTTCCAAAACCTTCTACAACACAACATGAATTCTTTATGGATTCATGCAGAAATCAGAAATGAAATTACCTTCTTTCAGTAAGTCTGTTACATCGGCCTGGTATTTGTTTCCAACTCTGATTTCTCCTTTATCAGCTAGAAGAGTCTTCTGCTGTGGATCGTATACTAGTGAATAAAAAAAGAAGTCCTGGGGACAGGAAGGGAAGTAAAAATTATAGCATTCCCAACAACTTGAATCATGAGTATAGAGCCACGCCTAACAATTTTTGCACCAGCAAATGGGAACAGAAAACCTGGTGGTGAGAAATCAAATGCATATAAAGTATGTACTCATGAAAAAAATTAAAATTACCTTTTACAAATTATCATTTTAGGAAGGAGACAGCAATGTGCACCAAATACATTGGGAAATGCAGGTGTGTATTGTGAAAGTAAAATTTAAGTTGCTAGGCAGGATGTTCCAATCCAGGCTCTCCAAGATAGCATTCTCAGAAATGCTACCTGTTCCTTTTTGGAGTCAGCTAGATATAGCTGTGCAATCTCAATGGGTGAATGAGATAAGAGTGTTGACAGGAGGAGTTTAGATTTGCTAGGCACCAGAAAATCATTTGACCAAAAACGATGAGCTCTACTCGACGCGAAATGTAACAGATTGCTGGCACTTAATGGCAGAAAAATTGCAGAATATTGTGGGGTTACACAGTCCTGCTGGCTCCCCTGAGCTTGCTTCTCCATTACTTGGTTCCTCAAACTTCAGTCTACGGGTGGTTGTGCAAAGCATGCTTGGGCAAGCATGCCTAGCTACTATCATCAATGAATTAAATTGACTCTCATTTATGGGGAGAAGCAGTAGGATACAAACACTTCGAGACTTGCTCCATTTGCCAACATAGGCACACACTTCTATTTGGCACCTAATCAACAGCTTGTTCTTTTCCATTTCTTCAGGTTAGGATTTGCCATGACATTTTGGCACTCGTTTTGCACTTGGCACTAAAGATCCTTATTCAGTTTTGCAGACAACCTCTCATTTGCTCCTTAACTCTGTCCCTTCTACATTGTGTCCCCTACCTCTGATCACTTCGTATTTCCACTTTGTGTTATGGAAAAATCCCTCTCACTTCTAGACAAGGCGTCAACCTTGCTCACTTTTTCATCTTAAGAGAACTTCCTCCCTCATGAAGCCTCACCTTTAAGTTAACGTACCTAGGAGACCACATCACTCCATTTGCAGACTGATTTCTAAGAGATGTTTATGAATATACCAAATATACCAGAGATGTTCATGAATTGCCAAATATACTATTTAAAGAATTGCCTTCATATGCAGCACTAAGAAGTTATGCCGAAACAAACTGCATGGGAGTCTAAACGTTTACAGAAGCCCCGTCACAGCTCCTGAAGCCTCAGAAAAGACGAAAGTAGTATCTTAGAATTGTATATTTTACAAAAAAGTGAAATACACTAAATAGAGAACTTTAGTCCCAACCATGCCCACCTGTGATTTAGGTGGTAGTTCTTCATAGTATGATCCCAAGATGGTGATAATATTGTCCCACTTCAAAGCATTATTGTAGAGCATGACTTGGTCATTGTGCTCCCAGAAGCCACTGCACATTGTGCTCCGCCACAACTTCCTGGTTTGAAACAAACCACGGTTTGCCATTACATCTGAATCGAACAAACTATGGTTTGCTTTTTTAGAAAGGCAGAAGCCACCTTCAAACCATTGTTTCTAACTCTGGTTTAGAGGCAAGCTATGATTTGCACACGCCACAGTTGGTGCAGTTTGGATGCCACAGCAAAGTGCTACGAACCAGGAAATCAAGGAGGAAGGTGGATCATGCCATTTGGTCCTGAGCCTAGGGCTTGCTGATCAGAAGGTTGGCGGTTCAAATCCCCACGACAGGGTGAGCTCCTGTTGCTTGGTCCCAGCTCCTGCCAACCTAGCAGTTCGAAAGCACGTCAAAGTTCAAGTAGATCAATAGGTACCATTCTGGCAGGAAGGTAAACGGCATTTCTATGCACTGCTCTGGTTTCACCAGAAGTGGCTTAGTCATGCTGGCCACATGACCCAGGAAAACTGTTTGCGGACAACCTTCAGCTCCCTTGGCCAGTAAAGTGAGATGAGCACCGCAACCCCAGAGTCGTTCGCAACTGGGCTTAACTGTCAAGGGTCCTTTACCTTTGAAAAAACATCGGACAACTGCTCTAAGCAAGTGTGGCAAAACAACTTGAATATTTTCAGTTTCGTATATGTGTGCCTACCTCACGTTCCAGATAGGATTTAAGGGATTCTGTTTCATTTAAGAGTGTAACACTGCATTTCCCTCTAAAAAAAAAGGAAGAAAAATAAGATGAGAAAAAAGGGCATTTGGAATGCCTGCATTACGTAAAATACAAATATGTTCTTAGGTTTATTAAAAATCATTACACGAAAATTCTACTTAATTATTCAGTCCACACCTAATATGAGTGGCTGGTAAGGATTCCAATTGACGTGAGAGAAACAGTTCTCGGTGTCGCAGTTGATGTTTCTGTTTCTCTGGTAAATCAATCTTTTCTGGGTTTTCCATCTCTTCTTCCATTTCTCCTAGTTGAAGATGAAATAACATTAATCTGTGAAGATGGTTGAAATAGTACTTCAATGCACTGCCAGATGAAATTTTTACATTTAAATTTAACTACCCAGCATAGCATCAGATCATTCTTGTAACAGAACACTGCTATATAGCCAACTTTATTTTTTTTAAAGATGCAACCCTGTTATATCCTGCTTCAGGTCATGATTTGCATGTGCACGCTAGGGATGTGTCAGGGAACTGCCATCGGAGAAACAGGAGGTGAAAGGGCTCACAGAGGCTGAGAGAGACTTATCAGCTGAGGAGGGGACCAGCAGGGGGAGAGGAGCGTAAGCTAAACAAATCCGAGAGGAACTACACCGTATATGACCGAGAACTACTCGCCATTCACGAAGCGTTCCAGAGATGGAGACACTTACTAATTGGTGCACAACATAAGGTGCAAGTGTGCACGGACCACAAGAATTTAGAGTATTGGAGAACGGCACGAGTGCTCAACCAACGACAAGTGAGGTGGGCACAGGAGTTCTCCAAATTCCATTTTGAAATTTGCTATGTGCCAGGTCCAGAAAACGTCAGAGCGGATGCTCTCTCACGCAAACCTGAATATTTGGAGGGGGGGGAGCACCCGAAGAGAGACATATCATCCCAGAGGACCGCTGGGTGTGTGGGGCGGCCTGGGTGGGGCAAAGGGAACTGGTAGAGGGAACGGTGAATGATGAATACGCCCAGAATAAGCTCAGAGGTTTAAGGAGAGAGGGAGAAGACCCCAGAGGTTTTGAAGAAAGAAACGGGGCATTGTATTACAAAGGGGCACTATATATACCCGAAGGGGAATTGAGAGGGAGAGTACTCAAACAGCTGCACGACAACCCCACAGCGGGGCATTTTGGGCAACACAAGACCATGTGGTTGGTTACCAGGGAATTTTGGTGGCCCAAGGTGAGGGAGGATGTACGGGAGTATGTAAGAGGGTGTGACCAATGCCAGAGAGCCAAAGGAGAAAGGCGGGCACCAGCGGGGTTATTAGAACCGTTACCCACACCAGAACGACCGTGGGAGGCGGTATCGATAGATTTTATGACTGATCTGCCGAAATCCAAGGGGAAAACCGCCATACTGGTCGTAGTAGACCTGTTAACTAAGATGGGCCACTTTGTAGCTTGCTCACATGCAGTCACGGCGGAAGAGACAGCTAAATTGTTTGTAGAACATATTTTTAGGCTGCATGGCGCCCCCTTGAGGGTGGTCTCAGACTGAGGGAAACAGTTCACGTCCAGGTTCTGGAGGAAGCTCATGAGCTTGCTGCACGTAGAGGTCAATTTTTCGACTGCCAGGCACCCTGAGACCAACGGGCAGGCGGAGAGAGCAAACGGTATCCTCCAACAATACCTGAGGTGTTATGTCAATGACAGAGAGAACGATTGGGTCGAAAAGTTGGCGCTAGCGGAATTTGCCTACAATAATGCGGAGAATGTGTCCACCGGGATGAGCCCCTTTTTGGCTAATTATGGGTGCCACCCCAGGGCGTTTCCAGGGGGAGGAGGGGAGAGATGGAGTGTCCCGGCCGCCGAACATTTTGTAGAAGAAATGGAAGCGATCCATCGTCAACTCCAACTCAACTTAGAAAGGGCCAAAGAAGAATATAAGAGGCAGGCAGACAAGAGCAGAAGGGAAGGTGAAACCATTAGGGTGGGGAGTCAGGTGTGGCTGTCAACCCAAGGGTTGCCGTTCAAGGGGGGTTGCAAGAAATTGAGACCCAAAAGATTGGGACCATTTGAGGTCATTCAACAGGTCAACCCAGTGGCTTTCAGACTCCGGTTACCGAACCACATGAAACTGCACCCAGTATTCCACAGGTCATTATTGTCACCGTATAGGGGGGAAGGTGAAGGGGTCTCCACACGGGGGCCAGTCTTAGAAGAAAGGGAAAGCAGCAACCATGTGGCGGAAATCATCGACTCCAGGTGGAAAGGTAATCAGGTGGAGTATTTGGTCGCGTGGGAAGGGGAACCGGAGTCGGAAAACGCCTGGGTGACGGCAGAGGAGGTCAATGACGAGATCTTGATCGAAACGTTCCACCAAAGGTTCCCCAGGAAACCTCAGTCAGTAGCGAGGTTCCGGAGGGAGTACTTTGGCACCACCGACGAGGAAGAGGAACTGGAAGGATTCAGGGAATCGGAGTTGGAAGAAGGAATAGACTCCGATGAGGAGGAGTACTTAGAAACCAGAAACAGCAACCGGTGGAGGGAAGTGTTCGAGACTTCGGAAGAGGAGGGAGGTTCTTTCAGGGGTTTTGCTCCCTCGCCTCCCGCAGAGGAGGGGAGGGGAGGTGGTGAAGGGGGCCCTGGAGGGGAGGTGGATGTCAGGGAACTGCCATCGGAGAAACAGGAGGTGAAAGGGCTCACAGAGGCTGAGAGAGACTTATCAGCTGAGGAGGGGACCAGCAGGGGGAGAGGAGGAGCTCCAAGGGAAAGTGAGTCGGAGGGAGGGCTCAGAGACACTTCAAGCGAAAACAGTGGGGAGGTTTCAGGACCTCCCATAGGGACACCCACTCCTCGCCGGAAACTGTCACGCCGAGAGTCCAGAAGACGCGTTTCCGTTAAGGAACTTTTATGCTGGAAGAAGTTCCGTAAACGCCCACTGTCTGATGCTACAAGCGACTGACGGAGCCATGCTTAAGGAGCTCCGTCACAGACAGAGGTTTGTGGACTTAGCCAAACTCTGAGGGACTAGGAATTTTACGCACAAGCAGCTCATCATCCCATCACAGGATGCAAAGAAAACAGAATTAGTGAACTCACTGCATAATTTGTGAACCACCTTGGTCTCATGGTTACTGGGCTAGGACATGCCCAAAAGGTTGATGTCATTCACTACACCAGAGGAGGCATCAGATGTTGACATAATCAAGCAGCTGCTAAGGCCTAGAGCCCAACCACTTTCAACAGAAATCCTATTTCACCACTTTTTCTAGGACTTATTGAAAGCATAATAGTTGCCTACAGCTTCATTGCAGCTGCTGTGGCACCAAGCTGTCAGACATGTAGACACTGTAACAGATCTATACATGCACAGTCTAACCCCATGCAAGTTTACTCAGAAGCAAGTCCCGTCAGTTTAGCAGGAATATGGAAATTGAGATGGGTATAACCTATCAAAAGGAATAGACCAAACAGGAAGGGAGGAGTAGCATTATATGTAAAGGATGTGAAGAGATCCAAGACTTGGAGCATGGAAGGCAGACTGAGAGCATAATGGTGAACATTTCAGAAGAGAGAAACAACAGTGACATTACTGTAGGTGTCTGCTATAGACCACCAAGACAGACTGAAGGTTTGGATGATGTCTTCCTAGAGCAGATTACCAAGCATTCAAAAAGGAGATACATGTTAGTAATGGGAGACTTCAACTTCCCCATGATCTGTTGGAACTCAACTCTGCCAAGAATGTAGGGTCTGACAAATTCCTCCATTGTCTCACTGACAATTTCATTTCCCGAGGGTTGAAGAAGCAACAAGGCGATCATCTATCTTGGACCTGGTCCTCATCAACAGAGAAGAACTGATTGATGAAGAGGAAGTGCTGGAAGCCTTGGGAGAAAGTGATCATGTTCTCCTGGGTCTCATTATACAAAGCCAAGGGAAAGCTGAGGGTAGTTTGATATGCACTCTGGACTTTAAGGCCGATTTCAGAAAGCTTAAGGAACTACTGGGTGAGATCCCATAGTCGGAAATACTCAAAGAGAAGGAAGTCCAAGCTGGATGGGGATTTATTAAAGGTGAAATATTGAAGGCAAAAAGGCAAAAAAATCCAACAAGAAAGAAAAGTGGAAGGCATCTAGAAAACTGGTGTGGCTGCATAAGGAGTTTACAGATGAGCTGAGAGTTAAGAATGGCATCTATAAGAAATGGAAGAAAGGAAAAATCACAAAGGAGGAGTATATGCAAGTAGCCAACAGTTGCAGGGGGAATGTCAGGCAGGCCAAAGCTCAGAATGAACTCTGACTTGCAACAGAAGTTAAAAACAAAGGTTTCTTCAGCTATGTTTGAAGCAGGATGAAAAACAAGCAAGTAGCAGGTCCTCTGTAGTGGAAAAGGTGAAGAAATGCTATTGGGTAACAGATAACTGCTCAACACCTACTTTGCCTCTGTCTTCACCCAAAAGGAAAGCAATGCCCATCTGGTGATAACAGAATAAATGATGGAAGGAAGGAGCTGCAGCCCAAGACAGGAATAGAGGTGGGAAGGGAACACCCAGCTACTTTAAATGAATTCAAATCTCCAAGGCCTAATGAGCTGCACCCAAGGGAGCTTGTGGATGTAATCTCAGAGTCTCTGAGAGACCCCCCAGTGTAGGAATGAAAAACACGGCAGACGAGAGGTAGGTGTCACATGAGGCGTCTGACTGGGCAAGCCCCAGGCGTCTCACTTTTATTGAGTATTAACAAGCATTGCCACAGGTGTGCTTGTGGCTGATTGGTTGATACAAACACAAAGAAACTTGTTGCTGATTGGTTAACATAAGTACAAGGCGGGAATTACATGTGAGAGGTGGGAATTACATGTGAACATTAATCATCGATAGATTAAAGGCTGGGAAACGAGGTTGGGACTAGGCAACCATGGAACCTCCTAATTAATTATAACTAAAGATTGATATAGCATAAAACAATTACTAATGATTGATCATAACATGAAAGAATATAATAATCAAGTTCTGTAGATGTGGTCAGCTATGCATTGAGAACAGGTCATCATGAACTTAAGATGAACTGAGCAAGGAAGGAAGGAATGTCTTGGTGTTTGGAACAAGTTTGTACAGTGTGTGCAGAAACAGAGAAAAGAATATAAGCGAGACTTCCCAGAATGCCAGAGAAAAGAAGCAATACTTCCCATTCACATAAAGCCACAGTTATGTGCAGTAAAAGAACTTATGTGCAGAAAGAGAACTTCCCTTCACCCCAGGATGGTACACAAGGAGTGGGGAGGGGGGAATCATTCTGTCTGGCATGCTTAAACATTTGTGCAGACAAAACAATTGGAAGAGCACAACACTGCGTTCCACCCAGCAGCTCCCTTTAGCATGTTATTTAAAACTAAGTCAACAGTTTATCATTTAAGTTAATAATATAGAAAGCTTACTTGCATGTTTGTCAGCCAGTACAATTAATGTGCTTGAGATGTCCCTCCGTCTATAGAAACACACCACTTTTGCTTCTACGTTTCCATTGGCTGTCTGTCATAGGGAGCAAAATAATAATAAAAATTTAATTTCAGGTGAGAAGCTTAAAGGGTAGGTATTTAAATGTGGCTTAAATGGTAGGTATATAAATGCTTTATTACTAACTACACCACAGAACACCAATACTAAAAACCAAAATGAAGCAGAATGCAAATTTTATAATACTCAATTTATAATGTACTTAGCAACCAAATGATTTCATTTTGATTATTTTTCTTTGCATATTAGTACACACAATCATTAGTGAGTGAAGAAAAAAGATCCGATGTAATATTCTAAACATCAAACTATATTCTGCTACTATAGATCTTAAGTCAATTTTCGAATAAAAACCTAGAGATCAGCTCTGGGGGAAATCAGACACATTAACTTCAACCTGATCTAGACAGTTATAGCCTTCCTACAGTTATCCATGCTGTCCGGTAACCTCTTGTTTTGGTTGCTTCAATTACTCATTTCGATTAATCATTATGAAATTATAAAAGGCACTAAGAATCACACAAATGGCCAGTTTTCAATGAAATTGATATAATATTTATACTATGTATACCATTGTACAGGGCTATTTATAGGACTGTCTATGAACAGGATTTACTTAAAGCAAGCTTTTGTCATATATCTGAGTCGGCACTATGGACTTTTTATATTTATGCAATTATTTCATACTTAATTTTAAAATTCTATTACATTATCTTAATGCCCAAGTATAATCATATACAGCTATAGCTGTTCATATTCCTATAAGGGACACTGAGCAGCATGTCCAAGTGAAATGAATGGGAAACATTTTTAAATGTGGCAGACACTTCAAAATAAGTCAATGCATACCCCCAAAGCAGCCACAAAGTTATTTGCATATTCCTTGCATGACTGATGTCCAGAAGATTTTGGATTTCAGGACAATCCCACCACATGGGGAGGTATGTGCTGTGGAGGCACAACCTCTCCAGCATTTTGGTGAGGCTCCTGAGCATATCAGCACTAGTTTCCCTTGTGTTAGGTACAATCTGAGTTCTTTCCTTTTAGCCGAGATAGATTTAAAGGGAGGTTTAGACCACATTCTAGTCCATTGGGTGGGGTCTATGTCATCCTCCCATTGTTTTTTGATTATGTCGATGGGTTTTGTGGGATTTTGGAGCAGTATTTTGTATATTGTGGATACCATCCCCTTGCCGTGTCCCTTTGCTGCTAGGAGGAGGTTTTCAAAGATTGTCATGGGTCTAGCTGATGCTGACTTCACTACTGCAGGTATGTCCAAAGTCCGTTTTGGGGGCCTAATCCAGCCTGCCGGTCAGTTTAATCCAGCCCCTGTGGCAGTTTATTTCCTAGGGTAAAATCCCCAAAAAAACCTCAACAACTTCAATCCTAAAAAAAGGTTAACAACTTTGGTTGGCCCCCATGGCCCTTCATTTCATCAAATCTGGCCCTCTTTGAAAAAAGTTTGGACACCACTGCACTACTGTATTGTTTAAAAAGGCATGTAATTGGTGGTGTGTTGGCCAGGGTGTCTGGGTGTCTCCTAGTTTGTCTTGTATTTCTTGTGTCAATGTGGGTTTGTTATTTTTGTAAAAGTCTGCTAGGCGGCATAAGCCTTTGGTTTGCCAGGTTTTTATCTGGAAGTTTTGTGCTATGTGGCAGAATAGTGGGTGGTGAGCCAGGGGGATTAGTGGGGATGGGTTAGGGACAGTTTGCCTGCTTCTTCCTTCCATGTGCTGACCCCCTATTTCAATATTTTTCTTAATTCTATCACTTTACAAAAAGGTAATTGAGAGTTAGCTGAAAATTATAAAAACTGTTAGCAGAACTAGCAAGTACCGCCAATACCTTCAAAAGTCACTGAGTGCACTGATATATTTTTTACCTTATTGAGTTCTTCTATTCTCCTTATCAAATATGGATTACTTGAAGAGTTTTCAAAGTAGACATAATCTGGGGAGGGGGGAAAAACCAATCTTGAAGTACAAGTTTTAGACACCTAAAGCTTATAAATAAGAAAAAATGACTACATTTTTTTTACCCACCCCCTCCCAGCGACACACATTCACACCACCTTTAAAGATCACTTGTTTGTGCCATCATCAAATGCAGTGATATCATCCCCACTCCCAATACTTATGCATCACTCACTCCCCATGGGCTCAGGCAGTAATGACACATCAAATCCATTCCAGCCCATAAAGGTAAAGGTAAAGGGACCCCTGACCATTAGGTCCAGTCGTGACCGACTCTGGGGTTGCGGCGCTCATCTCGCTTTATTGGCCGAGGGAGCCGGCGTACAGCTTCTGGGTCATGTGGCCAGCATGACTAAGCCGCTTCTGGCGAACCAGAGCAGCGCACGGAAACGCCGTTTACCTTCCCACCGGAGCGGTACCTATTTATCTACTTGCACTTTGACGTGCTTTCGAACTGCTAGGTTGGCAGGAGCAGGGACCGAGCAACGGGAGCTCACCCCATTGTGGGGATTCGAACTGCCGACCTTCTGATCGGCAAGTCCTAGGCTCTGTGGTTTAATCCTCCCCAAATTGCTCCCGCCCTCATCAATTCTGGTCTACAGGCAACTTAGCTTGGACCTGCCCACTTCTGGTCCTCCCACAATAGTTAGGCAGCGAAATCACTTAAGAGAAACAGCAGCCAGTCTGCATGAATGCTTTGACAGCAAAGGAGGGCTCAAAATTCCACCCTTCTCACTCAGACGGACACTTTTGCCCATTTGCCAGGTCAAAAACCATTGTTGGCAGAGAACAACTCAGCATAAATCATTTTTTTAATAAATAAAAAACCTGCTGCAGATTGCTTTTGCATACTGCTATGGGAATATCATTGACAGACCATATAAAAATACTTATAATAAATAATAATAACCCATACAGATGTGTGGGTTTTAGAGGATGATTCCAGGAATGGATCGAAAGGTGAGAGATTAAATTACCATATTTTTCCATCTATAAGATGCCCCCACGCATAAGACGCCCCATATTTTGGGGGCAACAACCAATCGCCAGTCCATCCTAGGCACTATCCGTGTATAAGACGCCCACTGAGTTTTGACATATTTGGGGAGGGGGACCTAGTCTTATACATGGAAAAATACAGTAGTTTGTGAACAAAGATTATGGGGAGAGGGGAGATTTAAAAGAGAAGGGAGGGAACTCCTGAAGGGTTCTGCCAACCTTTGAGAATACAGTGAGCTCCTCGCCTGTTTCCCTTTTAAAACTAATCCCACTGCCATCTCAAAGGCAGGGTGGTATGGAGTTGGTGTGAGAGACTCCCCAAAGCCTTTGTGAATCTGTCTCTTTGAGATGCCAGCAAGATCAGGCTTCAAAAGAAGACTGCCCTTTGAAAGCATTGCCTGCACACCAGACTTCTCCCTTTGGCAAAAATTGTCCCATCGCCCCATTTTACAGGGGTGGAGCGAATTTTTGAAAGCTGTTTGCAAAAGGTGTATTTTGCAAACAACAGCTACTTGCAATGTTTTCAAAAGACAACTTTATTTCTCCCCTCCTCACTGGTTCCTCAACCCTGGTTTAAACAAACCATGAACAGTAAGCCAGACATATTTTTCCGTGTATAAGACGCCCCCATGTACATTTGGGGGGACTCCAAATTAAGAAAACACCCCTCAGCACTACCAGTGTGTAAGACGAGCCCCAATTTTAAACCCAACTTTTTGGTTAACAACCTAGTCTTATACACGGAAAAATACGGTATATCAATTTGTAATAAAAGGGCCTTTAAAAAAAGGAATAGGTCATCATTTTTTTAAGTCTCATTACATATCTGATGTAAAGACATGCCACATGCCTAGTGGCAGCTCATGCATCCAAGTTACAAGAAAACATTCACCTGTGACCGTAATGCCCAAGAGCCTAAGGGTCAATGCTATAATTCCATGGAAACTGGCTATAATAGACATCAAAACCACTGGCATGTATTCAATTGCAGGACAAACTGCACAGAACATGCCTGCAGTGTGCAAATATCTAACACTGCCACATACTAAGGGGTATCAAAAGTTTACAAATTGCCACAAAGATTACATTAAGAAAACTAACATGCAATGAAAAGTTACCAGGGTGGGGAGGTTTACACGCAAGTGCCTTAAGCATTCTTTCAAACAGTAAATAATAAAGGACAACAGAACAATTTAAGCAGGAGATAGGAATGCTGTAGAACACAATGGTAGATTAAGAAAATACAGTGGTGCCTCGCAAGACGAAATTAATTCGTTCCGCAAGTCTTTTCGTCTTGCGATGTTTTTCGTCTTGCGAAGCACGGTCCATCGCAACTGCGCCTCTTCAAGCGGCTTTAAGAAAAAAGGGAACAAACTCGCAAGACGTTTTCGTCTTGCGAAGCAAGCCCATAGGGAAAATCGTCTTGCGAAGCATCGCAAAAAACGAAAAACCCTTTCGTCTTGCGCGTTTTTCGTCTTGCGAGGCATTCGTCTTGCGAGGTACCACTGTGATGTGCTAGGTGCCCAAAAGGTTTCAAAAAGCTGCACACCCCTTCAGATGTCCAACCTGCTGTTTGACTATAATGCTTTCATTATTCCATTCTAAATCATTTAGCTCATTTTGGTCACTTATGCATCAGTAAGTCCCAAAAGCTTCCAAAACCAGGCAATCAGTGTCACAGCCCTATCCTTAGGCAAAATGAGGCAACCACCTCAGGTAGCATATATCAACAGGAAGCCCTCCCCCCCAATCTTTGTGTGGTAGGTGGCCTCTGCTGCTACATCTGAAACTGCCCTTAGGTGCAGTTAGAGATGGGAAGGCCTGGAAAAAACTGGGGGGGGGCAGTTTTTTCCCCAGTTTTTCCCCAAAGCTGTTTGGGGGGGGGAAAACAGGGGGGGAAATCATGCAGTAGTGTTGTCAGTGTTGAAGTCATGTTCAGCTACCAGTCAGGTCAGCTTTTGTGACTAGAATGGGAGAGTTGCCATCTTGTCCTTTGCCTCAGGCAGCAAAATGTTTTGGGACAGCCCTGCAAGCAAGCAACAAATAGGTGAGTCTAAGTGCAGCTGTTGAAGAAATCCTCTACACTGTAGTGTATGAGGAGATCCCTGAATAAAGAAGTTGCTGTGTTTGTTTGCTGTGCATGCCATGCTTATATGGTTTTAGATGTATTTTTAGTTTTAGATGTTATGATTTATGTGGAAATTGTTTTCCATTTGGTTGCGTACCTTTTGATGTGTTTTGTTTACTGTTTATGATTTTTGTTATGTTGGTAATTATGTAAATCTTGTCATGTTGTAAGTCGCCTTGAGCATTGTTTTAACTATGGAAAGGCGACATACAAATAAAATGATGTTGATGATATAGCTTGTGGTTTTATACAGAATTAGCCATAAGAGAAATGGAGAAGTTTAAATTAATTTTTCTAAATTAATTTCCTCCGGGAGTGCTGATCCATAAAAAAAACTTGTTACTACAGTATGAACTTATTTAACTTTGTGCGTTTTAGATACAGTAATACCTCTACGAACCTTCACCCCGTCGACTGTCCATTTCAGCGAACGTCCGCAGCAAATCCAGAAATACCAGAACAGGTTACTTCCAGGTTTGCCGCTCGCGCATGTGCAGAAGCACTAAATCGCACTTCGCGCATGCGCAGAAGCACAAACTGTTCCGCGTGTGCGCGCAGAGCAGCGCTTTGTTGAACATCCCTTTCGTTGAGTGTCTAGGGCTCCGGAACGGATCCTGGACTCAAAACTGTCGGAAATCAAGCCCATATCAGGAGAAACTGCAACTCTCCCAGGCAACCAGCTTGCTCTCCTGTTGACCTCCCTGGCTGCATTCCCCAGCAAGATCCAGGCTAGGTCGCAATAGGCGATCCTTCTCAGTGTGAGAAGAACACACGCCCTCTTTCCTGCCCCCCGTGGCAGGGGAAAGAGATGGGAGGAGAACCTGAGCTTACAGGGTTAAACAGCTCAGAGTGTACGCCCTGCCTACAATTTGGGAGGGGGGAGATTCTGCGTCATTTCCGAGACTCTCCAGCCTTTGTTCTTTTTCTCTACTTTCGCTTTTGAGGAGAGTGGACGTGTTTTCACGATGCTGTTCGACAATGGATAGTCTGCTGTAAATAAAAACTGCTTCTAGCTGCTAATATCCTAAGTGGAATTTATTTAAGCACACTGAAGAAAGCACTTGAGTTTGCAGCTTTCTCTGACCGCTGCTTAACTCTGCGTTTGCTCAGAGCATCGGAATGTGGCCCTTTGAAGTCCGGAGGCCTGGCTGGTAGCTGCGCAGCCGAAGCGGGCTGGACGCCAAGGCTTATCTGAGCAATAAATCTTCTTCAAGAGATCTTGTACATGTACAAGATACAGAGAGGTTACACCAGTTGCAGATAAACCTTCAGAGAAAGATATGACAATGGCTGCGGCTAGGCCTGACACACTATCAAGGCTTAAACTTCCAGATTCAACCATTGGAATGCTCTCTTGTACCTGCAACCTCATCATACAAAACGCTCTCAAGATAACCCATGTTCTGCTAGAGTAGACAGGTCAACAAATGGACCAAAGCTGCAATCCTAACTGCACCTACTCAGAAGTAACTCCTATGGAATTCTCTCAGGTAAATGCAGGAATCTGAGCACAAAGGAAATCAGAAGACAGTGGGTAGCTGAAATTCTGTCAATTTGTTCCTGACCAGACCATTAGCGTGCTGTAAAGCGATTGTCCTCACAGAAAGGACTGGAGAGAGACCAAAAATTTAAATCTGTCTAGTGCTGGAAAGTTAGAAAGAAATCAGGAATCATTACTTATAAATGTGGTGTTTATGGTGGTGTTAGCTGTGAGAGTAAATAAAGTTTTCAATTTATATGTACTGAGTGAAGTGTTCTTTTGAAACAGGGGCTGCCTGGCTGTCTCTGGGAGCAAGATAAAAGATCCACAGACATCCACATGAAATCTTGCCTTTGATGCGTAAGGTGACTTTCTGCGGAAAATGTCTAGCTGTCTGTCAACCGGTCAGCCCCACACCTGCAATATGGGGATAATAATACTGTCAGAACTGTATTACCGGTCATGGATATAAAGTTATTTAACCAAATTTATATACCACTTACTTGAGAGAAAGCCTCTAAGCCGTCTACAAAGAATAATCTGACATATTCATCACAGATAGCAATAAAAAGAAATTTATTACAAATTGACATAAAACTTTATCAGAATATTGAGTGTTGAAAATTACATGCCTAAGTAGAACAAAAGAGTGTATAAATTCTAACTACTAATTCTAAATGCACTCCCCTCTTTGTTCAAAGTATTACAGTCACCTTACAAATCTTAGACAAAGGAACTTTATTTTACTTATCTATTTAAAGCATTTTTATCCCACTCCACATCTGAGAAGTTTCCCAGAGCATCTTACGGATTAATAAAAAAGCCCCTGTCCTCAATCTTACAATCCAAAAGACACTACATAAAAGGAAAAAAGGATGGGGTGGGAGTAAGAAAAAAGTAAACTCAAATACTAGTTATAGAGTTCTATATACCAGAATTCACCTGTTCTTCTACTTCCTCACTATCATCCAAAGGTCTGGGAGAGGAGGAATATTTGTGCCTGGTGTCTAAAGTTACATAACAAAAGCACCAGATGAGTCTCCCTGGGAGAGCATTCCATAAACAGAAAGCCACCACACAAAAGGCCCATTCTCATGTCCACGTTCTGGACCTCTTGTGGAGGAGGAGAAAGAAAGGTCTCAGATGATGATTGCAGAGTCCAGTTTGGTTTATAGCAGTCCTTGAGGTATTCCAGTGCTGAGCCATTTAAGGCTTTATAGATCAAAACCAGCACTTTGAATTGGGCTTGGAATCAGAGTCAGGCCAGGTTTGGTGTAATATGCTCAAACCGTCTTGCCCTGGGAGCAACCTGGTCATTGAATTCTGCACCAGGTGAAGTTTCTGAACCATCTTCAGAGACAGTCCCACTTCTAATGTGTTGCAGTAATCCAGAGCATAGACAACGGAAGTTAGGTTATCCCTGTCCAGATAGGGGTGCAGCTTTGAAATCAGCCAATTGAGGCCTTCTTCTTCTTCTTCTTCTTCTTCTTCTTCTTCTTCTTCTTCTTCTTCTTCTTCCCCGCCCATCTGACTGGGTTTCCCCAGCCACTACATCTTCCAACTATATAGGAGTATGTTGTTGTTGTTTAGTCGTTTAGTTGTGTCCGACTCTTCGTGACCCCCTGGACCAGAGCACGCCAGGCACCTCTGTCCTCCACTGCCTCCCGCAGTTTGGTCAAACTCATGCTGGTAGCTTCGAGAACACTGTCCAACCATCTCGTCCTCTGTCGTCCCCTTCTCCTTGTGCCCTCCATCTTTCCCAACATTTTTTCCAGGGAGTCTTCTCTTTTCATGAGGTGGCCAAAGTATTGGAGCCTCAGCTTCAGGATCTGTCCTTCCAGTGAGCACTCAGGGCTGATTCCCTTCAGAATGGAGAGGTTTGATCTTCTTGCAGTCCATGGGACTCTCAAGAGTCTCCTCCAGCACCATAATTCAAAAGCATCAATCCTTTGGCGATCAGCCTTCTTTATGGTCCACCTTTCACTTCCATACATCACTACTGGGAAAACCATAGCTTTTACTATACGGACCTTTGTTGGCAAGGTAATGTCTCTACTTTTTAAGATGCTGTCTAGGTTTGTCATTGCTTTTCTCCCAAGAAGCAGGCGTCTTTTAATTTCGTGGCTGCTGTCACCATCTGCAGTGATCATATAGGAGTATAGCTCTGCCAAATGCTTGGAGGAAGGTGAGGTGATTGCCTTGTTCTTGTGGAACACACATCAAAAAATGCACATCTCAGCTGAAGTAACTGAACATGAGAGAAGAGACTTTTAAGTGCTTGCTCTTGCACCTGGTCTACTCCACAAGCTGTCATTGCAACACAAAGAAAAATGTCATCAAGAAAATGTTAGGATGTCTCTGAAAGTTTGAAGGACAAAAACAGGGACTGGGGAGATACACTGAAGGCAGGACCTTCTTGGTGGTAGCACTGCTATTGTGGAACTCACTCTACAGCAGATCTGTCAAAGCCCCCTCCCTCGTGGTTTTTAAGTATGGTCTTCAAAAGACCTTTTGGCTGTCTTCTTTTTCTATTTTAAACAGCTGTTTTTACTGCAATTGTTTTCTATCCTGAATTTTTATTGCTTTGCATTGCATTTATAGTAGCTTAATATTCAAAGTCACCTTGTGAAGGCTTTTAGCTTTGAAGACCAGGGCAGAAGCACCTGAATAAATAAAACACATGCTACAATTACTCTGCAGTAAACACATTTGTCGGGGAATCCTGAACTTTATTCATCTGCATTCCTCTTAATGGCAACAATTTACATGGGGTGATTTCACCAGTATATCATTTTATTATTATTTATTAAATTTATATATCAAGTTTCAATTGGGAATCACAGGGCGGTTTACAGTGTAGAAACACAAAAATGTGTAACATAATAGCAAGCAAAGCAATAACCCTCATACGCATACACAAAATCACACAGTTTAAAAGGCCATAGTTTGTTTAATTACCTAAGGCCTGGGAGAAGAGGAATGTTTTTGCCTCGCGCTTAAAAGTTTTATTTATAGTATTTATTTATTTATTTAAATATTTATATACTGCTGTATCATAAAAAATATATCACAGCAGTTTACAACAGTATAAAAACATGAAACCAAACAATAGCTTCATAAGAAGTTAAAAAGAGAAGTTTAAAAGTAAAAGAAATTAAATAGACCATGGGGGGGTGCTCTTAACTGCCAGCATAGGACTGGAGGAACAGAAAAGTTTTCAGCAGACATGAACTGGCACAGAAGGTGCCCACTGAATCTATACTGGCAGGGCATTCCACAGAAATGGACCAAAGACTTGATTTCTCGTTGTCAAATGAGCCTCACCACTTCACCCAAGATGCTCCTACAGGTGATCTCCGTGGTCAACCTGGAATATAAAGGTTCAGGAGATCCCTAACATATTCTGGGCCCAAGTTGTCCAAGGCTTTGAAAATCAAAACAAGAACCCTGGACCTGGCTTGGCAACACATGGGCATCCCATGCAGCTTTTTTAACAATGGTGTCACACGTTCTTGACCAAAAGTCCCAACAGCATTCTGGCTGCAGCATTCCAAACCAGACCCAAGAGTAACCCTACACAGACATCATTACAGTAATCTAGCCTGGAGGCTACCAATGTATGAGCTACAGTGGTCAGACCATCCCTGTCCAGGAACGGCCATAGTTGGGTGAACCACAGGAAGCTGGTAAAAGATCTCCTAACCACAGAGGACACTTGGGCCTTTAGTGACAAAGATGTCTACAGGAGTACCCCCAAGCTATGCACTTGCTTCTTCAGAGGGAGTGCAACTTCATCCAAAACAGGTAACTTGCCAATTGTCCAAACATGGGAACCACCCACCCAAAGAGCCTGTCTTCCCAAGATTCAAGCACAGTTCATTGGTCCTCATCCAGTCCATCACTGCGTCCAGACACCGGCCCAAAGCTTCCACAGTGTCTCCTGATGTGGTTGTTACGGAGAAGTAGAGTTGCATGTCATCAGCATACTGGTGACACCTCCCTCCAAAACTCCTAAGGACTACACGCAACAGCTTCATACAGATATTAAATAGCTCTGGAAAGAAAACAGTACCCTACAGAACCCCACAGCACAAATGCCAGGGGGCCAAGGAACACTCACCAATGCACCTCTCTGGAAACCGCCTTGAAGACAGGGACAGAACTACTGTAAAAGAGTGCCTCAGATATTCATCTCACTAAGCCAATGCAGGAGGATACCATGGTTGATGGTATCAAAAGTCACTGAGAGATCAAGCAGAAGTAATAGGGTCGCACTCCCCTTGTCCCTCTCACGATAAAGGTCATCCAAGGCTGTTTCAGTTCCAAAACCAGGTTTGAACCCAGAATGCCAATAATAAATAATAATAACAATAATAATTTATTATTTATACCCTGCCCATCTGGCTGGGCTTCCCCAGCCACTCTGGGCAGCTTCCAACAAAATACTAAAATACAGTAATCCATCAAACATTAAAAGCTTCCCTAAACAGGGCTGCCTTCAGATGTCTTCTAAAAGTCTGGTAGTTGTTGTTCTCTTTGACATCTGGTGGGAGGGCGTTCCACAGGGTAGGTGCCACTACCGAGAAGGCCCTCGGCACTGGACCTCAGTGTCCAGGTAGAACGATTGGGGTGGAGATAATCAGTCTCTTCCAGGAATACCTGATGTTGCTCTGCAACTACCCTCTCCACCACCTTTGCCAAGAAAGGGGTGTTGGCGACTGGTCTATAGTTGTTACTCTGTTGGGTCTAGGGTGGGATAGCTGAGCAGCAGTCTCCAATTCAGCCACCTGACCCTGGGTAGCTTTAATAAACCAGATTGGAAAAGGATCTGATGAGCAGGTGATCAAGCACATCACTTAAAGTATTCTGTCCACATCTTCAGCCCACATCAACTGAAATGATCCCACAACACCAGACTCGACATTGCATTGGACATCTCAGCTGGTACTGTTACAATAGCAGCATCTAAATCACTGCAGAACCGAGCAACTTTATCATTGAAATGTTTAGCCATTCAGTTACAGCTAGTTACCGTGTGCTCCAGAGGTTCACCCCCCTAGTCAGGAGTAATCAACCTCTGGATCATACAGAACAGCTCCAGTGGGTGGCTCCTAGGAGATGCAATGAAGGCAGTGAAGTTGGATTTCTTCTGTCTAAGGAGGAGTGGAAGGAGTTTGCCCTCCAAACGCAAGCAAGGGGAGGAATCCACAGTACACATAGCCCATACCTGTTAATCTCCTTGACTGCTTCTTCGCAGGATCTCCACCACACCACCCACATGTTCTCCAATGACTGCTCCTTCGCCCAAACTTCACACACACCATACACAGTTCCATGTTTCAGACATTGTGATATATCACTAAAAAACAATGTTTGGGTGGTGATATATCGCAATGTTGAAAGCCAGCTATCGCCCAGCCCTCGTTCTCACCTGCAAGATATATCCAAAAATAAGCCAAATGATCTGTTTCCTTGTTATAAAACAAGTTTGGAAGGAGTACTCTGGAGTAGAAAATCAGCATAATTTCCCAACTCCTCACTTGATTTACATAATATATAAATCAAGCTGCCAGGATCTGGAGAACTAGAATATGACAAACCTAACTGTGAGCCATGCTGGTAGTGAGGCAGGATGTAAATGAATAAAATTAAAGAATCACAGTTCAGCAGCATTCCCACTCATACACCCTCAACAATTACCATAAAACCAACACACTTTTTTGTAATTTTATGTACACCGCTTAGAGATGCTAATGATTAAGTGGCATATAAATACTAAACAAACAAATAAACAAATGCAACAGATTGTCAGAACAGAATGAAAGCAGATAATATGAAAGGAATGAAAGAAGACAAAAGCAGGATAAGAGTTCCAGCCACACCTACTTTGCTTTCTCTACCTGACTGCAAAAAAGCAAGCGTCTCAACAGACACTGGGCCATAAAGCAGGTCTCAAAAGTCAATGTTCTGGCTGCATCCCAAAACAATTTCAAGTCAGGGTCTGCCTCCAGTATGTATTACAGGAAAACTCTTATGCTAACAACAGGTTGATCTCTCACACTCCTTCAAATAGATATTCTCTAACTAGGGAAATGACATTTCTTTAAAAAATCTTTTAAAACACAGTTTTCTAAAGAGAAAAAAGTATAAAATTTAACAAACCGCTAATAACTAATCAAAGCAAAAGGTAGAATCATAGAATCATAGAATCATAGAATCATAGAGTTGGAAGAGACCACAAGGGCCATCGAGTCCAACCCCCTGCCAAGCAGGAAACACCATCAGAGCACTCCTGACATATGGTTGTCAAGCCTCTGCTTAAAGACCTCCAAAGAAGGAGACTCCACCACACTCCTTGGCAGCAAATTCCACTGTCGAACAGCTCTTACTGTCAGGAAGTTCTTCCTAATGTTTAGGTGGAATCTTCTTTCTTGTAGTTTGGATCCATTGCTCCGTGTCCGCTTCTCTGGAGCAGCAGAAAACAACCTTTCTCCCTCCTCTATGTGACATCCTTTTATATATTTGAACATGGCTATCATATCACCCCTTAACCTCCTCTTCTCCAGGCTAAACATGCCCAGCTCCCTTAGCCGTTCCTCATAAGGCATCGTTTCCAGGCCTTTGACCATTTTGGTTGCCCTCCTCTGGACACGTTCCAGTTTGTCAATGTCCTTCTTGAACTGTGGTGCCCAGAACTGGACACAGTACTCCAGGTGAGGTCTGACCAGAGCAGAATACAGTGGCACTATTACTTCCCTTGATCTAGATGCTATACTCCTATTGATGCAGCCCAGAATTGCATTGGCTTTTTTAGCTGCCGCGTCACACTGTTGGCTCATGTCAAGTTTGTGGTCAACCAAGACTCCTAGATCCTTTTCACATGTAGTGCTCTCAAGCCAGGTAAACTAACTTTTACTCTGAGTAGATACATTGAAATTAATGGATCCAAATTAGTCATGGCCATTTCAGTGGATCTGCTCTCAGTAAAACTTAGTTGAATACCTTGATGTAGAAGCCAGCAGCAGTCAAAATTCTAATTTCTAAAGCACTACCTAAATAGGTGAGCAGCAATATGGCCAGCTTCTTGCAGGGCAATCCCTGCCTTGGTCCCACTACAAAAAAGGCCCTGGATGTTATCTGACTAACTCAGGGGTCTGCAACCTTCAAGACAAAAAGAGCCACTTGGACCCGTTTCCGAAGAAAAAAAAACTGGGAGCCACAAAACTCGTCATTATAAAAATAACTTTTTTGTCACTTTTTTATTATTTCTTTGTTTGACCCCTCAGAATTACTCCTCCTCATAGAAATAAACGTTAAATTAGCAAGTTACCTTTTTGTGTGTGTGTGTTCTTCACTCCCCTTCAAAACAGTGACCAGCGTACATGCCAGTACAGCGCCCGCCACAGTGGGGAGTGTCGGGGCGCACAATGCGCCTCCTCCCCTTGCTAGTATCTGCCCTGGAGCCGCGGCAAAGGTGTAAAAGAGCCACATGCGGCTCCGGAGCCGCAGGTTGCAGACCCCTGGACTAACTCATACACAGAGCAGACCCATAAAAATCAATGGACTTTTGATGTGTGTAATTTAACCCTGTTTATCTACAGTGGATCTACACAGTGTGTGACTGATGCTGCAATCTGAACCCCACTTACCTGGGAGAAAACCCCATTGAATTCAACAGGACTAGTTTTTGAGGAGCCTTGCTTAGGCTCCCACTGCTAGTCAGATACCCTTGTCTACAACGCCCACGCATATGTGGAAAAATGAAACAGGGCGTCAACGATGTCTGGTATATTCGTGTGGGTGCAGGAAACTTGTTGCTAATGTGTAGTACCCCCCCCCTCCCCAAGGCTGCACTTGTGTGAGCCCTTTGCTTTGGGCCCCCTGCTCTGGGGGTCATGCACAACGCTACCAACTCTGCACCTCACCCAACCTCCTCCAAGGGCCACAGGTGCAGGGCAAAGGCTGCCTGCACTTCAACATCAACTTCGCTGGACCTTTACCAAAGGTGTCACGAGCTTTGAAGACACTCGAACTCAGGACACAAGGGTGAAACGTGCTAAGAGGAAAGCACGCTTGGCAAACCCTCACCGTGATCAACTCCTGCCCGGAAACCAATGTCCCCAACTGTGGAAGGACATGTGGATCCAGAACTGCCCTCCACAGTCACTTACGGACTCATTGTTAAAACCGTGTTTATGGACGACCACGAGTGATCACCAAAGAAGAAGCACGCCTAGGAAAGCAGGCAAGTTGGCGGGTTGCGAAGAGCAGCTGCCTCTGTCTCCCATGCCATCTCACCCCGAGCACAATACAGTGGTACCTCAGGATGCGAACGGGATCCGTTCTGGAGCCCCGTGCGCATCCCGAACGGAACATAAGACGCGACGTGTGTCACGTTTCGCCGCTTCTGCGCATGAGGTCATTTTGACTGTCTGCACATGCGCGAGTGGTGAAACCCGGAAGTAACACGCTCCGTTACTTCCGGGTCACCGCGGAGCGAAACCCGAAAATACTTATCCTGAAACGTATTTAAACCACAGAGCCTAGGGCTTGCCGATCAGAAGGTTGGCGGTTCGAATCCCCGTGGCGGGGTGAGCTCCCATTGCTCGGTCCCTGCCAACCTAGCACTTCGAAAGCACATCAAAGTGCAAGTATATCAATAGGTACCGCTCCGGCGGGAAGGTAAACGGCGTTTCCGTGCGCTGCTCTGGTTTGCCAGAAGCGGCTTAGCCATGCTGGCCACATGACCTGGAAGCTGTACGCCGGCTCCCTCGGCCAATAAAGCGAGATGAGTGCCACAACCCCAGAGTCGGTTACGACTGGACCTAATGGTCAGGGGTCCCTTTACCTTTTACCTATATTATGGACTGGGGGGTCTGGAGCTCTGCAAGGGCAGGTTGGCAGGCGAGGGAGCCAAGAAGGAGCCAGTGGGGTTGCCTTGCAGCTTGCCGGTCGCCTGCTGGCCCCTCTTGCAGGCGATGCCCAGGGAAGACGGAGCCAGGTCCTTCTGGACCTACTCCCCGCATTTCTTCACCTTCCCTCTCTCGGCTTGACACGGACCCTACCCAGAAAGGACAACCAGCGCGGGCAGGCAGCGTTTCCTTCCCCGCTCTCCCCGGGGTGGCGGAGCTCCCAATCCCTCGCACCGGCCCGGGGGATGCAAGCGAGGAGCCGGCGCCCCCTCTGGCTGCCTCTCCCTCGGTTCCCTTCGCGGCAGCATCTCGGGCCTCGCCTCGGGAAGCCCCCCACCCCGCCGCCGGCCTCCCTCGAGGGCGCGCCCGCCAGGCCCCGGCGCGAGAGTCGGGGGAGCAAGGCGCCGGCCTCACCTCCGACGCGGTACATGTTGGCAGCCATAGCGGGGAAGGCCCGGCAGGCGCCGACGGTGATGCTGAAGCCTCCGCTGCTGCCGGTGCCGCCGCTGCCTCGGCTGCTTGCGCTGCCGTCGGCGCCGGATCCTCTGGAAAATGGAGACCGGGGAAGAGGGAGGAGACCAGTCGGGAGGAGGGGGAAGGGGCCTGGGAGGAGCCCGCCGACGCCGCCAGGCCCTCCCCGCCAGGCCGGCTCGGGAAGGCGCTTCGCTGCCAAGAGACCAGGAATGTCGCCCCGCGGGGCGCCTTCGGTTGCCCCCAGCCACCCTTCCCGGTCCTCATGCCGTGGGAAGGGCGTCTTCCCGGGGGGAAAGGGTTCGTGGCCGGCCCCTTGCCGCTCGAGGGTCTTCCCCGGCAAAAGGCCACTTTCGAAGGCCAAGCCTCCCCCTCTCTCAGTTACTTATGGGGTCCTGAGGTGGGCTGAGGCCCATGGAAACCCCATGCACGCTCCCGAGGGCCTAGGCAAATGTCCTTGGAACCAGGATGTGTTTTGGAAGATTGCTTGATGTTTCCAAGATGGCCTCGCCCAGGGGTTTTTTTCTTTAAAAAATGTTTAGGGTTATTCTCATTTTCCTACTCATATTGAAATATTGCCCCTCAATGAGGCCAAACTTAATAGATTAAGTTACAGATAGGTAGCCGTGTTGGTCTGCCATAGTCAAAACAAAAATTTTTTTTCCTTCCAGTAGCACCTTAAAGACCAACTAAGTTAGTTCTTGGTATGAGCTTTCATGTGCATGCATGTACATGTATCTGAAGAAGTGTGCATGCACACGAAAGCTCATACCAAGAACTAACTTAGTTGGTCTTTAAGGTGCTACTGGAAGGAAAAAAATTTTTTTGTTTTAATAGATTAACAAAATGTTTAGGGGTGTGCGTACCCCTGCGTCCCTCCAGGAAAAAAAGCACTTGCCTTACCTCTGTTTTCCAAAAACAGCCTGGATCGTGACACTTAGCTATTTGATTATTTAATTTCTATACTGCTTAATATGTTTACAACATCTCTAAGCGGTGTACAAAAAGCTTAAAAAACAGACGACTTGCATATTAAAAAATTACACCGTTGGGTATTAAAAGTGTTCCATTTGGTCTGCATTTAGGCATCGAGCCTTGTCTCTCAAGTTGTGCTTGATTCACAGGAAAGCAGTGGGGTGCAATACATAAATGTAAGGTGGTGAGTTTGGGCTGGGGTGGGGAAGGATTCCATTGGCAAAGGAGCCACTTTTCTGGGTGACTTTACGGGACCCTTAGTCTAAGAAAGGAGGATGCTTTGTGCTGGGGGGCAAATGGGTGGGTGGTAGTTAGGAGGCTGGTAGTTAGGAGGACAAAGGCCAGAGCTGAGGTGTGGATGAGCTGGGCTAAAAGCAGGAGGCAGGCAGAAGCCTGAGACGAAGAGCCATGCATGATTTCCGCTGCAATCCGAAGCTGTGCATATACAGTGGTACCTCTGGTTGCGAACAGGATCCGTTCCGGAGCCCCGTTCACATGAGCAGAACGCAACCCGCGTCTGCGTGTGTGCAGGTCACGATTTGCCACTTCTGCGCATGCACGAGTGGCGAAACCCGGAAGTAACCCGTTCCTTCTGGGTCACCGCGGGACGCAACCTGAAAAGATGTAACCTGAACCGAACGTAACGAGGTATGACTATGGGAGAAGCAAGACCATATGGGGAGTTAAAGCTGTGAGCCCTTCCAGCGTAGGCTCAGGATGTGCATATGTGTGTAAGTAAGCCACATATCCTAAAGGCACTACAGTCTCCACTGCCCTTCATTCCTAGGAAATTGAACATTGGGTGGGTGGGCACCTGGAACCCCTGGAATCTCACAGCTCAGAGATTGGGGTGGTGGGCAACAGTATGCTTTCCTGCAATGAAAAAACTACATCCCTTGTATGACCCTTTTCAAAGTAGTCCCCCTCAAACTATGCCATCTTATCTACAGGATCTAACAATTCTAAAGATGGAAGAGTTTTCTTGAGTGCACAACTGAAGGTGCTTCCTTCAGCAGTCAGGGAACCCCATTTCATAATCAAACATGTCCATGCAGAAATGGTGATACGGAAACACTGGCCCGTGTGCTGCTGCTGTTGAGAAAATAGAAAGGAAACTAATTGTTAAAGTGTCTAAAGCAAAGCAGAAGGCTTGATTTATAGTGGACAAGAAAGATTAAAACAGATAGAAACTCGAGTGGTTTCTAGCTGTAATGATATAAAGGAACATAGATGGGGAAAAAGGGTTTGAAAAATAAGGTAATGTTATTAGCTGTAATGCTTTAAATGAAGGATTTGCTGAACAAATAACCTTAACTGGGATACAAGGAGGAGAAGTATGAGGAGGTCTGAGAAATTTGTTATTTAAAAGTATGATTTATGAACTTTATGTCTTTTTTAATGTTTTTGTTTGTTCTGTTTTTGTTTGTTTGTTTAAAAAATTGGAAAATTTAATAAATATTCTTTAAAAAAAAATAAAACAGATAGAAACTCTTTCATCTTTAATCCTTTTGTTTTTGTTTCCTGCCACTAAAGAACAGGTGAAATCAAAAGTTAAGCAACCATCCTTAACCATGAGAAAGGAATTTGTCTGTTCTGAGAGAGCGCAACCGCACCTGTGATTTTAAGGGGGAAACATCAAGGTGGATTGAGTGGCTAATAATATCCAGAATATTAAAAGCATCCCATATGACAAATGTACTTTTGGATCAACCAGTGATGGTTGGTATAGTTAAACAGTTGATGGCTGAACAATTAAAAATGATCAGATCAATGTTTGATGAAGATGAAGAAAATGAGACAGAGGAATATGTTGGAAAAAAGAAATGAGGAATACCTAGAAGCTTCAGACCAAATTGATGAAATGTTGGCAGTTTTGGATCATGCAGCACCTAAACTGAAGGAAGCAGATAGTGATGCAGAAATGGAAACTATCTCCATATATTCTTTTCTATTAGTTGTGTGTGCGCGCTCCTTTAGTACTAACTAAAATATTTAAATTTTCACCCAAATATTGACATACAAGATCCAAATGTCATTGAGGCAGAAAGCGGGAGGGGTGTCATTGCAAAGCAAGAGACAGGATAGGTATGTGCTTTCCAATCCAATTTTATTAGTATGGCATTAGTACCATAAAATATTTCACAAAGTAGTGTACATTGCAGTTTATTCCAAAAAGGCTATGTACACTTACAGTATTGATTTAAAAACAAACTAACCGTATAATGAAAGAGATGGACTGTTAAAAATACATATAAATGGACAACATTCCTTCATTTTTCCTTGTCTGAAAGGTCACTCTGCACAAACACTATCCACAAACTGCTTGCTTACTGAAAGAAGCACTGAGCTAAGTTGCCAGATCTAAGGTCCCTCCATCATTAGACTCCACTTCCTATTCTTGCTCAAAGGACTGATAAGCTACTGCTTGAGTAGCAGTTTTGAGAAAAAGGGGTGATTTGAAAATAGGAACTAAATGGGTAACATGTTCATAATTTTATCCAGTAATCAGTGGGGCCAAACGGCTATGAAATGCAAGAGATATATCGAGAAATACAGCAGTTTGATGCATTTCCTGCCAAACCAGTTTTAATCTGAATTGAAAACAAGCTGAGGTGTGTACATTTACACACTGCCTTTCTTACAGGTGGGTGGTCTTACATGGCTAACGTCAACCTGTGTGCATGCACAGATGACAGCTTCATGAATGAAAATGGTGGGTGGGTTGCAGGGGTGGAGAAACCAGCTGGATGTAGCGTGAAAATACAATGGGCAACATGGAAGCACATCAAACTATGCTGATATCTAAACAACAAATGTGATTTGAAATTTACCGTGGGGGGGTGATCCCTCTGCGTTTTAAGCTGGTAATATCTACACAGCCTTTATTACAGTCAAATCTACCATCATTTGGGGGGGGATAAAGTTTTTATTATTATTTCATTTTACAATATATATATAAAACAGAAACAATTATAACAGACAAAAATTAAAAGATTAAAAATAAAGCAGGCACGTAGAATGCGTAGTCGAACATGAATTAAAATAACGAAGTCCAAGTAATGACTATCAACTTTATCAGATCATCAAGTCTAGTCCAGTTTTGCCAAGGTGGTTTTGAAAATGATGGTTTCACTGTATATGTCATAAAGGACTGGTAAATCATATAAAAAGTGTCTATAGTTTTTAGTCCTTGTTGTCAAATTATGCATGATTTTCTCCATTATAGCTATATTCCAGAGCGAATGGTACAAAGAGTCCCATATAAGATATTGGGCTGTTTTCCATCCAGTTGCTATTACTATTTGTGCTTCCAAGTTCATATATAAGACCAATTATTTTGACTATATTTACATTGGTATCATCAAAAATATTCAGTAACATTAATTTTAGGCAACAAGCAATAGTTTCTTTAGTAACATATCCACCATCAGTTGTAGATGTAAGGGGGGTTTCCCCACCCCCTGACTGTGTTTCAAATTGCATTTGCAAATTGTTGAACACATCAGTACAGATTGGTGCGCACCCAGGTTCCCAGTGGGCAGAGAGGATGTGTGGATATCTTCGTATGACTTACATTTTCAAATCTGATGGAAGCTGGTTTGGCGGGAAACACATCAAAACACAGTATTTCTCAATAAACTATAGCATAGATGCCAGTTGTGGCTAACGTGTGTTCATGGATTCACAAACCAGCAGTGGGAGCACACTGGTGGCGGAGTCAATGAGAGTACACACGGCTTCAGATGGAAGAACTCGAGGTGCAAGAGAGTAGCCCCGAAGACCTCCAACAGCATCTGTTTTTAAGAACAAAGTTCTTTTCCTTAAGAAAAGCAACCATTACCAGTTCTGATGTTTTCTGGTTACAAACTTTCCCGAGTGCCTCAAACCAAACATGGCAAGAGAGGCATCTATGATACAACGCTATTGCTACCAACACCTCAGTTTGCAACTGTTTGAGCAGTTAACTCAGGACAAAGTCACATTGTCTCATAGCATGGATATAGCATAAAGCAATCCAGGCCTAGTACTTTATTGTAAATGTGATAAAACACATTGCTGTTGGTGGCTTCTGAAGTGTGTGAGCAAGTCAAAATCCACCCAATAGGAGCACAAAATAGTTGCCACGAGGTGTGTGGAAGTCCTAGACCGGGGTAGGCAAACTAAGGCCCGGGGGCCAGATCCGGCCCAATCGCCTTCTCAATCCAGCCCGTGAATCAGCATGTTTTTCCATGAGTAGAATGTGCCCTTTTATTTAAAACACATCTCTGGGTTATTTGTGGGGCCTGCCTGGTGTTTTTACATGAGTAGAATGTGTGCTTTTATTTAAAAATGCACCTCTAGGTTATTTGTGGGGCATAGGAATTCGTTCATTTTTTTTTTTTCAAAATACAGTCCGGCCCCCCACATGGTCTGAGGGACAGTGGACCGGCCCCCTGTTGAAAAAGTTTGCTGACCCCTGTCCTAGACACACTGGAATTAGTCTCTATGTATAATGGATAGAAAATTTAATTACACCCATTTATAGCAAAGAATATTTCAACCACTGCTGGCCAGTCCAGAGCTTGGTGAAGTAGACACAGAATATGAAATGTGCTTTTATCATTGTGGTTGGACAAGCATGAAGGAGGACCGAAGGAGGAAACCAAGCAACTTCCTTTAAAGGGCTGCTTTGTCCAATCAGAAATGTGTGTGTGCTTGTGTTCATTTTCCCCAAGGCAATGCTGGAATCTATCTTAGAGCAAGCAGCAAGCTTAAATCACCTTGGATTGGACTTGCCTTCTAAGAAAAGTCAAGGGTTGCTCTCTCACAAAACTTTATGGAAAGGCCGTGCCACATTCCCAAAGTGCAGCACAAATTGAAGCAATCGTGTAAAGAACGAGTGGGGAACACTTTTTTCAGCTTGAGGGCTACCTTTCCTTAGGGGCAGCCTTCTGGGGGGCCACATATCGCAGTGAGTGGGGCCAGAGATGGAGAAAGCAACAGATGCAACTGTACAGCCGGCCAATTTCTACAGATGCCCCCCCCTCCACACACCTCTCCCACCCTGGCAGAGTTCGAGGACACATTCCAATGGGGCAAAAATATTCCAGGAGAGATAAGCGAGGGGTGCAGTCTGGGGAAAGGGGTTGGCCCAGGGAAAGGCCCAAGAACTAGACTGGACTGGAGGGCCATACGCAGTCCCCAAGCCTTAGGTTCCTCACCTTCCAAAAATAAGAACAAACAATAAGAGAAATAAAAAATAAATAAATTGAACATATGCCTGTAGCAGACATCTCAGGACACACACACATCAGCACACCATACAAGAGTGGCATTGCAGGGATCTTCAACAGAATTATTGTTTGTCCTGAATGGGGTAACTGTGCCCCTGAAGGACCAGGTGCGCAGCCTGGGAGTCATTTTGGACTCACAGCTGTCCATGGAGGCACAGGTCAAATCTGTGTCCAGGGCAGCTGTTTACCAGCTCCATCTGGTACGCAGGCTGAGACCCTACCTGCCTGCAGACTGTCTCCCCAGAGTGGTGCATGCTCTGGTTATCTCCCGCTTGGACTACTGCAATGCGCTCTACGTGGGGCTACCTTTGAAAGTGACTCGGAAACTACAACTAATCCAGAATGCGGCAGCTAGACTGGTGACTGGGGGCGGCCGCCGAGACCATATAACACTGGTCTTGAAAGACCTACATTGGCTCCCAGTACGTTTCCAAGCATAATTCAAAGTGTTGGTGCTGACCTTTAAAGCCCTAAACGGCCTCGGTCCAGTATACTTGAAGGAGCGTCTCCACCCCCATCATTCTGCCCGGACGCTGAGGTCCAGCGCTGAGGGCCTTCTGGCGGTTCCCTCATTGCGAGAAGCAAAGCTACAGGGAACCAGGCAAAGGGCCTTCTCGGTAGTGGCACCCGCCCTGTGGAACGCCCTCCCATCAGATGTCAAAGCGATAAACAACTACCTGACATTCAGAAGACATCTTAAGGCAGCCCTGTTCAGGGAAGTTTTTAACGTGTGATATTTTACTGTATTTTGGGTTTTTATGGAAGCCGCCCAGAGTGGCTGGGGAGGCCCAGCCAGATGGGCGGGGTATAAATAATAAATTATTATTATTATTATTATTATTATTATTATTATTATTATTATTATGAAAGTTATGCCAAATGAGCCCAAACCTGCAGCCTGGGGGCAAGGGAAGAGAGAACTGACAAGGCACCCAAACCTTCTGGAAGTTTTCAGATGGTTCATCTGCCTGGCTACTCATTATTGCTGGGCTCTACCAACAATTTTGTCTTTTGGCTCCTTTTCTGGGTGATTCAGGGCTATACAGAGTTGGGCCGATACTGAACAACTTGCAGACCCAACTTTGAACAGTAAGGAAATGGATCAAATGATAAAATGAAACTGTGGAGACTTTGTGGCCAAGGAAAATCTCACAGAAATCTTCCTATGATCTGGGTACTTGTCTGTAGTACAATAATTTTATCACCCCTCTGCCCAACACACAGAAACACACCAGTGTTTGGGGGAAGACCTTTCTTGCCAAGACTTAAAGGTAAAGGTAAAGGGACCCCTGACCGTTAGATCCAGTCGCGGACGACTCTCAGGTTGTGGTGCTCATCTCGCTTTATTGGCCAAGGGAGCCGGCGTACAGCTTCCGGGTCATGTGGCCAGCATGACTAAGCCGCTTCTGGCGAACCAGAGCAGCGCATGGAAACGCCGTTTACCTTCCTGCCAGAGCAGTACCTATTTATCTACTTGCACTTTGACGTGCTTTCGAACTGCTAGGTTGGCACGAGCAGGGACTGAGCAACGGGAGCTCACCCCGTTGTGGGGATTCGAACTGCCGACCTTCTGATCGGCAAGCCCTAGGCTCTGTGGTTTAACCCACAGCGCCACCCGCGTCCCTTTTTGCAAAGACTTAGGCCCCTGCAATAGTATCTTTCCCTGCCACCTGCCCAACACCACAGACAGAAGTATCTCATTGGGAGCTCAAAACTCATTTGCCACCAGAAGCAGGGAACAGTGGAAGGACATTTGGGGCACATTCTCCAAAGTGATCTATGCACTCTAGTTTAATGGTGTGCACAAAGAAAGTCTTGTAGGCGGTCCTAGAGGGAAGGGGGAATATGGCCAAAATTCTGCAAGAGGATAAGGAACTAGTGTGGAGTATCTGCAGGACTGTGCTATTCTGTAGGTGCAGACATTGCTATAGTGCTGAAATAAGTCCTATTCACCATGCTGAGCACCAGCTCTGTCTCCCGGGCACTCTCTTTTCTTCTCTTTCGTGACAACATAATGTTTGCAAACATTATCTCACATTAACGGGTCAACATTAGTAAGTGCAAATTGCTAGACACACCGAGCCCCAAACTGGTATTCTACATGCTGGTAATTGCATCGGAAGTTCCCAGACGGAAATTGGGCGGCTTTTAAATATTGCTGATATAGGCAGTACTACATTTCTAAATAACGTTCATAATTTATGTTTCGAAAAGTGCTCTACCACAAGCCAGATAGCCACGAGTTTGGGGGTGGGGGGAATCAGATTACATAATCACAGTTAGAAGGTCTGTCACTTGCATGAGCAGCAATTTGCAATCAATTGTGGCAGGCTGTCCATTCTGGGACAAAGAGAGAATGATTTTAACAATTTTGCTTCTATGTAAAATTTAGGGGTTAGCATTTATTTTAACACAAAAAAGTTGTCAAAATGGGCACCCTCATATTGGATTGGTTCAGAAGAGATACAAGTGATTTCCCCAGAAATAAAAAGTAACTTGGATGATTTTATCAGCCAATCTGATACCCATTATTTAGCTTCCAAGTTGCCCCAATTCTTCCTTTCCACCCATTCAGTCCAGCATTCCTCTGAAATTTCTCCTGCTTTCAATGAAACTGGACCTTCTGATGCTACTGGGGGAGGGGGGTGTTGCTGGTAAGAGAAAGTGAGGAAAATCTGACACACACACCCTCACACCTTCTCTTTCTTTTCCCTTGGGAAAAATGAAATTGCCTAGGTCTATCAGGGATTTTAATTCTGGTACTCATAATGATCATGGTGACAAGCAGTGGTGATGAGGAGGCGTAGATCAGAGGTCCTAGATGGAGAAGTTGTGTTGAATGCAGGGAGTAATTTGGGCGAAGGGAGGCTGGATGAGTGCTAAGGAAGGGCACCCTGGAAGTTACTCTCCAGCTGAATTTGGAAAATTTCACAAGCATGCTCCCACTCTCCATCTAATCGGGTTCTACGTTAATAAGCAAGTTACTCTTGGGTTTAAAAAATAATTATTAAGGGCTCTTGCAAGTATCTTAGATGGCTGGCTAGACTTAATATTGAATTGCTGAGGTTTTAAGTACTATCCTTCCCTTGCAGACAACAGAAGAACAAACAGAAGCGTATCTGAGCTGTTATCCAAGCACGTAAGTAAGAGAGCACAAACAGCTGGTACTCATGTGTTGTGGCTTGCAGAACTGTCCCATAATTCCTGCTCTGTTAGGATTTGGAATGCCCAAATATGCAGATGGGAAAATGCTTGACATGGGAAGACCACTGTGCTGCTAGCTGGAAGAACTTCACGTCGTTCCACTCCACTCCATCAATAAGCACTGCAGCAGGAGATAAACAAAGAAAGGTGATTAGGACAGAGGTGCTTGGGGACCTGGTTTCAACTTACACCCCAGCAATTTCTCCTTGCCATAAAAATAAATGCATCAAAATTCATCCAGATACATTGCAAAAACCCTTCCCTAAAAAGGTAAAGGACTCCTGACAGTTAAGACTCTGGGGTTGCGGCGCTCATCTCGCTTTACTGGTCGAGGGAGCCTATGTTTGTCTGCAGACAGTTTTTCCGGGTCATGTGGCCAGCATGACTAAGCCACTTCTGATGAAACCAGAGCAGCGCACAGAAACACTGTTTACCTTCCCGCCGGAATGGTACCTATTTATCTACTTTCACTTTGACGTGATTTCGAACTGCTAGGTTGGCAGGAGCAGGGACCGAGCAACGGGAGCTCGCTTTCAGGCTGAGGGAGCTGGCATTTGTCCACAGACAGCTTTCCAGGTCATGTGGCCAGCATGACTAAACCGCTTCTGGTGCAACGGGTCACGAGTGCCAGAGCACACGGAAATGCCGTTTACCTTCCCGCCACAGTGGTCCCTATTTATCTACTTGCACTGGCATGCTTTTGAACTGCTAAGTTGGCAGGAGCAGGGACCGAGCAACGGGAGCTCACCCTATCGTGGGGATTCAAACCGCCAACCTTCCGATCAACAAGCCCAAGAGGCTCAGTGGTTTAGACCACAGCACCACCTGGGGCCACGGCCATAAAAAGGTTGGGAAACACTAATACAGACTGTGTGAAAACAATCACAGGCACAAGGAGGAAAGAGGCAAGTGATGACCCCTTCTCTTCAAATGGGGGTGTTCTGGATTTGGTCGGAGAATCTGGGCCTAAAGCTGAACTTCATTCTAGCTTGCTCTGCAAAGGAACTAAACCCGTAAACACAAGAGATAAAGAATGAACTAAGGAGGATGTCCAAAAGCAGACTGGCAGTCGTAGCACTGGATAACGTGCACTTACCCTGCAACATAGTCTGCTGATGCTTCGCTGTGCAAATCAACCGGCTGATCCCCTCTATGCACTGACTCTTAGAATCAAAGTCTTTGTCTTTCACTTTCTTAGGCAGAAACATCACTAGAGGAAATGAAGCAGATATGTAAACACAGCAGCACCATCTTTCGGTGTCCTCTGTCCTGAGTGAACATCTTAAGTTCCAGAAGGCTGGGAATTAACGGGAACTTTTACAGTACAAAGGAATCCCTGCTTACATGGGGGCTCCATTCCTGGCCGCCGCATGCACCAGCAGGACATGCCCAAGTCCAGTCCACCCTGCCCCCTTTCGGCATCAAAAATGGCACACGCACCAGCAGTCGTGTGCATGCTCATTGCACGCCAAGTGGAGAGGTGCCTGGACAGATCTGGTTTCTGCTAGGGCATCTCAAACTTTCTACCGGCAGGGCCCACTTGAGATGGCTGAAAATTGCTGAAGCCCACCAGTCACATAATGGTGCTACAGGGGCAAAGCCAGTCACAAAATGGTGGCAGAGTTTGGTATAATTATTGACATTTTCTATTGATATCTACGCTGGCTCTGGAGATATTGTGACCTCCCCAGCCCACATTTGAGACAAAATCCACTGATCCAGAAGCTCTAAGCCAGGCATAGGCAAACTCAGCCCTCCAGATGTTTTGGGACTACAACTCCCATGATCCCTAGCTAGCAGGACCAGTGGTCAGGGAGGATGGGAATTGTAGTCCCAAAACATCTGGAGGGCCGAGTTTGGCTATGCCTGCTCTAAGCAGAGGGTTTTTCTTTTATATTTTTCCTTCCCACCTACCCTTGTGCCTCTCAAAGTATGTTTACCCATCACCTGCATCTTCTCCTGTTCTCCTTTCACATTCAACTTGTACTTCCCCCTATCACCCACCTGTCAAATTTGGCCCACAGGGTGTGGCCAGAAAAAAAGATGTGGTCCCTGGATTTGAAAGGGTTTTCCACTCCTGTCCTAAAGGTTCGAGCTCTTAAAGCATGATGTCTACAGCACTGAAGTGTGGCACAAAGCTCCTTCCTCCAGGTAAGGCTGGTGTGCCAGTTGGCCACAATTACCCAAGCACCTGTAATGTCTTGTTTATACTATTTTTAAAGGAGGGAATGACAGTACAAATTCACTGTAGCTCTATTTCCACTCTTAACCACAGGGGAAAAGCTCAAGGTGAATTCCTATGCTCATTGGACGGTAGATACAAATGCTAACATGCCACTCCAACATGAGAAAATGAAGTTTACACTATTATCAGTTTCCACATGTGAAGTAACTGGTCCTAGCTTGAGCTAGATTTAGAGCAGCCAGAACAGCCTCGCAAGACAGAAAGGCACGCTAAAATTAATTGGAAACTCTAGTGCAAGTAAATGTATCTCACACACTAACAAAGTCGGTGAGTTCGACCTCCAGGAATATTTCACTACTGAAAAATGCTAGTGTTAAGCAATAGAACATATGTCGCAATAGCCAAGAAGCATCCCTTTTCTGCACCTTTTTTGTTCTTTTCCTTTGTGACAACCGTCATTGACATCGTTGGAGTGGAAATGGCATCCCCACTCGTAGGCAGCCGGCTGACCTGGAGAGACCGAAAAGTGCATTTCAGAGTGTTTTTGGCAGAAGAGGGGTCCTTTTTTTCGGAGTCTCTCCTCTTCTCCGTAGGATGAGTTGCAATCCAGTAATCCACCTGAAGACCCATCAGTTCCATACCAAGGCCACAGCTGAAATACGTTAGGAAAATACTATCATTTGTAAGCTGTGACAGTCCCTGAGAGCCCAGGTGAGAAATACGGATACCAATTGAAAAGCATTCTTGGAACAGTGCTTAGTATTTGACACTGTGATCTACCTTTCAAGTGTCTTGGTTGCACGGCTGCAGTCAAAAGACTTCTCACGTAACTATAAAGAACTCAGGCACACATATTTGAAAATAGATAATGTAACTTGAGACCCAAATGACAACTCAATATTAGAGCCTCCTCAAGAATCTTGTGCCAGGTGTGTCTTTGGCCTGAGGCACCTTGGAATCAGAGTTTGAGGCCTCTTCAGAACTGAGTGTGACTTGCAGGTACACATCTGTCTTCAAAAACAGTGTAAGAAGCAACATATAGCATATTGTTCAGTTGGACCACTTCCTATCTAATATGTAGACCATCTTAAATAGAACTTAACAGGACAGATCTATTTATGTAATTTCAACTTTGTTTAAAAACAGATTCCAACTAAATGCTTTGGGGGGGGGATTTAATTTTCAGAAAGGTGTTGAATAGGCTGAGATGAAACAGAATATGAGCAAATCACGAGGATAAACTGGCAATTCAAGGTCCTCATATAAAGGGGTTTTACTTCTTCTTCCGTATTTCGTAATAGAAGAGAGAGAAAAGGGGAGAAGGTGTTTTACCTGGAGGAAGCCAAGGTGCCTGTGACCGATGGGGAGGAGGGTGGGGTGGGAGAAGATTCCTTCACAGCAGGAGACACAGAAGGTGGGGTTGAGGAAAGGACACTTGAACTGCAGGGTGCAGCATCATCCGAGTCACCTTTAAAAACAGGATTCAAATGGTTAGTCTGCAGACAACAAAGACCACTTTAAGCATCATATGGGAAACAATGACCTTTACAGGATAGATGGAAAGAAGGCAGGTGAGATGCGACGGACATATCAGCAGAACAAGAGATGCAGAGAAACAAAGCTTCGGCCCCTCCAAAGACAAAAGTTAGAATAAAAGTAGCATGGAAAACCTCTGTGCCTGGCAGACCTAAGGGAAGGATCCGGCCACGGTAAGTAGGTGCAATTAGTAGCCCGGCTTACTTTCCTAGAGGCAAAACTGAGGACTGCATCAGTTATGGTTACAGTCATTGCAGATCAATCACCTGGAACTATTACAAGGAGGAACATGAGTTTAATTTTTAAAAATGGGGAATAAAATACAAGTGGAATAACGACGAGGAAGGTTCTAAAGCAAAATGGAGGGGGAAATATAGATAAAAGTTACTGAGATACTAATTTCCTTTGTCTTCGTAGAGGAACGGAATTGTAATATTGGAAGGATAATTTAGCCCCTGCAAAACAGGAATCTTTTTGCCCAATGTGAGGCTTGGACCCACAACCATGAGATTAAGATTCTGAGGTGCTACCAGCTGAGTAACAGATATTGTTGTTGTTTCGTCATATAGTTGTGTCCGACTCTTCGTGACCCCATGGACCAGAGCATGCCAGGCACTCCTGTCTTCCACTGCCTCCCGCAGTGTGGTCAGACTCATGTTTGTAGCTTCGAGAACACTGTCCAACCATCTCATCCTCTGTCGTCCCCTTCTCCTTGTGCCCTCCATCTTTCCCAACATCAGGGTCTTTTCTAGGGAGTCTTCTCTTCTCATGAGGTGGCCAAAGTATTGAAGCCTCTGCTTCAGGATCTGTCCTTCCAGTGAGCACTCAGGGCTAATTTCCTTAAGAATGGATGCGTTTGATCTTCTTGCAGTCCATGGGACTCTCAAGAGTCTCCTCCAGCACCATAATTCAAAAGCATCCATTCTTCGGCGATCAGCCTTCTTTATGGTCCAGCTCTCACTTCCATACATCACTACCGGGAAAACCATGGCTTTAAGATATTACAAAGGAGCAAATAAAATGACACATCGCAGAAAGGTGGAAGCCAGCACTGCCCCGTCCCTCAGCCAGAGAAGGACGAGCAGGAGAGGACCCTTCTGCCTCAGAAAGAGCAGCTGGCTTCAGCCACCAGTTACCCTGCAGCCCACCCCTCAAGGAGAGCCCATCCTCCTTTCTCTGGGCCAGGGAAGATGAAGCTGCTGCGGTGCTCACTTTTTTCTCCTCTCTCCTTTTGCTATCATGCCTGTTATAAAATAAGCTTGTGAGAATGAGCTATCTTAATATTAGCTAAGCACTTAGAAAATGTTAGGCACTTATTAAGTAATTAGTATATAATATTATACTTTATTATTATGAGTGATGATAGTCGTAGTAGTAATACTGTAATATTGACAATGGCAGAAGAATTCAGAGGATCTAGATCAGGCTGGGAGAAGTAGAAAAATGGAGTAGCAATTTATTTAAAAATGTAAATTTTGTAATTTTCCACAATCCTTTTATGAATATCTTTTCAATATTCGATTGAAGTTGAAGTACACATATTACAACACACCGAGAGAGGGGGAAAGAAAACTAATGTGAATAAGAAAGCTTATAATGAAAATGAAGTTATACCCTCCCAAATTACTCACAAGTCAGGTTAGTGTATTTTTCCAAAGGAATGAGATAAATGGTAAGAAATCCCTGATTTAGCTTTGCTGATGTAGGGGCTCCTCCAGAGCTTTGATCCCAATTTGCTCACACAAAGCTGACATGGAGGTTAAATTATATTGTCTTTATTGAGCATTCCTTCTGATTGGTTTTCAGGGTGGTTCTGTGGCAGTGAGCATTCAGCCTCCATTCATTTTGATTTCCTTGAGGATGTTTGTGAGGGATTAGTGGAAGAGTGAGCTTGAGTCTTTTGGAGAAGAGATGCTTGCTTGCCTGAGCTGTTTGGAGGCTTTGCTTTTGTGTATGTTTTGCTGTGTGCTCTGCATCAGCACAGGGTCTGAGGGGGACGGCTACTGCTGAGAGGAAGTTAGTCAGGGGTCTACGGAGAGCCATGTGGATAAAAAAATGATACTGCCAGACAACAGCATCAACCTGTAGCAAAGGACTATCCCAGAGTCGGTCACGACTGGACCTAATGGTGAGGGGTCACCTATTTTAATAATAATAATAATAATAATAATAATAATAATAATAATAATAATAATAATAATTTATTGTTTATATCCCACCCATCTGGCTGGGCTTACCCAGCCACTCTGGGTGGCTTCCAACAAAATATTAAAATACCATAATACATCAAACTTTAAAAGCTTCCCTGAACAGGTGTCTTCTAAAAGTCTGGTAGTTGTTGTTCTCTTTGACATCTGGTGGGAGGGCGTTCCACAGGGAGGGCGCCACTACCGAGAAGGCCCTCTGCCTGGTTCCCTGTAACTTGGCTTCTTGCAGTAAGGGAACCGCCAGAAGGCCCTCGGCGCTGGATCGCAGTGTCCGGGCTGAACGATGGGGGTGGAGACGCTCCTTCAGGTATACAGGACCGAGGCCGTTTAGGGCTTTAAAGGTCAGCACCAACACTTTGAATTGTGCTCGGAAGCTGAAAGACCTTGTGAGCATGCAATGGAGTGAGGTCAGTGGACTAGGGAGACTACGCTAGTCCCCTAAATGTTCAAGGTAAATTAGAGTATTAAAGCATTAAAGCCTGGTGCCTCCTTCCCAAAGCCCGGGAAGCTTTTGCCCGGCTTAGGGAGGGAGATGTGATGCTCTGATGGGGACCAAGGATCCTCTTGCCAAGGCAGTAGAACTCCCGCATCTGCACACCTTCCAGCTTGTCAAGATCCTTCTTCAACTGTGCTGCTCAGAACTGGTCGCAGAACAGAGCCAAGACTATTGCTTCCCTTGATTTGGACAATATACTTCTGTTGGGGCACTATTATAAAATACAATTGAAAAACAGACATCTGGCATCGTGTTATGTATTGAGTTGAATAGGATACAAAATGCAGCAGTCTGATTGGTCCGCAGGAGCCACCCAATCCAGCTCCAGGTGGAAGTGAATCCACAACCTGATTGGCCTACAGGAGAATCCTGGAATTAGCCAATCACGTGCAGCCCATTGTGTAAACAATGCATATAAAACAGATATTGTGGGGGAACTTCCATTCCTCCTCACCGCTATGAGCTGAATAAAGAGCATGAAATCCACTCTCGACTCCAAGTATATTTCAGATCGCTTGGACTATAGTCAGATTACCGGCCTCCAACGTCCATGCCATGCTTTAGTGAGAAATTACAACATCGTTAAAAGTTTTTATTACCTGAAGTTGCAGAGGACTGTTCAACTATTCCAACTTTTACCACCTGGAGGAAGAAAAACATTTTACATAGAATTATTAGCTCTGCAATGGCAGTTTAATCAGTTCCCTGTACCCATTGAAAAGCAGCTGACTTTGTTGCTGAGGGGAACTCAAAAGAGAAGTGTTTTGGGGGTGGGAAATGTGCCCCCACTGACTTGCTAATCAGGCTAAAGTTAACTGTTTTGTGGGAGGTGGGATACTACCGGTTTGTTTTTGTTTTATTCTGTATTTTGTGTTTTCATTTTGAATTTCAGTGTTGCAATCTTCAGGTGAAGGGCAGTATACGAATTCAATAAATAAAAAAGTAAAATAAATTTGGTTACCAGTGCTGAGGTCAGAGCATAGTACAGTAAATGGGAAGGATCAGACCTGAAGTATCCAAGGAAATATTGCAATTGCTCTTAATGGGACGCAAGGTTCAATGTGTGCATGTGCATGTAGAACTGGATCAGAGTTTCAGAGTGAGGGCAAAAGAGCTTTGGTTGCATAATATACCAAATACAGTGGTACCTCGGGTTAAGTACTTAATTCGTTCCAGAGGTCCATACTTAACCTGAAACTGTTCTTTACCTGAAGCACCACTTTAGCTAATGGGGCCTCCTGCTGCTGCCGCACCGCCGGAGCACAATTTCTGTTCTCATCCTGAAGCAAAGTTCTTAACCTGAAGGACTATTTCTGGGTTAGGGGAGTCTGTAACCTGAAGCGGATGTAACCTGAAGCGTATGTAACCCAAGGTACCACTGTATGATTGACTATGTAGCTCCACAACATCAGGATATCAACTAACATGATCTATGATTGAGAAGGAAAACGTCATCTTCGGATTTGTTAAAAATTGTGCTGCTGCCACAGATTGTGGACGTAAAAAATGTGGCATAAAAAAATGTGGAAAAATGAAAGACTGGGATTTGGGGGTGTTTGTTCTAATCTCTGAAAGCACACTTTTCACCATGAAAATATTTGGGGATGAAAATTTGTCAGAGTTCTTAATGGAAAAAAATACTACTCACTCCAACAAAAGGGATGAACTTCTGAGCAGATTCTTCATCTGGGCTAAAAAGATCAGAGAATCATGATCATTTCAAAAGCCAGAAGCTGGAAATTTTCTTATTGTTACTATCAAGCATGCAGTGGTTGCAAAAAAACATGCAAGCATAGACTTCTCTATACGCCCAGAATAATTCTTCTGCTGCAAACCCATGCAGAATGAAATTTAGCCGGCACACGGACATGTGCACACAAGCATGCGCAGACACACCCTACACTCATAAAAACAGCACACTTGTCCTTACTTTGACACTTGCGTAGTTAGAGCAACATGATTTAACATAAAGAGAGAATTTATTCAAATAATATATAAAAGAGGTGACTAACAGTATATGCAGATTATGTTGAATTGCAAATATTATGCATTTCGCGATGTAAAACTAGGTACCATTTACTTATTTTATTGTATTTTACTTATTATATTCATATACTGCCCTTTATCACAAGATCTCAGGGCAGTTTACAGAGTAAAATAAAATATAAAAACACAAGTTTTGAAAGAAAAACAAGAGAAGAAAGAACCCCACCCCAAACCTTCCCACAGACACATTTTAAAGGCTGTAGAATATTAATCAGCCCAAGTCCTGGATGAAGAGGAACATTTTCCCCAGGTACCTAAAATATAAATAATGAAGGTGCCCAGCGAGCCTTCCTGGGGAAAGCATTCATTCCACAAGTGGGGAGCCACTACAGAAAAGGCCCTGTCTCGTGTTGCCACCTTCCAGACATCATGTGGAGGAGGCACACAAAGAAGGGCCTCGGAGAATGAACATAAGAGTCTGGAAAGGTTTATATGAGGAGAGGCAATCCTTCAGGTAACCTAATAACACAAAATTCCCATCCAGTCCATGTGTCCAGATCATGTATCTCCACTTAAGGCAGCTTTTAAAAATTGCAGCAAGTGCACAGCATATTTATCTAAAGCTTACACTCCCATTCATCACTTTTTTTTATAATGGATAGCTTTTACTGCCAGGTTGTGAAAGAACTGCCAGAGTTTGCTCCAGTCAGGGGCAAACCAACACATGCTCAAAATGGCTTCTTTCACTGCAACCAAAGGTTTGTTCCAAATGAAGCGTTTTTGAGAAGCAGGGGGTATATTGTCAAACCAAGCCAGTGAGAAAGCCTTTCACTTGGGATCAACAACATATTATGACAAAAAGGAAGGAAGTGAAGTGTGAAATGTAAGTTTTGAACATTTGGAGACGGTGTGCTTCTGAATGCCAGTTGCTGGACGCTTGTACTCAAATCCTGCTCAAATGGCTGAATTATCCAAGGAAATTTCTTCATCTTTCTTCATTTTTACTTGGAGTCTCCTATACCCTCACTAGTGCCTCTGCTTTCAAACTTAAGCATAGTTCAGAGCATTTGAGTCCCTACATAGGGATGACAGTCTGGAAAACTAAAAAATTCATCTTAGGGCCTTAAGAGTCCAATTTATCAGATGCTGAAATGGACCGAACCCAAGGAAGTAGGTTGGTTGGATTTCAAGCGGAATTAACTCAAAAGTATTAAAATGCCACATTAGATTTTCCAGGGACTCTTCCTCTTCCAAGCACCTGAACTCATCACCATATACAGTACTCCCAAACAGACAGAAGGAAGCTTCCGCATAACACATGCGCAGTTCATGCAACAGTGTTTTGGTTGGTTTTTGCCATGACCAAGAATGGAGAAGGAAGGAAAGGAGGCAGGGATTTGAGTCAGTCACATAGCTGTCAACTTTTCCCTTTTCTTGCGAGGAATCCTATTCAGAATAAGGGAATTTTAAAAAAGGAAAAGTTGGCAGCTATGGTCAGTCAGCAGCACAGAGATTGTTGGGAAACTGCTTGGGAAAGCGTTCACATATACTGATGTACTAAAGAACTCTAAAAATGTTTCTCTTTTTCAATCCCTCAGGTCATTAAGGCTGACTGAAAGAATGCAATAAAAGAAACTGAAAATCCCAAATACACTGGCGGAGTAATCCTATGCAGAGTTACTCAGAAGGAAGTTCTGGAAGGAAGTTCTACTGAGTCTCACTGGCCTACTCCCAGTTTATTGCTGTCTTGTAGAATTTTCTGCCCTTGCACTAGTTCGGTTCAAGGCCCATGTAGATTTGAAGTTGCTTGCCTTTGGCCACATAAGAAATTGGGAAAGCCCCAAAGGAAAAGGGAAGGTCTAAAGAGAAATTAAAGTGCTCATGAGAGAGCTCAGCTCAGATACAGCAGTTGCTTGGGGCAGAAAACAAGGCCCTGTGAAATCATTCTTAATACACCCTAACATTCTTTGAAATGGCTATCATTTTTGTACCAAGTCCTTACATAATCCTGAACTAGTAAAATTGCACCAACTTTGCTTCACATACTATTACTAACAGAGTGGCTTATTTGGGACTGTTACGCTCTGAGTGTGACACACAAACACAGTCGTATCCACACTCGTTGAAATTACATTTCTATGGAAAGCATGGATGGGAAAGACGGCAACAGATAAGATCACGACACTTCCAAAAATATTATTCCTTTTTAAAAATATTCTACTCAAAATGGACCTAAGTAATTATAGCGTGTCCAAAACCACTGATAGACTTTACTTGGGGCAAGAAAAAAACCTAGCGTATCTGCTAGGACATTAATAAATACAATAACATGGAGGGTGGTGTTTTCCCTCTATATATAAATATTTTGATGCGGCAATGTGAGCACACTTACTATCATGGAGTCATTCGGATCATTTAACTGAACTGGAACAGAATAATGTTCCATTTATGGTCCGTTTAATATGAATAAATGCCCCATGACAGCTCCAGATTTGTCTACAGTGACTATGTCCCCACCTTTTTCAAGACTTTGCTTTTTTTCATTTCCACATTTGCTTTCGTTGCCTAATAATACGGACTTCCAAAAAAAAAACCATTCAAGCCAATACAAGCTGGAATTTTCCAACAGAAAGATTTCCCAGGCTTCATTCTTGTTTCTGGAGTTCTGAATGTATACCAAAAAGGGATGGATAAAGTCCAATTGTGAAAGGTATTTGGGAAAATTCTATCTCTCTTCCAAATCAATTTAATATTGCTTAGATCTGGAGGGATTTGATAATGTATTTGGATGGCATGCATATTTATGGTATGATAAGGTAAAGGCCCATAATGCATTTAAAAATCATGTAATTAGGAAATCGTTGTACAATGTTTGGATAAAATATAAAGATCTTTTAGAAAGGAAGACGCCCAGATGGCTTTCACCAATGGAGGCGAAGGCGCAGAAAAAGTTAAATATGGATACCAAATGGTTGAGATATTCAGATTTATTATTGGAGGATAAAGAAGGATACAAGCTAAAACGATTTGATCAAGTTAAAGATAAGTTAAATTGGTTACATTACTACCAGATTAATGAATTGTATAAACTAGATAAGAAAAATGGTTTTGCTTCTGAAAAATCTAAGTTGGAGACGGAGTTGTTGGATACTAAAGTTAAAAATCTGTCTAAAATGTATAAGTTACTGTTGGAGTGGCATACAAAGGATGAACAAGTTAAATCAGTGATGATAGATTGGGTAAGAGATGTAGGACACAACATAATGTTTGAGAATTGGGGAAGATTGTGGAAGAAAGGGGTCAAGTTCACTGCATGTACAATGTTAAAGGAAAATATAATGAAAATGATGTATAGATGGTATTTGACTCTGGTTAAACTAGCAAAGATTTATCATAACTGTGATAATCTATGTTGGAAATGTAAAGAAAAAGAAGGAACTTTTTTATCACGTGGTGGACCTGCCCCAAGGTGAAAGACTTCTGGGAAAAGATTTATAATGAATTGAAAAAAATGTTGAAATATACATTTATTAAGAAACCAGAGGCCTTTCTTCTTGGAATAACAGGTTTGGAATTGCCCAAGAAAGATGTTAAATTATTTTTGTATGCCACAACTGCTGCTCGAATTTTACTAGCTAAGAAGTGGAAAACGCAAGAAGTACCAACAGTAGAGGAATGGCAGATGAAGATGATGGACTTTTCGGAGCTAGCCGACCTGACCGGAAGAGTCCGCAACCAGAACGAGGAGGAGTACCAGGAAGAATGGACGAAATTTAATGATTATTTAGTTAAATACGTTAAGTTAAATTAATCGGAAAAAGCTTGCAATTACCAGTTAGGCTTAGGATCTAAATAAGTAATGTGATGAATTAACATGTTTAATGCTGAATTGGGAAGAAAGAATGATGTTAAGTGATTAAGTTAAGTTTATAAGAAATTTGGATTTGGAAAACCGTTAAAATGATATGCATTGAAATTCAACCAGGGGGATACGAGGAAGTCACTTAACAATGTTAACAAGATTAGTTTTAATAAGGTTATGATTTTTGTTTGTTAGTGTGTTTATAATTTTGTGAAAATCAATAAAAAAATTGGGGGGGGGGGAAACAAATCAATTTAATATTGCTAAAGTGAAGATGAAACAAAACCATTATTACTACAGGATAATAGCATAGCAATTCCTAAAGCAAAAAATAAGCAGGTGCCAACCTCTTCATCCCCAGCATTTAGGCTAATGTCCACCAATGAGACAAGGAGCTGATGATTTTGGAGTTTCCATGGCCACTGCTTTCCAGAGAAATGCAACTTCCAAACACCTTATGTAGAACAAAGAGGGCAAGCTAAGCAGCATGCAGAACGGTCCTAGCCATACCAGCCTCCTTACCGTAATTGCTATAGCATATGCAGAGAGGGAGGGGGTATGTGAATTGGAAAAAAGTTGTATGGGCTATTTCAGAACTTGCTGAGCTAAATAACCAGCCAGCCAGCATTGAAGTGCGTTAGCACTAACTTACGGAATGACCTATACAAACTTTACGGCAACCATCTGTTCTGTATTTGTAGAGGTCATTCTTGAGTAAATGCCTTTACTCTTGATTCTTTTGGACAATGTATTCTGCCTCTTCAAATAATGTCAAAAGCAGCAAATTGCGTGTATATATATATATATATAATACAAATTGAACATTCCAGCCTTATAAATACCATGAAGGTGGTGAAAGACCAGCAAAGGAAAAAATATGTATAGGATAACAAGAGAGTGATCTAGACAGACAAGTACCTTATATTAAATTCAAAATGAAAGTTCTTTTTCCTTTTCAGAAGCAATCAAAAGAAAAATAAATAAATTACTATACTTTTGGAGACAAATAAAACGTTAACCCTGGATCCCAGTGGGTTGAAAGCCCACAGCAGAGCCAACCCTCCTTAACTTTCCACTGCTATGGCAGCCGCTGTCAGGGAGAGGAAAACGGGAAAAGATGAAAGGACAGAAACCAGCAGTTATAGAGAGCCTAAAGAGATTATCAGCAGCTTATCGTCTGACAGTGGGTCTGACGTAGAGGGGGAGAAGGATAAACCTGGAATAAGTCATTCTGTACACAGAGGAAGTCAGGGGAGGAGTTTTCGCAGACTTCCATGCTGGGTGCGGAAAAGGAAGAAAGTTTAGAGGCGGCAACTGCGCAACAAGGGGAAGGGCGCTAATTGAAACGCTGGAGATGTACATTTGAACTTTGTCAAATAAATCAAATAGTTTGGAACTGGCTGGGAGCCAGCTGGACAGCTGGACAGCATTAAGCCTCTGACAGCCGCCTTGGGCCACGTTGGAGAAGAAGCTGCCATGTTGCTGGTCCTCCCCATTCTGACATGAACCCAGTTCTTTCGGGGGGGGGGCAGTGCGTGGAGAGAAGCTGCAGTGTCAGCTACTCTCATGTGGTCCCATCTCACATGATCATGGTAGTGTGGGGAAACTCAGCACTGCTGCAAGTCCCATTCTGCTGAGTGATAGGCACCTCCCACCTTGATAAGGACAAGCAGGAATGGCCAGCTTTTGGATAGATGAGAGAGACTGCGGTCAGACCTTTGGTAGGCAAGCACCTTTCCCAATTGCGTTAACTACTAAACCGTTTTTAGATCATAAATAATAATAATTTATTATTTATACCCCACCCATCTGGCTGAGTTTCCCCAGCCACTCTGCTCCCAATCGAATATTAAAAACACAATACAGCATTAAACATTAAAAACTTCCCTAAACAGGGATGCCTTCAGATGTCTTTTAATAATAGGATAGCTGCTTATTTCCTTGACATCTGATGGGAGGGCATTCCACAGGGCGGGCGCCACTACCGAGGAGGCCCTGTAACCTCACTTCTCGTGAGGGAACCGCCAGAAGTTAAAGGTAGCAATGATAATTCACCTTTTCAAACGTTAGACAATCCTGAATGGATTTGCATTGTCTGATGTGCTTATGGAATCGTAGAATTGTGTAGATTTTAAGGGACTCCTAGGGCCATTGAGTCTAAACCCTGTAATGCAATGCTTGTTGCCTTTGATTTTCTACACCAGGCTTTTTGGATTCTTTCCCCCCCCCTTATGTTAAGCTTTACTCTTTGTTTGGGGGGCGGGGAGGCATGCTATCAATTTCCAAGGAAGTGAAGCTTCTCTAATTTTTGAGGCTGTGTAATATAGTTACATCCAGCAGCGCTGCACCTTCCAGTGTTGTTAAAGTAACATGAGAAGCCTGGAATCACATGCGTCGCGCAGCTGAAAAGCTCTTCATGTTATACAGATGGCACAAAATGGCGATGCTGAGATTCCCACACTACCAAGCCAATACATTGGTACCTCAGGTTAATTCATTCCGAAGGTACGTTCTTAATCTGAAACTGTTCTTAACCTAAGGTACCACTTTAGCTAATGGGGCCTCCTGCTGCTGCCGCGGGATTTCTGTTCTCTTCCTGAAGCAAAGTTCTTAACCCGAGGTACTATTTCTGGGTTAGCGGAGTCTGCAACCTGAAGCGTCTGTAACCTGAAGCGTCTGTAACCCGAGGTACCACTGTAAAAGGACCTAGCTGCCTTTCTGTAACATCACTTGGGCTGCATTCAAAGTACAAATATTTCCGCAAGCAGTACTTTGCTTTGAATTGATTATTATCAAAAGTGCTATTGACTGGCTTATCCGACTTGGAAAATGTCGTCCAGCTGCCCGGATTTCCTGGCTACCAAGGAGAAGTTGCTTTTTCATAAAAATGTACCTTTTCTGCTTGTATGTCAACATGGCTTCTGCAATGGGCAACTGGTGGGCACAGTTTGCTCCCACTAGGTACTGAGTTATTCTGGAGACAATATCAGGTGATTCCTGGACTGAAACAGAGAGAGAGAGAAAAAGAAGCACAACGACCATTTGCCATGCATTTGGAAGGAACTGCAAGTCCATCCATCCATTCATCCACCCAATTGATACCCCACCCTTCCTCCCGAAGGAGCCCAGAGTAGCAAGAACTGCTTGCTGAATCTACCTACTCCCAACTTTTCTGTTTCCAACAACAACCAGTCAGAGTCATAAGGAGGGCATCATGGCGATGACTGTTTTGATCTTTGTATACAACACATCCATAGAGCATTTTTTCCTCAAATAAAGCTCTTTTTCACATTTACTTTTTAAAATAATATGGCCACGTCACCTCCAACAGCCTTATTTTCTCTGTACCAGCTTAAGAGTGCCGTGACATGGCATCTGTTACCCGAATTTAACAGGGTAGAATGGAAGATACCAACCACGGCTACCTTCTCCCAGCTCCAGGTGTGAGGACTTGAGATACTATTAGACTCTAAAAGTAAAATTCAACAGCTGAATACAATATTCTGCATCTCAAGGAGAATCAAACCGAATTTGTGGAAAGCTGTGGAATTATGGGAAGGAAGCAGCGTATCTTTGATGCCTCCAGTGCTGTTACGAACGGACATTGGAAACTGGGAAGGTAGAAGACTCAGAAAGCAAAGCACAAAAATTGCCTTACTGTGAGATTCTGTTTTCAGAGGATGCCTTAGGGCATTGCCACTAATGAGTAGGCTCAGTAGGCAATGCTGCTTCTTCGCTGCCCAGACCCCCTTGGCAGCAGAAGGCAGCTTCCCTCCAAATGCTGCAACTGAAACAAAAAAACTGCAGAACCATGGAGGACCACCCATCATCAACTGGCATAGACAGGAAAGAAGCACCCCCAGAACATGAAGGGAGGAAATGCCCTCTGGCATCCTCTGGAGATAGAAATTTGTGGCAAGGAAATTTCCTCTTTTCCAGAGGCACCGGAGGGCATTGCCACTAATGGGACACAGCAGGTATTAGCGGCAATGCCCTCCAGTAAACAATTATTCTTTTTCAAAGTTATCAATTCAGGCAACCTTATGCAAATAAGTATTAAGACAGCCTTACCAGCATTTTGTGCTTCAAGTCTGTTAAATAAATCTTTCCAGGACAAATCTTGGAAGAAGTAGTTATACTGACAATCAACGGAACCCAGATACTTTGCCACCGGATGACAACCTGTAAATAACACAAAAAATAAATCCGTTCTGTATGGCAGATGCACATTAGCAGTCCAGAATATATTACGTCTATACCCCTTTAGTGCTCAGAAGAAAGGAAATCCCAACTTATTGCCTTCAGGGTGAAGATGTGCTCAAAATTGTGAAAAGCCGCTGAAATTCAGTTTCTTCTTCCTCTTCTGGGTTGTGAGACATTCTTAGTGTTTTTAAAATGGAAAGTAAGTGGTCACAAACAAGGCGGTAGAAACAAAGGTAGGAAATAAAGCAGGACTCTCCTTATTATATACAACTTTGTTACATAATAAAAATCTTCCCTGGTGTTGGGAGACGTCAGATTACTACAGTGGTGCCTCGCAAGACGAAAAGAATCTGTTCCGCGATTCTCTTCGTCTAGCGGTTTTTTCGTCTTGCGAAGCAAGCCCATTAGCGGCTTAGCGGATTAGCGCTATTAGCGGCTTAGCGGATCAGCTGATAAGCGGCTTAGCGGGTCAGCTGATAAGCAGCTTGGCGGCTTGGGAAAAGGGGGGGGGGAGAAAAAAACCCTGCAGGAACTCGCAAGACATTTTCGTCTTGCGAAGCAAGCCCATAGGAAATTCGTTTTGCGAAGCACCTCCAAAACGGAAAACCCTTTCGTCTAGCGGGTTTTCCGTCTTGCGAGGCATTCGTCTTGCGGGGCACCACTGTACAGCATTATATGCTTGCGGCCTGTTGCCCCTATTGAGATTCCACTAGCTGCAATTTCCAGATGTCGTCAAGGGCAGATCCATGTAAAGTGAATTACAGTAGTCCAGCTTAGATGTTAGCACAGCCCAAGTAACCAAGCCCAGGCTATCCCTATGCAGAAATGGCAGTGGTTGGCACATCAGCACAGGCACTCCTAACCACTGAGGCCAGCTGGCCCTCAAGGAACAATCATGGTTCCAGGAGCATGCCAGACTATGGACCTGTCCCTTCAAGAGGTGTGTGGCCCCATTAAGAACAGGTCATTCTGCCAACTCCTGCACACTGGAACAGTCCACTTATAGCACGTCTGTCTTGCTTAGATTCAGTTCCAATTTGCAATGCACACTGGAAGGAACTATAAATAACCTCCACTCCAGCTGAAGCTCTGACTGCTAGCTATCCTTCTCATTCTGCCACAAAGTTTGGAAAGGGAGTGATAGGAAAGTGCTGGTATTCTAGAGGCTGCCATTGCTATATTTAATATCCAGCAACCCTGTACAAGAGCATTATAACCAGAGCAGACAACACAACTTGAACAGACAAACAGTTCCTGTGTTGTGATGCAGTGAGAAAGAGGTTAATTCAAAGGAAGAAGAAAGGACAGAAAAGCTTGCTTACCTACTGGTATGATAAGAAATCTCATGTAGCTGAGCCAGTCTGGGGTTTTGTGAGACAGTTGTTCTACAAAGAGCCTCAGCACAGCACTGAGGTAATTCTGGGCTCCCGCAATTGCAATTTTAATTGGATTGGGAGGCTGAGAATTGCAGTTGCAGCTGAAGAGAGAGGGAACATTACTGCTTTTAAATAAAATCCAGAGATTGATGGGTATTTTGTACCACGTACATTATTAACCTAACTGTAAGTACATACTCATGACAGAAGGTCAAGACTGAAAGCAAGTAGGCACTCAGTGACTTCCTACCAGAGCGCAGATTTAAACAAGGGGCTTCCAAATTTGTGCTTTGGTCTCTTAGAAAGTGAGTTACATCAGCCTGAGAACGCAGCTTATGAACCAGAAGAGAATCATTCACGTGACTCCCATTTTCTTTAGTCAAAGGACAGGAGGTTTGTTTAAAAAGATAGGAACAGTGGCATGCTTGCTGTTTTTTTGGTTTGCTTGCTTCTTTTTGCTATGTTTTTGTTCCAACTGTAAGAAAGTTATGATTAATCAGACAGTCCACAACAATCTTAATTTTGTATGCAAGTCACCTTCGGCACCATCAGTGCTTTGCATGCAGAAGGTTCCAAATTCTACCCCTGGCACCTCCAGGTAGGGTCGGAAATATCATTGGATTGAAACCCTGGAGAGCCACTGCCGGGATGGACCAATGGGCTGACTTCTCCTAAGGAGGCTTCCTATGTAATTGCCAGTATTAGGAACCTCCCTTAGACCAGGTTACAAAACCGATCCTTCCAGCTCACCGGTGACTCTCTGGGGTTTCAGATTGAACCTGGGACCTTTTGCATACAGAGCATTGACCGAGTTACAGCCAAGGGTGGCCTAAGCGGTGTTGGAGCTTCCGTTGCGACCGAGCTCAAATGGCTCTCCTCCACGACGTACTTCGAAATCCATCGAGGCTCTCCTCTGACAGTGGTTAACGACCTAAGCCTTTAATGAGGCTTCAGGCACGCTTCCCCATTACGCAGAGTATCCAAACAGCAGAAGGGCGAGAAATATATGCTACATCGCTACGTTTCTTTCTAACTACGCAGGACAGAAAAGAATATGCATCTGCTCTCTGTGAGAGTCAGTGAACAACTGGAACAAAGAAACAGGAAACCAGTAACATCAACATCCGTCTAACGTGAGACTTCCAACAGTCTGGAATGTAAACAGAGTCTTGTGACTCTAAAAACTGCCCAGTGGCATAACAAAAATCTAACAAGCGGTCGCACTGCCTGAGTTTCAGGGAATGGACTCAAGAGCGGGAGACGGAGGAGGCATGGGGCACACACAAACACACACACACACACACACACACTCCTTGTCCTGGCACTGCAGAAGAGGAATGCAGCTTTGATTTACAGCAGGGGGTTGAGGGGTTGGAGGAAAGTCACAGCTCAGAGACAGATGAACCAAAGAGTTGGGAAGTGTTAGAAGAAGGGCGGGGAGACAGAGGCAGGGCAGCCAGCTGACACGTTATCACTGGAGAGTATTTCTAACCCCCCTTCTCCCAGAATGCGGCGTTTGTTAAGAGTTCCAGAAGGAAGAAATCAGAGACATATGGCCACGAACGGCCTCTATAAGGGGAGATGCTGTTGCTAGGAAGGAGGGAGGAGGAGCCCAGTTGGAGCAACGCCATTGTCCAGGCTTACCACCTTATTTTGTCTCTCACTATTCTGAATGAATAAACTCATTAAAAAGGACTCTACATTCTTTTCTCTGCTGTTGCTGCAACCAGGGGAGGAACAGCTTTCCTGGGGGGGTCAGGTGGGATTACTATGAGGAATTATTAAATATGGAGCAAGCCATTGTGTCGGCAATGAAAGCATTGCGGTGACTGGGTTTGATTGATTGACAACAATTTCTGATCAATTCCCACAAACCTCTGCACCTCTGCCATTTGCTTTCTCTACGCCTGACAGGCACGTATAAGCATTCTAAACACAGACCAGTTGCCGGTTGCTTCACCAGGCATCCTGGGCCATAAAGATAGAAGGTAGCTTCTTTGATGTACATTGGTACCTCAGGTTACATAAGCTTCAGGTTACCTATGCTTCAGGTTACAGACTCTGCTAACCCAGAAATGGTGCTTCAGGTTAAGAACTTTGCTTCAGGATGAGAACAGAAATCGTGCTCCGGCGGCGCGGCAGCAGCAGCAGGAGGCCCCATTAGCTAAAGTGGTGCTTCAGGTTAAGAACAGTTTCAGGTTAAGAACAGACCTCCGGAACGAATTAAGTACTTAACCTGAGGTACCACTGTACCTTTCTTTAGTTTGTTAATCTAAGGGCCAAGAAGAGAGTTCACAGGGAGATGGTAAATACTACCTGTCCTTCCTTCTCCTGTTTACTGCTGTTTATGACCTCCGGAGTTTGCTAAAAGCATTCCTCCTTCCTCCTTGATTTCTATTTTATTTACTCTGAACTATGTATGCATGCTCAAGTAGGAAATAGTTTCTTTGTAGTTAAGAGGATTTCTTGTGATCTGACTTTGTCCCACGTGGGGGTTTTTTAAATGCTCAGAGGACATCTGATTGGTTCTTATGAACACTGTGTAAAAAGTTCTTTTGTGAATAAAACGACCTGGGCCAAGGGGTGGACGGAGGATTATTAATCACACTGCCTCCCAGAGTCTTGCTGGCCAAGCCTCGTGTGTATTTTATTAATCAGAGTCCGATCCTTCCTTGCTTTTGGAATGCAACACTTTCCCAAAGCCGTGACACTGAGCCACACCCCCTTCATCTCCTCCTGCCTCTGCCACCTTTCCTCTTCATGGCAGTGGTGGCAGTGTAGAAATGAAAACTTTGAGTTTTCTGCTTCTTTGTTGCTGGAAGGGCGGCAATGCACCCCTGCCAATGAACCCTGTGCCCCCTCCCTCCTTTGATCTAGGTAAAGGTAAAGGGGCCCCTGACCATAAGGTCCAGTCGTGGCCAACTCTGGGGTTGCGGCGCTCGTCTCGCTTTATTGGCCGAGGGAGCCAGCGTACAGCTTCCGGGTCATGTGGCCAACATGACTAAGCCACTTCTGGCGAACCAGAGCAGCGCACGGAAACGCCTTTTACCTTCCCACCGGAGCGGTACCTATTTATCTACTTGCATTTTGATGTGCTCTCGAACTGCTAGGTGGGCAGGAGCAGGGACCGAGCAACGGGAGCTCACCCCGTCGCGGGGATTCGAACCGCCAACCTTCTGATCAGCAAGTCCTAGGCTCTTTGGTTTGGAAGAAGCTAAAGGGGCCTTTCTCAGAGCAAGTCATTCTGGGTGGGATGGCCACGAAAGTGCCTGTGCCACGGCCACAGTTTGCTGTGACAGCAAAGGATGTGTTGGGGCTGTTGGGGGTTATGTGCTGCGGAAGCTCAGCTTGCCACTTACGCTCGTCCCAGAAAACAGCCATCTATCAAGAGTTGTCTTTATACAGATGTTACAAGCAGGCTTCAACTCAATACATAATGGTATCTCACCAGGAGATTAGGAAGCTACTGGGGAGGACATTAGCTTACAACGGCATGTTTTAAACCAAGTTTCAGGCTCTTTATATGGAAATACAAACAATTAAAAGGGGGGGATGCATTCCTCCAGAGGGCAACACAGAAAATGGATACTGAGAGAAGTAATTTTGGATTCAAGCAGTAAAAGCAGTGGGGTGCCACACAGCCTGGTGCTTATAGCTAGCAAATTTATGGGAATGTGTTTCATCTGTCTTTCAGTTTGTAGGGAGGCTGGGTCATTCATTATTTTGAGTGCCCAGCTTCCTCAGTGAGCATCCCTCTATGACACGGTTATCTGCCAGCATCTCCGCTGATAAAACAATGAACAGGATGGTGATATAAGGACTACTGCAAGTGGACTCTTTATTACGTTTGCAATTGTTGAAGATAAAATCTATTTTGGAAAGAGAAGAAATGAGCACTGAACCACTGATATATTACAAGTTAGCTCTTTATTTGCCGCGTCTGCAATTGTTTAAGACGAAACCTATTTGGGGGGGAAACTACTTTTGCCATTTTTATGGACGTTTAAAGAGAGCTGCCTTGGTGATAGTGTCAACTGCAGAATCTCTCCTGAGCCTCGCCTTCCCTCCCTAAACATCTGCGGTTGGCTTCACCCATCTGCCTTTATAGAAAAGTCAGTTTTATGTCTCAGACAGACGCATTGTAAAAACTTTCGCTTGTCAACTTAAACATATTGGTAAAATAGTGAAGTGGTTTTAGAAAAAAACATCTCTCTTGCTAGACTTCATCAGGGAAAGTCAACTCAAATTCTCATTAGGGACAAGATTTGTGGCCTTATTTTTTACCGGCAATAAAACTTAGGGCAGCTCTGGGGGGGCCATGCACAATAGTCTGGGACACAGCAGAAGGCCTTGGCAGGGGGTGTGTATATCTGGAGGGAGGGAGGATGTATATAAATACACATGCACACACACACACATCTTTTTTTTTTTAAAAAAAAGAACTTACTATCTCTGTATTCTAGAGACAATGGTGCTGAAAGCTGCCTGGATATCTGCAGAGGAGCACGTGCAGACGATTGGAAGGCCATGCTTTTGCAAGATATCTGAAAGAAACTGAGAATGATATACAAGTCTGTAAAAAAAAGGACCTTCTATATATATTTTTAATGCATTGTTGATTTATTTTAGTTATCTCTGCACTGTCCTTTTTTAAAAACACCCCAGGCAATTTACACTGTATTTTATTAACATAAATTGATTCAAACATGGCCGCAGTGGCCAACAATCCTTCAAGCAAACTAGCTTGAGAAAATTGTTGGGGTTCGTTAAGGTCTCCTGGAATCCAAGAACTGTAGAGTTGGAAGGGACCCTGGGGTAATTTAGAAGAGGAAGAGTTTGGATTTGGTATCCCGCTTTATCACTACCCGAAGGAGTCTCAAAGCGGCTAACATTCTCCTTTCCCTTCCTCTCCTATAACAAACACTCTGTGAGGTGAGTGGGGCTGAGAGACTTCAGAGAAGTGTGACTGGCCCAAGGTTATCCAGCAGCTGCATGTGGAGGAGCGGAGACGCGAACCCGGTTCACCAGATTATGAGACTACCGCTCTTAACCACTACACCACAACTAAATAATCCCTAATAGGTGGCCATCCAAGCTCTGCCTAAAAGCCTCCAAGGAAGGAGAGTTCCACTGTGAAACAGCTCTTACTGTCAGGAATTCCTCCCCCCCCGCCAATGTTTCTTGTAATTTGAATCCACTGCTTTGGGTCCTAGCTCTAAGGAACTCTGCGAAAGAAGAAACACTGGATGCCATTGAGTGGGGGTATCTGTTAAGCGCAGCAAAATATGTTGTGAGGACAAGAATGCCCCGTAACTTTATTTCAAAGCACAGCTCTGTATTTCAAAATTGTGTCCAGGTGTGGGGGGGGAGGGGCAACGTAGCACAGAGAACCAAGCAGTTAAGTGCATTATAGTTCAGGTGAGCGAGCAAATCTGACTTTAATGTTTTTATACTTATTAACGATTAAAGAATATCAGTGACTATCTCTGCCCTATTATTGTTGAGAGCAGGGAGAGGCAACCTAAGGCCTGTGGGCCGGGTGCGGCCCAATCGCCTTCTCAATCCGGCCCGCGGATGGTCTGGGAATCAGCGTGGTTTTTACATGAGTAGTGTTAAGTTGTGGGTGAACATATCAGACAACACAGCGATTCTTCAAACAGCTCTTGTTTATTCAGAGGCCAGAACAGAACTGAATTGATGGGTTCAGCCAGCCTGCTTATATAGAGCTCCACTACAACGCAATAGTAACCATTTTCTGGAACTATCCAATCACTGAACGTCACTTTCAATCCCTTATTTGCATATGTGGACCTGAGTGAAAACTATCTACAGTATCCCCCTGCTGGCCCAGGGTGAGTACATAACAAGTAGAATGTGTCCTTTTATTTAAAATGCATCTCTGGGTTATTTGTGGGGCATAGGAATTCGTTCGTTTCCCCCCCCCAAAAAAAAAAATATAGTCCGGCCTCCCACATGGTCTGAGGGATGGTGGACTGGCCCACGGCTGAAAATGGTTGCTGACCCCGGTTGAGAGTCTTCCTTTGTGTTATGTTCCTGAAGTTTCTTCATTTGGTGAGAGCTAGATAAGTTTCACACCTACTGAAATCAGATTTCCCTGCGATTCCAGGTTCGGGACCCTCCGTGGGTTTGAACACTGTCCAAAAGCGGATGCAAATTTTGTGACCAAAAAAAATATGTAAAGTACTTTTTACATAATGAACCAAACCCAGCTTGGGCGGACCAAATTTGTGACTGGTACTATTAAATTTGTGCATAAATGATCTAGTGAGCAGTAAAGCACCCAAGTTGGCAAAACCACCAGACTACTCGGGATAGTGAACATCCGAGGTGCCTGCCTTAGAAGTGCTGCAATAGAAGCGCCACGAATGGGCAACACATGGGTGGTAAATTAAGTTCAACGAATGTGCAGCTGCAATCCTAACCCCACTTACCTGAGAGTAATATCTACTGAATTCAGAAGGGCTTGCTTCTGAGTAGGAATGGTTAGGATTGCCCTGTAAATGTACTGATGCGCATGGAACCAAAAAATTGCAACAAGAACTTCGGTGACTAACCAGAAGGGACAAATTCGGCAGCATGAAACGGGGAAATTCTATTTCGCAAGGGACTGAAAGTAAAATTGCCAGTATTGCAAAGCCCTCATACAAATCTAGGATGCAACCAAATGATCTGGGGACTGGAACATTTAGGGCAGGCATAGGCAAACTCCGGCCCTCCAGATGTTTTGAGACTACAATTCCCATCATCCCTGACTACTGGGTCCTGCTAGCTAGGGATGATGAGAATTGTAGTTCCAAAACATCTGGAGGGCCAGAGTTTGCGTATGCCTGATTTAGGGGTCTGTCTGCAGGTGGCCCTTTGTGGTTTAAGCTAAAATGACCGTGTACTTATCACTACAAATCTCCTTACCTGTCCTTGCCAGTCGGAGGTATTAATCAGAATGATATTTTCTGGCAGCTGATCATCTGAGATCAAGATGTGATTCAACTGGTCGTACACAGTTTTCCTAGGGATCTGTAAATAAATGAAAGCAGCCCTTAAGATTCCTGATTTATTGGAACAAGATCTATTACCCAGCTATTTAAATAAATGTTCAGTCTAAATCACTCCCACAATCTTATGTGTTTTTCTTCAGCCCATTAAGCTAGGACATCTATGAAGTGATGTCAAATATGAAGCGAACCCAAAATAATTGGCTTGACTTAAACGTCTAAGCACACTGTTTTGCCACTTGTCCATAGAGTTGCCAATTCCTGACTTGCTGAGGATCAAGGGATTATTGAAGATGACTTGGAAACTTCAGCTGGTCCAAAATATGAGTTACTGGCTGGGGTTCCATTTAGATCTCATATAGCCTCTTTTGAATGAAGGAAGGAAGCAATGAATGAATCTTTATTTGCGTCAGCCATCGGCCATAGCAATAAAACAACAGTACAATATACAAAAGAACAGAAACAAAAAGTTTATTATATAAAATACATTTTAGGGTTTTGAATCAGTAGTCAAATAGTGGATCTTATTCTTATTCTGATTGCCCCAGCTAAAAACAGTTTAATGATTTTATAATATTAATTATTTCTCTCTGTAAGGTGAGACTGGTGGTACTTTCATTCTGGTTTATTTTGTCTCTTTTGTTGTGTGTTGAGCATATATACATACATACATACACACACACACACATATATATATATACACATATATATATATATATATAAAACATATACACACATTTTATACATATATAAAATATATACACACACACATATATATATAAAACACACACACACATATATATATATATATAAAATATTCCTAAAAAATAGAGAATCTTTATTGCACGTTCTGGTGCACATGATGGGAGCTGTTACTAACTCCAAACCCCAAAATTTGGGATCCCCTCCAAAATTATGACAAAGCTTTGAGATGGTTTCGCAGCATGCCCCCAGAAGCACCATACATGCGAAGGAGGATGCCCCCTTGGCACTGAACAGCCCATTTCACCTGCAAGCGATGCCTGGTTCCTGGAGAGCGTTCGTTGTCCAGGCTGTTGGCTCTCTCATTCTGCTGCTTCGCCGGCTGCCTTTCCTTCAGAGATGTGCTTCTCCCTCTGCGTCCCATATGCTTCGCTTCCGATCTGCCAAAGGAGAACATGGGGACCTTTATCAAGAAAACCAAAACGGCACACATGCTGCTCACTGTATTACAACTTTCCTGGGCCAGCAGGAAATATCAATGTTGGTTGTTGGTTTTTTAACTTACCAGCAGATTAAAGTGCATTTTTTTTTATTTATCTTTTAAAACTCTATCCTGCCTAATACAGTGGTACATCAGGTTACAGATGCTTCGTGTTACAGACACTTCGGGTTACAGACGCTTCGGGTTACAGACGCTTCAGGTTACAAACTCCACTAACCAGGAAGTGGTTGCTCCAGGTTAAGAACTTTGCCCCAGGATAAGAACGGAAATCGCGCGCCAGCGGCACAGCGGCAGTGGGAGGCCCCATTAGTGAAAGCACGCTTCAGGTTAAGAACCTTTTCAGGTTAAGAACGGACCTCTGGAACGAATTAAGTTCTTAACCCGAGGTACCACTGTAACTGAATGAAGCACAAAGCAGCTAACAAATCAACAACAGCATATTTAAAAAAACCATTTCCAAATTAAACACAACCACACAAATATTGCTATAAATCTAAATGAGTAACAATTTAGGGAACTGGGCATATATAGCCTGGTAAAGAGGAGACGGAGAGGAGGTATGATAGCCATTTTCAAATATCTAAAGGGCTGTCACATGGAAAATGGAGCAAGCACATGTTCTCCTGCTCCGGAAGGTTGGACTCGAACCCATGGCTTCAAGTTACAAGAAAGGAGATTCTGACTAAACATCAGGAAGAACTTTCTGACAGTAAGAGCTGTTTGACCATGGAATGGGCTCCCTTGAGAGATTGTGGACTCTCCTTCCTTGGAGGCTTCTAAGCAGAGGTCGGATGGCCATCTGTCATGGATGCTTTAGCTGAGATTCCTACATTGCAGGGCGTTGGACTAGATGTTCCCCTGGGGTCCCTTCTGTCACAGGCCAAGGGACGCCTTAGAGTCGGGGGGGGGGAGAGAAGAAGAGTCAGAGTGGGAACAGTCAGAAGGAAATGGTTGGGAAATGACAGAAGGGGAAGAGGGGGAGAGCCAGGAGGAGGCAAGGCTCTCCGATGCTGAAGCAGAGCCCCAGCACCGCACAGGAAGCTCAGGAGCCTATGCCTTTGGCATAGGAAAGGAGAGGGTTAAAGCGCAAGGATCAGAGACGTCCCATGAAGCTCCCCCGCCTCCTTTGTTGGAGGAGAAGCAGGAGAAGACCACTCCCCAAATCTGAACCGGAGGATTCGGATGTATGATTGTACTGTGCTGCTTGTACATATGTAAAATAAAGAACTGTAAATATCTCTCTGAGCGAGCAGAGAGTGCTTATTGCGAACAGCATACTCAAACCACCACACCTTCCAACTCTACAATTCCATGATTCTATTATCATAAGATAAGGACAAAACTAAAAACATTGATCAGCCAAAGTCTCTTTTAAAGTTACAGTTCAAATAAAGGTAAAGGGACCCCTGACCATTAGGTCCAGTCGTGACCGACTCTGGGATTGCGGCGCTCATCTCGCTTTACTGGCCGAGGGAGCCGGCGTACAGCTTCCGGGTCATGTGGCCAGCATGACTAAGCCGCTTCTGGCGAACCAGAGCAGCACACGGAAACGCCGTTTACCTTCCTACCGGAGCGGTACCTATTTATCTACTTGCACTTTGACGTGCTTTTGAACTGCTAAGTTGGCAGGAGCAGGGACCAAGCAACGGGAGTTCATCCTGTTGCGGGGATTCGAACTGCCGACCTTCTGATCGGCAAGTCCTAGGCTCTGTGGTTTAACCCACAGTGCCACCTGCGTCCCTCACAGTTCAGATACTTAAGTAAAAATGTTTTAGAAAGTAAAACTGTTTTGAATTAGGGAATTCGAAGTGAATAAAGAAGTCTTTGCCTGACACCTTGGGAGGGGGGCACTCCATAACTGGGGCACCACTACCAAAAGGAAACATCTCTCTTTATAACAAAATGAACCTCTAATGGAAAAAGGCAGTGGCTAACATGCCTTCAGAGCATAGGAAAAGACCTCAAACAAAGTGCCTTGTGAGAGGTGTCCCCAGAGTCTTCTCAGAAGTGGCTACCTCATTAGGAAAAATCTATGTCTACCTGGATAAGTCAATCTATCAGCCAAGGTGCATCAGAATTAGGAATGCAGTAGTTTGGTGGGGTCAAATTTTAGAAAAGCACAAGCGGTGACATCCTATGGTGTCCTCCTGCTTAAACAACAGGACTTTCTCTTCCTCTCCTCCTCTTCCTCCTCACTGTTGGCAACCCCACAATTTGCTCTACAGATTTGGAACACCCTGTATTACTTGCGGAAGGAACTGGAACAAATGAAAGAGTTTCAGCTGAGGTATAAATCATTGATAGCTCCACAAATCTCAATACTGAAAGAAAAAGGAAAGTGCCACAACTCAGTTTGCGGATGCTCAACTGTCAGTATATTTCTGCCATGTCCATTTCATTGTTTAGGTATAACTTTTGTCTCTTTAATTAATCACTATACTGGTGGTGCTATTAAATATTATTTTGCAAGCTTACTTGGAGTCACATTTTTAAAAAATTGGGTAAGAAAGTGGAATGGTCACCAAGGTGCATGAATTCTGGAACAAAACATGGGGACTGAAAGCATGCAAAACGATGTTCAGATGCCACAAGTTAAAAGCTCATCTGTCTCAAGTTGCATATTTACAAACAAGGTAAGTTTCGGAGCTGATGTTGCAGCTTATAGACAGGTTACCTGCTGGAAGGAATTATGAGAGATTCTGTCTTTGTCATCCTGCCAATTAGTGGAGCCTTTCCCATGAAGCTATCCAGGGGAAAGAGTTCAGTTTCTACGTCTTCTTGTTGTTTATTTTCCTGCAGACAACAAATTACATTGGAGTGGATGTTCTGTGAAAGCCTTTGTGCTCTGCCAGCATGTATAATAATAAAAAGTGCCAATAAATAAAAGTCAGTCCATGACCATAGCCAGACCAGTGCAAAACATCAAGCAATCCATTAGCTATGGATCTATCCCAAATAGTAGCATAGATTCTATGAAGCCCCCAGTTGGCCTGGCTTCAATGTGAACTGTAAAACAGCCACTTTGGCCTATGTTTCTGCTGTAGTCTATACGCCAACAGAGACCTCATTCTATCCCAGGTCTCCAGTGTTGCAAAGGCACATGGTATTTGACAAGCTGGGCACTGGATAACAAACTCTCTGCAGCTGCTGCTATACCCAGCAGAACCCAAATGTACCAAACATTACTCAGCCAGATCTCTACTTCACATTCTCACTACTTTCCACCTCTTCCTGCCTCAACCCAAATCAACCCACCCACAAAGCTCATACATACCTCCACTCTCAGCAGGTCAAAGCATTCTCAATGGCACATTTTACTTCCTCTTTCTAACCCCATAAACCAACCCCACTCCATTCCCATCTACTAGCAGTAGTAGCAGTAGTCATAGCAGGAGTAAAATTTATGTACCGCCCTTAATCCAAAGATCTCAGGGCAATTCACAAGATAAAAATACAGGAGAAAAGCAAAAATAAATAGTCAAAAAACAAAATAATAACCCCCCGCTCCCACACACATTTAAAAGGCCGTAGGGTGTTAATCAGCCAAAGGCCTGGTAGATGAGGAACGTTTACATCTGGCGCCTAAAGATGTACAGTGAAGGTTGGCAGGCAAGCCTCCCCAGAGAGGGCAGAGGGGGAGCCACCACAGAAAAGGCCTGTCCTTGTGTTGCCACCTTCTAGACTTCTCATGGAGGAGGCACATGAAGAAGGGCCTCAGATGATGATCAGAGTCTGGGTCGGTTTATAAGGAGAAGAGGAGGTCCTTGAGGTATTGCGGCCCTGAGCCACTCAAGACCTTATAGGTCAAAACCAGCACTTTGAATTGGGCACAGAAACCAATCAGCAGCCAGTGCGGCCGGACCAGGACTGGTGTAATATTCTCAAACTGTCTTGCCCTGGTGAGCAACCTGGCCGCCGAATTCAGCACCAGCCGATGTTTCTGAACCATCTTCAGAGGCAGCCCTACATATAACCTGGCTTGCCCCAATTTCTAAACCTTGCCTCCCCCCTGCCCTGAACTACATCAGTTGCCCCCCCTCCTCAGCAACTCTTACCCCAGGTGCATTTTTCAAGTAAAACAATACCAACCCTGAATTTAAAACACTCAAGTTAAAAACAGTAAAAACAACCTTCTACCCATAGCTCAACAGTGCAATCACCTCTCAAAGGTCCATTAAAAACATCTCCATCAAAACGCTTCTATCTCCAACAAACCTTTCCTACGTAAAATAGACACACCATCCCAGTTCCCAGCTGACTATCTACCAAACACCTGAATGGAATGTGTACCTGGGCTTTAGGCTGATAGTGGTTGTTCTTTTTTAAATATTCAAATTGTGGCCTATAAAGGATGTAAGGTTTCCAAAAACAGAGATTCCAAGAAAGGAGAAAATGCAGTATACTTGGGCAGAGATTTTAAAAAAAACAAAAACAAAAAAACAGGCACCAATTCAAAACGAATCCCCTAAAAACAGAAAGATTAGAACAGAAGTTGTTATCCGTTTTGCCAAATGACCCTGAAGTTCTATATGGCTGTAAAATCTTTCTGCATTTCACTCTAGCGATCCCTGCCTGAATGATAAAAAGGCAATTGCACTTACATAAGACACGGTGTCAGAGACGCTGTCTGCTGGTTGTCTGCTTCCAATATTCTTGTCCTCTTCAGGCACTTCAACCTGTTTTGTACAAGAGTGAGTAAAACAAGGAGCACACACCACACTGCTCCTGAGACTGGCTAGTCCTGAGGTAGCATTACAGCAACATTGCAAACAAACACTACCCAGGAGCAAGTTCTTGCTAGAGAATATGACTGAAATGGAATAATCCACATTTTCCCCATAAAATGCTGCATTTTCTGTTGAACAATGCAGTTCTATAGCATGGTCTGTCAAACATGAGTGAAAAGCAGCAGAGAATTATCTTCTCCAGATAGAACTACCATTCACAATTCCCCTTGGGTGAAACCCCCTTCAAACAGCAAGTATCTCTGGTTAAGGCAAATCCATAGATTTACAGTCATACCTTGGCTTACAGACACTTCAGGTTGCGCGTTTTGGGGTTGCGCACCACGCCGAACCTGGAGGTACTGGAACGGGTTACTTCCGGGTTTCGGCGCTCACGTATGCGCAGAAACACTAAATTGCGCTTTGCGCATGCGCAGAAGCACCGAATCGCAACCTGCGCGTGCGCAGGTGTGGCGTTGCAGGTTGCAAACGCTGCAGGTTGCGAACGTGCCTCCCGCACGGATCACATTCGCAACCCGAGCATCCACTGTATAAAACTGCCATACTTGACTCACAACCCCTTTACTAAGAAATGGCAATGCATTTGTGATTATCAGTTGATTTCAATTATTTTTATGCACTTATTTCATGCACTTACAGGACTGGGTGGCTCTCTCTGGTTTCTGACGCTGTGGAGGCTTCCAATTTCTGCTTGAGAGCTTGAATGTGACATTCCTTCAAAGTAAGGTCTATAGCAAGAAAACAAAGGACATCGTAATGTTGTTGTTTTATGCTAGGAGCTCCAAAACATGGCCAATGCTATAGAAACCTCTAGAAACCGTGTGCCAAAATGTGAGAGGCTGCTGTCAATCCTTCCCAAGATCTCTCCCTCCCTCATGTGCAAAACTGCTGCCCAAATAGCCGTTTGACCAAGCAGGCAGGTACCAAAACACAGTCCACCCCCCTTTCGCTTGGACTACTGCAATGCGCTCTACGTGGGACTACCTTTGAAGGTGACCCGGAAACTGCAATTAATCCAGAATGCGGAAGCTAGGCTGGTGACTGGGAGTGGCCGCCGGGACCACATAACACCGGTCCTGAGAGATCTGCATTGGCTCCCAGTACATTTCCGAGCACAATTCAAAGTGTTGGTGCTGACCTTTAAAGTCCTAAACGGCCTCGGTCCTGTATACCTGAAGGAGCGTCTCCACCCCCATGGTTCAGCCCAGACACTGAGATCCAGCACCAAGGGCCTTCTGGCGGTTCCCTCATTGCGAGAAGTAAGGTTACAGGGAACCAGGCAGAGGGCCTTCTCGGTAGTGGCGCCCGCCTTGTGGAACGCCCTCCCAGCAGATGTGAAGGAAATAAGCAGCTATCCTAGCTTTAAAAGACATCTGAAGGCAGCCCTGTTCAGGGAAGTTTTTAATATTTAACGCTGTATTGTTTTTAATACTTGATTGGGAGCCGCCCAGAGTGGCTGGGGAAACTCAGCCAGATGGGTGGGGTATAAATAATAAATATTATTATTATTATTATTATTATTATTATTATTATTATTATTATTTTCCCCCAGAGCTGCCCCAGCATCTCTCATCCTAACAGACTGTCGGTTCGAGAAGCTGCCATCAAAATCTCTTCTTACTTTAGCTTTGGCTTAGGAGTACTGAGGACACTGTCATCATCTTCCATGTCAGGGCCGCTGTCACTAGGGTTTTCTATATCAAGTGTATCATAGAGAAGGTCTAGGTCTTCTTCTACTTCTGGGACATGGTCAGCTGGATCCTGCTCAGAATCCAAAACCTAGACAGAAAAGCACAAGCAGCATAAAAGTGTGTTATCAGCAGCATAAATGGAGGCTTCCCTTGAAATGCAAATAGCATCTCGGTCATTAACTGCACTCAAGTATTTATATCTAGGCCCTCTGCACAAGTCCATACACACAAAATTAGAACTGTATGAAGAGACCAAGTTCTGCCTCTCTGTTGCATTCTCGTTGCTCAGCTCAACTGCTTTTCTCATGTTGGTGCTGATCTTCTGCAGCAGGGAGCCTTCTCCACTTATATTTATTTATTTAAAAGCATGCATAGTAAAGGTAAAGGGACCCCTGACCATTGGGTCCAGTCGCGGACGACTCTGGGGTTGCGGTGCTCATCTCACTTTATTGGCCGAGGGAGCCGGCGTACAGCTTCTGGGTCATGTGGCCAGCATGACTAAGCTGCTTCTGGCGAACCAGAGCAGCACACAGAAACGCTGTTTACCTTCCCGCTGGAGCGGTACCTATTGATCTACTTGCACTTCGTGCTTTTGAACTGCTAGGTTGGCAGGAGCAGGGACCAAGCAATGGAGCTCACCCTGTCATGGCGATTCGAACCGCCAACCGTCTGATTGGTGGGAGGGCTCTCAGACCCCGGCAGAGCTTCGCACCTCCTTCCCTAAGCCGGTCAAACACTTCCCAGGCTTGGGGAAGTAGGCACGAGGCTCTGACAGGATCCTGGAGCCCAATGCTTCCTTCCCAAATCCAGGCAGTAAGGTACTGAGAGCACAGAAAAAAGGTATGGCATTGCAGCAAGTCATTTAATTATCATGCATCATGGAATAACTGTATGCCAAGATCTTAATGAAGTTCCAATAAAACATGTAATTGTCTTACATGTAATTGTTTTTCCTGGCCTGGAGGAAATTTTTCAGCCAAGGCAACTGCCCAGAATATCAGCACCTTTTTTCTAGGAACAAAGCATTGTGTATAACGATTTAAAAGTGGTATAGGCTCCCTGTGAGATTTAGACCCCTCATATGGGGAGTTTTCAGAAGTACAACAGTGAAGGCATGTTGTCCAGCAAATCATTCTTTCCTGTCAGTGAGCCAGCTCTTGCCCAGGCCTTGATGGTCTCCCAGTGTCCACTGGAGAAGATTCCATCTGTATTCCTGCGAGAGGAGACACTAGGACACCATGCTGGCTATGTTTTACTGTGAGTTTTGGTATCTGTTTCTTGCCCTTTTTATTGTTCTTTGTGTCGCGTTGCATGATTGTTTTACCTTTCAGCAGGAGGCAAAATGTCACTTAAGAGGCAACACAGAAGCCTCCAGAAGTGGAGACATTTTTTGTGCCTTAATTGAAGTGGGAACATAATGAGATCCCCACTTGGTGTCCATTTGGTGGTGTCCGTAGAAAAACCTTTCAGATTACAAATGGCACCTTTCCTAATAAAACTGGATACCCTCTGATCTATTGGCAATTCCAGACAGCCTATTTCAAAGTTCACATTTGAGGTGATGGCTGCAGCCTTTGCACTGTCAGAATAAATTCTGTTTGAGTGGTAAGTGGGTATAGAGACATTTTTTGTGAGTCTAAGAAGCTAAATGAAACAAAACTGGCGTTGCCACCAAGATGTGATCATTTGCTTGTGCAATCTTGATACAGCTTGCGAAGTACCAGGGAGATACTGTTCTCCAAGCACAAATTGTGTAACTATATGCAGGAACGGGTTTTATAATTCATTTTCCAAGTTTACAATGATATTGATTGTTGTCCTTTTTAATATCTGTACACTGCCCAAACTTATTTTGCAGGAAATGGCATCATCGTTTTCAAAAGAATTTTTGCTCCAAAGGTTTATTCTTTGTTTTATATGATCCCCGCCCTCAGGTAATTGCACAAATTACTTTGTTGTCTTGGTAAGTACATCGGGCATATCTGTTGGGCAAGAAAACAAGTTCTGCCTTAAGCAAGTGTTACAAATAACAGGGTTGTTTTTTATGAGAGGCAGAAGACTGGGCAGAAGTTACTTTCAGAAGTTACCAGGGGCCATATTTTGTTGTGCGAGATACAGGCAAAATAACAAGTTCAAGTTTTATTACGGCAAAAGCCAGTGACACTAAACACCACAAGATCAAACAAAAAGAAATCAACAACAACATCAGAAAAGAAAAAGAAAAAGGATTACACAAGGGAACTTCACAGTGTGCCATTCAACAGAGGAGATTTACGCTTCCTGATTACTAAAGTGCAAAATTTGGCCACCTCATATGATATTGAGCTTGAGGAATCTTCCAGAAGGTATTTTCGTAGAATTTCGGGGGAGGATTCCAAATAATGTTGTAGGGGTATAAATTTTGATAAAAGCGGCAAAATAAGTTGAACTCGCTCTTCACTATAAAATTCGCAAAATAGAAGGATGTGTGTGACAGATTCTACCTTATTAGACATACAGGGGCAGAGACGCGCATGCATTGGTACCCGCGTAAATTTCAGGCAAAATAACTTAGGACATTTTACAGAAACAGAGGCGAGAGCCAGGCTACGTTACCTGGACTCAGGTCCCACTGAAATCAATGGGACAGATCTATCATGATGTTTCATTGATTTCAATGGAAGTCAAGTTCACCCCTACCAAGAAAGCAGGACAGGGAGACTGCTAAAGTTCATAAAAGAATTAAGGTGCTTTCACATGAAACAGTAAGTTGGTAAATGGCACCTCGGCCATTATATTTTATTTATTAAAAATAATTTATAAGTGGCTGAATGTTTCAAAAACACTGATCACTCACATTATACAAAAATAATGTTTTTGTGCTCTTAAGTTTCCCCTGTTATCCTATTGCAGTTTAGAAGAGACCTAAGTACAGAAGGTTACTCAGACCATTCAGTTTCGGCAATGACATTAATGCACTTGTAGAAGGCTAACAAAGTTTCATATGCAAAAGACAGTATTTGCCAGATCATTAAAATCAGACAGGTAAACTAGGGGGTACATTTACACCATTTGCCTTGGTGTAAAACCTCGGGAGTGCAGAACCTCAGCCCCAGAGACTAAAGCCTCTTTATCTGGCACTTGGAACTTTGCCCAGGTCACACGGCACAGCTTCCTCAAGTTCCATTCCTTGGCTGGAATGAAGGATGAATGCATGGGGGTGTGCGCAGAAATGCCCAGCTGAATGCAGCCTATTGTGCAAAAACAAGAGTCACATCTGTCGCGGCATTTGCTTTTGCCTCCATCCCTGCCCATCACGGTCCCCAAGAAGAAATTCAGCCCTTGAGATGATAATGGTTTCCAATCCCTGCTGCGAAAAGAGGTTCTGCGTTTCTGACGAAAGTGCCCTTAGCCTGATGGATAATGCAAAACCCATGCAGAATTTAAGGAAGTTGCTGGAGACAGCAACGACAGACAGCTTACCTCGTCAGATACTTTAAATCGTCTCAAGAGGGCCACTACTTTTTGCTTGAAGTTTTGCTGCTGTAAAGGTAAATGACTGCAATCAATACAACACTAAAGCACACAATCTCTGTGTGTCGAAGCACAGCGCCACGACAAACCATGCACCATTTATTCTCAGTCAATAAGTGCAAATAGCTTACAAAAGGCAGGCCACGGCTGTTGCTCATTCATCTGAGGGACTGTTTAAATTCCATCCCAACTAGGAATTGGGCCAGAATTTCCGGTTCAGCTAGGACAGCCAGTTCCAGATCCATACTGGAAAGAGCGTGCAAACTGATGTCTCTGTGTTGGCAGAGATGTCTCATATTCCTCTAGTGCAATGACATAGCTGGCCACTCATTGCCCTGGAGGCCTGAGGACAAGCCCACAGAGGTCTAGCACAATCTCCCTTGTTTTGCTATTTGTTTGTGCTTGGATTCCACCATTCACTTTGCAGTTTTAGTGGAATAGGATTAAATAATTCCTGATAAGTAACTCTTTTTTTCACTTTTTTGCCGAGAAGCCAATGAGCTCTTCTCACTCCTGATCTCCAATCACGTATATTCAACCCTAGAACTCTTTGCCACTAGAAATGTCTAACAGAGGTCTAATGTTGTATTAGTTTGTTAGGAACAGTTAGCTCTGCATTTCATCCAAAGCCAGCTCCATTAACACAAATCTTTAACTTTTTTTGTTTTTTTTTGACTCTTAACACAGGATTAAAAACAAAGTAATTACAGAAAACAGAGTCTTTTTCATCAGAACACGGTTTTCCACAAACTGACTCTACAACAAAATCTGCAATCCATGGCACATAGATGATGTCTGAAGAATATAGGTTGTATTTTTGCATGGGGACATGGCACTAAGTTATCCCTCTAGATGTCTGAGTGTCTACCCCAAATAATCAATAAATAAATTCCAAAACAATTGGAGTGCACATAAATATAAATGCTAGCCTGCTAGCAATGTGTATGGGAGGAGGAAGAGGATTCAACACAATGGATCAGCCACACAGCTCCCTTGCCAGGGGCCCTGTATAAAGAACACAAATCCCGCCAGGGACAAAGATTTAAGATGTACCTGGGTGAGAAATACTCTTGTCAAGCCTCCGGGGGGGGGGGCCATGCAACAAGGGCAGCCAGAGGCATATACAGAGTACAGAAACACTTGTGGCTCTTGGTATAGATAGAATGTAGTTGGGAAGCAAGAGGCAGGACTTATGTCAAAGGCATAAAAGAAGGAGATCCTAACTTGAACCCATACAGCAAATGCAACACAACAGCTCCCTAAGCCAGTGCCGGATTTACGTATAAGCAAAACAAGCTATAGCTTAGGGCCCCACTCTCTTGGGGCCCCCCAAAAAAATTAAATGAAAAAAACTGGATGTACATTTCCAAAATATAAGATAAAAAACAAATAAAATAAAACCTACATACAGCAACAGTGTTTTGTGTTGTGTAGGCTCCTATTTGTTATGTGCAAATGGCTTTAGATACCTATTAGGTCCATAAATTACCATATAGCATATATTCAACACAAAAAAGCGACAATTTGTTGTTGACAAAGGACAGCTGGACATATAAAGGGCTCCATTACCTTCAGTAGCTGAGGGCCTCATCAAACCTAAATCCGGCCCTGCCCTAAGCCACTCGGCTGTAGGAACAGATATTAATCAAATACATCATGGGGGATTTCTCTTTCCCCCAAGTCCAAGATCCAGTCTTAAGGTACCAGAAGTAGCATGGTTGCAGAAGAAACTCTAGCCTGTGAGAACAGTCATGTTTTTGTTTTGTTTTTCCAGGCTGGAGGTCTGTGCTTCAAATCCAGGGCACAAGCCAGTAGTGTGTTGTCTCCCTGGTGCATGTATCCAGATGTGTCAAAGTGTGAGCCAAGTCTCATCAAGCCCACTGACCTAAGCTCAAAAACGCTTGTTTGGAACGCTGAATGCTCCCCTGAATGTGCCCTATAGACACCTTGTTATCTCCATACTCTTCGGAAGGAGGAAGCTATTACTGAATCAGGCTCATGTTTAATAAAAATTTCCAGAGGCGTAGCTGTGCTACCCCAGTACCGAGGGCCTTCTGGCGGTTCCCTCGCTGCGAGAAGCCAAGTTACAGGGAACCAGGCAGAGGGCCTTCTCGGTAGTGGCTCCCGCCCTGTGGAACGCCCTCCCACCAGATGTCAAAGAGAAAAACAACTACCAGACTTTTAGAACACATCTGAAGACAGCCCCGTTCAGGGAAGCTTTTAATGTTTTATAGACTATTGTATTTTAATATTTTGTTGGAAGCTGCCCAGAGTGGCTGGGGAAACCTAAACAAGAATTTTTTTATTTATTATTATTATTATTATTATTATTATTATTATTATTATTATTATTAAAGCAGGACACGACATGTGCCTCAAATTATCAGACTTGGCTATGAAGCACCCCAAATGACCTTGGGTCAATCGCTCCGACCTAGCCCCCCTTCAAGGCAATGGCAGATCAAATGAGAGGGGGCAATTTTTGTATGCCCTCTTGGGCTCCTTGGAAGAAGGTCAGAACAAAAAGGCAATCTCAGTCCACCAAAACAAAGGTTTCCTCTGCTTACATTACTCCCCTGCCTTGCATGTAACCACCCGAGTCACTTTTAGCTGCTTATTACTTGTGATAATTCTGTTCTGTATGCATTACACTCAAAGCGGTTCACAACAAAGCATGACAAAACAAAAATATGAATACAACTACTGTGGCTTTGTATTCGTCCAAACCTCATGCCATATCTAGTCCACTCTTTCATTCTGGGCAGACACTTGGTCCCAATCCACATCAATGTTAGTAAAATTAATTTCCACCAACCCTGGTTATGGATGCTGTTCTTACTATCGATCTCCACTGCTTCTTTGGTTTCCCCAACTCATACTCATCATCGTCCAAATCCTGAAGAAAAAGAAACGTTTGTTATGATCATCAACAAAGGTCAAATGAGGGGAATAGGGGTGTTACAACATCAAGGCAGATGGAATGCCTTGCAAGCGGTTTTTTAATTAATTAAAATGTATGCAAACATACACTAAGCTGTCCCAACTGTTAACAGATTTAAGGCAAACAGATCCTACAACACTAATTCTGTTACCACACCAGCGGCAGCTACGAGCCCAATTCAAAGTGCTGGTTTTGACATAAACCCCTTTAAAGCTCAGCACCTCGATATCTTCTGGATATTGACCGGAGGAACCTAGCAAGACCTTCAGATCTTTATTGGAGACCCTGTTCCAGGTTGCTTCTTTGAGGGTGGTTCAGAGGATCAACTTCCTCAGAATCAACCATCAAGCAGCATCAATGACCAACTGAAGGAGTGGACTAGGGATTTCAAAGGATTGCCAGCAACGAGGGACAAGAAAAATTTCCCCAAGTCATAAGAAAACCATTTGGATCCAACATCTTGTGGGCTGGGAAATCCTAATAAGTCCTTCAGTTTCTCTTTGAAGCTGCTCTAGTAGGCTATGAAGTGGCTAAATGTTTTGAATAAAATGAATGAATGAAATAATCAGGTCCACTCCCTTGCATTTATGAATTTTAAGATAATTACAAAGGGCTTATTTGCTTAGACAATACCTGTCCCTGAACTGCATCATCACTGGCTTCTTGTTCTGAAGAGAAGCTTTCATATTCCTCTTCGGAATAGTTGTCTGAAAGAAGAAGAATACAGAAGCAATTGGATTATGCTCTTACTAAAAACAACTGCACATTGGTTTAAAGGCAAACCAGGAAGAAAACTGCAAGGGCCGTTATGGCAATTTCACAGTTGCTGTTTTCTAGTCTTCTGGTTTTAATCTTCTTATTAAAACCATCTGAAGACGGCAAAGTCAGGAACTGCAAGAGTTGGGGGGGGGGAAGTTTTGGGGAAACTTCGATCCTGGCCTTTACTCAGTTCTAGCAGAGTGAAAGCAGTCTGCGTACAATTTGGACTGAATTCAGAGAATGATGCTACTAAAGTTATGATACTCTCTCTTGAAAATGGAAGGTCCTAGAGAAGGAGATTGGGATACAATTGCAAATACAAAAGAGGAAGTCCAAAGAAAAAATATGGTTGACATTAAGCAATAACAATAACAATTATGGAACCTATCTTGGACTTTTTGTGGGGAAAAGAAATGAAAGATTCTGAGACATCTTGACTTAAAAGAAATATTGTTTAACAGAAAGCGGAAAAGATGGATATTAGCATGGACTTTTACAGTTCTGGAGATACCTGCAGACTTGATTTTCTGGCTCATGTGTATAGCACTATCTTCTTGGTCTATTGGTTGGCTGGACAGTGAGAAGATCCAGATCTCTGCTACTTTGACGGCAGTTTCCTTGATGCTGCTGAAAAGGTTCAAAACTTGGCCTCCTTCTTTCGGGTGCTGCAACACCTACAAGACACAATGTCTGAGAGAGAGCGTGCTTACAAGTTAACACCCTATTTCTTACCCACTTTATGTTTGTCGTCAGAAAACTGGGGTTGGCTTTTACGGCCCAAGTCCCCAAGTCCCTACAAGTCCGCTATCGGTCAGAGATAAACACAACATCTGAAAGAACCTTAGCAATGCTTTTGCAATGCAACCTTACAGAAGACCAGAAAAAAGTATGTTAACACCCTTTATATTAGTGACCTATACAGAGAGGCACCTACCTCCACCATGTTCACAGATCCCATTGCCAAAGTTTTGTAGCCCAGAATTGTTCTGTTTTTATACCGTTTCCTCCTCTGCAGCATGATCTGAAGTTTGTTGCCTTCTCTTTTCAAGAAATGAGGATACTGCAAATAAAACATGTAAAGGTTTAATAGTAATAATAATAATAATAATAATAATAATAATAATAATAATTTATTTATACCCCGCCCTTCCCAGTTTAAAAACTGGGCTCAGGGCGGCTAACAGCAAATAAAACCATTGATTAAAATGTGACTTAAAAACAGTATAAAACAGCATAAAATACAACATAAAATGCAGCATCAATATCAATAAAATTCTAAAATTCAGGGGTCATACTAGGGCTAATTGGCCAAGTTGGTCCTACTAGGGTCAGCAAGGAAACCAGGGAAGAATTTAAATGTGGGGTCCCAGAAAGGGTTTCTTCATAGAAGAGGAAAGGGAAAAGGGAAGAGAGGATCAGGCTAATTCAAATTGAAGCCCAGGTGGAATAGCTCTGTCTTACAGGCCCTGTGGAAGGAGATCAAGTCCTGCAGGGCCCTGGTCTCATGAGACAGAGCATTCCACCGGGTCAGAGTCGGCACTGAAAAAGCCCTGGCCCTGGAGGAGGATAGTCTGGCTTCCTTAGGGCCCGGGACCTTCAAGCTATTATTATTCATGGACCTTAGGGTCCTCTGCGGGACATACCAGGAGAGGCAGTCTCATAAGTACGAGGGTCCTAGGCTGCATAAACAGGAGGATATTAACGTCACCTTCTCAAGGAAGCACCTTCTGTCAAGTGGCCTCTAAGAACCCTGAGATGAATGACACTAGACTTTACTAGACTTCACAGAAAGAAGAATTGGGCAAGGAACAAGCCTAAAACACAGAATCTCTTGAAAAAGCAACATATTGTTACTTTTATTGGCTGGTTTTGTACCATATCGAACCACAGCTACTGGGATATAGTGCTGCTAAATAATACTGCACAGAAATTTGATGGAAGAGGTTGGGAGATGAATCAGCAGCCATAAATGAAAGCTGGTTCTCCACCTATAAAGAAATAAAAAAAGTGGATCCCACTCTCCTATAGACAGAGTACTTTGTATCCTGATCAGACTGGATGATAAATTAGTTCACTAATTTATTAATTACATTTACATCCCACCCTTCCTTATCTAACAAGCATTTTGTTTAGAATATAGGGCTCATTTGATCTTGCAACCACCGATAAAAACTTTGCCACTGCTAGTTATTATTATTATTCTTAAACTGGTAGGCTGTTTGGAAGGGTTGCCTATTCGAATATTTGTCTGGATTTTAGCCTGCTGGAACCCCTGCTCTTAATTCTTCCACAACACCCTACCTATCCCAAGGCAAGCTTCTAGTCTCTTCCACCTCTACAATGCCGTGGGAAATCAGATGAAGCAACGAGTCTTTTTTTCATTTCGGTTTTTAAAAATATGTCCTAAATTAAGTTGCTTACAGTAAGGGGCAGGAGGGAAATATTAAGGATTCCTATATTACCTGCAGGGAAAAGCTCAGAGCAAGTTCTGTTTCTACGTGCCCACTAGAATGCAGCATAATTTCATGAGACCGCAATATTCGTTTTGAACCCTGCACAGAAAAAGGAAAACAGATCAGCTATTGTTAGTCAATAATTACAGATTTGTAGAAAGTGTCACTACAGACCAGGGAAGGGCAACGGCGGCTTCCAGCTGTTGTTTGATGACCTCTTCCACTGTCCGTGACTATTCGCCATACTGGCTTGGGCTTCTGAAGGAGACCCACAACAGCTGCAGAGGCACTGACCCCCCCCCCACTCTTCCCACAGACTAATGTCCAACTTAATGCAATTACTGGGCTATCGAGGGCCAGAGCACACAGAAACACCATTTACCTTCCCACAACAGTGGTACCTATTTATCTACTACTACTATTATTATTATTATTAATAATAATAATAATACCCCACCCATCTGGCTGGGCTTCCCCAGCCACTCTGGGCGGCTTCCAACAAAATATTAAAATACAGTAATGCATCAAACATTAAAAGCTTCCCTAAAGAGAGTTGCCTTCAGATGTCTTCTAAAAGTCTGGTAGTTGTTGTTCTCTTTGACATCTGGTGGGAGGGTGTTCCACAGGACGGGTGCCACTACCGAGAAGGCCCTCTGCCTGGTTCCCTGTAACTTGGCTACTTGCACTGGCATGCTTTCGAACTGCTAGGTTGGCAGGAGCTGGGACAGAGCAACGGGAGCGCACCCCACCGCGGGGATTCGAACCGCTGACCTTCCGATCCGCAATCCCAAGAGCAGGCATAGGCAAACTCAGCCCTCTAGATGCTTTTGGGACTGCAATTCCCATCATCCCTGACCACTGGTCCTGTTAACTAGGGATCATGGGAGTTGTAGTCCCAAAACATGCCTATGCCTGCCCAAGAGGCTCAGTGGTTTAGACCACAGCGTCACCAGGGCTGTCTTTAGCATATGTGCTGGTGGGGTGCAAAGATCCGCCCAGCGCCCCCAAATTTAGTTAATTTTGCGTGCACGGCGCCGTTGAGAATGAAAAGCGCCCTCGTTGAGTCTGAGAAGCGCCACCGTTGTGAATGACAAACACCACCACTGGTGCGACACGTCTTTGGTAAGTGAGCACACAAAGTTGAAAGTCCTTTAGTGAAACAGTAGGTATACATTTCGGTAATACCTAGGTATATATGTATTTTATTTTTCTAGTTTGATCAAAATTATTTATTATTTCATAACAGGTAGATAGTTAAGAGCTTTGGCAGTGGGTGCCCCGCACCTCTTGCACTCCCGGGTAAAGACGTTCCTGATCGTTCCGTTCATGAACGGCATAACACCTAGTGAAGATTATGTGAACAACTTTGTTTCAAGAATTAAGATGTACAATTTCCAAAAGGCAATGATATAAATTAGCATCAATTCTGTATCAATAGATTTCTCAGTACCCAATTTGTAGCACGGTATATTAATGAATATACCATGGGGTATGTGATTGGCGCTGTGGGTTAAACCACAGAGTCTAGGACTTGCCGATCAGAAGGTCGGCGGTTCGAATCCCCGCGACAGGGTGAGCTCCCGTTGCTCGGTCCCTGCTCCTGCCAACCTAGCAGTTCGAAAGCACATCAAAGTGCAAGTAGATAAATAGGTACCGCTCCGGCGGGAAGGTAAATGGTGTTTCCATGCACTGCTCTGGTTCGCCAGAAGCGTCTTAGTCATGCTGGCCACATGACCCGGAAGCTGTACGCCGGCTCCCTCGGCCAATAAAGTGAGATGAGTGCCGCAACCCCAGAGTAGGTCATGACTGGACCTAATGGTCAGGCGTCCCTTTACCTTTACCTATATTAATGAAACCATTTTTTCTCACTAATAAATAACACAACTCCCAATAAATAGTATATTAGCAAGCTGAATTGTAAAGCACCTCATTAGCCTATTATACCTAGCGAGGCTTGCATTACCTGCATTTTGACTGCAATTACCACAGAAATGAGATCTTTATCCAATTCTTTCAATACAATCAGTTTCTTCAAAGTCAAGCTGCACAACCTGCAAATTAAAAACGAAACAAAACCTGTGATAATAACTTAGGGAAATAACTTAGGGATAACTTAGGGAAAATAACTGAGTTATATAACTTAGGGATAATAACTTAGGGATTGGGGAATTGGGCCAAAATTAAAAATCAATTTCACGATTTAATATCATCAGCAAACAGGGTTACTGCACTGACCACCCCTAACTCTAGACTGTTTCTGAAAGAGCTAAAAAGCACAGATTTCTCTATCATCCATTTATCCCTGCTTCCTCAACCAGGTCCTGATCCCTTCTTGTTCCATGCCTGCTAGGCTTATTGACTCAGAAAGGTATTTTTTTCCAGAAGGTTTTTTTTTTAATGTCCAAGGAACCTGGAATGTAAGAACCATGAAAGACACTGATGCTGGGAAAGATGGAGGGCACAAGGAGAAGGGGGCGACAGAGGACGAGATGGTTGGATAGTGTTTTCGAGGTTACCAGCATGAGATTGACCAAACTGCGGGAGGTAGTGGAGGACAGAGGTGCCTGGCGTGCTCTGGTCCATGGGGTCACGAAGAGTCGGACACGACTAAACGACTAAACAACAACAACAACAACAAGCACTATGTCACCTGGGTCACCTCTATTATGAATGGCCACTATTTTTGGCTAGCTGACAATGATGGCTTAGTCACACGAACCGAACCTCACTCACCATCTAGATGAGAAAGGAGAGGAGCAATAAGGACCATGACAGGAGGCCAGTCCTTCCAGAAGCGAGAGGCAGAGAAGCAGCACTCGCTGTGGTCACCAACGGCGATGCCGGAGGTAGCCATAGAGCGGGTTGTCCCTGATGGTGCATCTCCTCAAAAGGTGCATTTCCCCATGATTTATGTTAAGTGTCGAATTAATATGTTTAATTTCATAATGCGAAGATCTAAGGATGTTAATGTTTAAGTTAAATTTTACAAGAACTGTGATTTGGAAAACCGCTAAAAGGATATGCAATGAAATTCAACCAAGGGGAAGCGAGGAAGTCACTTAACAAGGTTATTTTAATTTTCAATAAGGTTATGATTTATGTTTGTTTGTCTTATTTGTTTGTTTATAATGTTGTGAAAACCAATAAAAAAAATTTTGGGGGAAAAAGGAAAAGGTGCATTTTCCCAAAGAGGAGGAGCTAAGTTTGAAATGAGCTGCTTCAGGGACCTCCAGGGGGACAGTCGAATTTCATACCAGTTTCAAAGCAATCAAGGGTAGTTTCCTATTGCCGCACCGGGAGATCTTCCCCATGCACAGACCGGAGAGCAGCCAGAAAGGCGGCAGCAGCAGGAGAGCGCGCCTCGCTCTTGGTCTGCGGGCCAAACTACATGTCACCTGAACTGCCGTGAACGCAGCTGCTGACATGCTGCCTTTTTTCGCTATATAAATGGCAGCAGCGGGGGAGGCCAGAGCAAGCCTCGTTCTCCCTTCTGCAGCCGGACAAAAAGGGCTCTTTGCTTTCCGAAGGAGGCCTCTGCCGGTGTCAGCAGCAGTTTGCCTTGAAATGCAAAGAGCCAGGAAGGCTTCAAAGCCCCAGGCTGCCAGTCCCGGGCTTTTCCCCCAGGGGATCCCCGTAAGGCGCCGCGCCCGGCTGCGTTCACACGACCACCGCGCCGGCCCGCGAGCATCCCGGAAGGCGGAGCCCCGACGGGGCGAGGGCCGGGGAGGCGGGACTCACCTGGGGACGCAGCTGGGGCCGGAGCCGTCCACCTCCCAGGCCGCGAACAGGTTCATGGGCAGCGGGCCGCCCGGCGGCGCCGCCACCACCCCGCCCGGGGGGCTGCCCGGACGCCCGCGCGCTTCGGCCGCCATGGCTGGGTCCTGGCCGGGGGGATGCAGCGAGCGGCTCGCCTCTCCGGCCGCCACGGCCCTTCCGCGCCGGCGCAGCAGCCGCGGACCTTCGCCCGGGACGCGCGTGACCGGCCGCGGGGGGAGGGGCGCCGGGAGGGTGACGTCACAAGAGAGCCCCCTCCGAGACGGGAGGGAGGGAGGGAGGGAGGCGGGCGGCGGCGCTGGTTCCGCCGCAGTGCCAGAGGAGCAGAGGGACTGCTGCTGCTGCTGCTGGATCTCGCTCCCCTGCGAGATGCCCTTGAGGGATGCAGGAAGGGAGTCGCAAACGCCGCCCCGATGCTGCCTTTGGTTTTGCACTCGGGGAGCTCAGGTGCCCGGCTTCCTTGGCTTCCCCGTATTGTATGTCGTGCAAAACAAATAAAAACATAAAAGCACTCTAAACTGGAAAACACACCCGCAAGTTTTATTTATTTTTTTCCAAAAAAAATTATTGGTTTTCACAACATTATAAACAAACACATAAGACAAACAAACATAAATCATAGCCTTGTTAAAAATTACACTTATTAACATTGTTAAGTGGCTTCCTCGCTTCCCCTTGGTTGAATTTCATTGCATATCCTTTTAACGGTTTTCCAAAGACATGCGCGAGTTTTAAGCGCCGCGTGAAGGTTCAGCCAAGGGCTGCCTCTTCCATCTAGGAAAAGCGAGCGCAACTCTGCACCACCGAGCGCCGGATCTTGCTGAAACGGAATTCTTTGCATGCATCCGATTTTTGCAGCAAAAATGCCAACTCTTTGCTGCCTCCTGTCCAAGGAGGAAGCGGGTTTCCCGTTCATCCTCTCCACTGCACGCACCTGCGAAGTGCTAAACACCCACGACGTGTCTTTTGCGCCCTTTAAAAGTGGCCAGCGCGGTTCCCTGGAGGGAGCGCCGATTCTTCCTTCAAGTTTCCCCCAGGTGGCTTTCGGAGAGGGTCCGACAGCTTCGTGGCGGCGGTGGCGAGAGAGGCCTGTGGGCGGCTGCCAGCCCCGACGGAGGCTGCGCCCTGCCTTTATTGGAGGTGCTTCCGAAGACGGCTTGCTGGAGTCCAAGGAGGCGAGGGTCGCTCTCCCGCCCGGATCCTGCTCAAGGGCACAGCTGTCAGCTTTTCCCTTTTCTTGCGAGGAATCCTATTTGGAATAAGGGGATTTCCCTTTAAAAAAACGGAAACGTTGACAGCTATGCTCGAGGGTTCCCCACTTGGGGCATCTGCTCAGCGGACAGGAGGCTGGTCTGAGTGGCCCTTTGGCCGGAGCAAAGGGCCCCTCGGCTTATGTCTGCTCAAAGCACATCTTTATTTGTACGCCGCCTTTTCCCCTGGCAGACACCCCAGGCGGGTTACAGGCGCCTCGTCCCCGCCGCTTGCCGAGCCGCCTCCCTCCCATAGCTGTCAACCGTCCCTTATTTGGCGGGAAACTCCCTTATCCCAGTGCCGTGTCCCGCTGCTGTCGCTTATTGATGATGTCCCTTGAATTTCCCGGGTTTCATGCTCGCCCGGCTCAGGAGGGAAGCAGCGGCTCAGGGTCCTCCACTGTGAGAGAGCGTGCACACGAGCTGCCATGTCTCCGTCTCTCCCTTTTCCCCCTCAAGGGTGGAGGAGACGGGTGGCGGCGGGCGGGCAGGCAGCCCCTCTCTTGCGAGACTTCCGCAGCGCTACCAGGGGAAGCCGGTGGCGGCGGCGGCGGCTGAGGAGGTGGCCTGAGGGAGGAGGAAGAGGAGGGGATGGGGAGGGACGCAGAAGGGCAGTGCTTCAGCGGCCGCATCAGCGCCGCAACCGCCTCATGCCGGGCTCGCGGGCGGCGTGGGCGAGAGTCTCTCTCTCTCCCTCTCTCTTGGGCGGGGAAGTGCCGATGGAACTCCTCGCGCCAGGACGACGGCAGCCCCTACGTGCTGCACAGCATCCCCTCCAACCAGTGCAGCATCTTAATGTAGTGATTTCCCCCTCTGCATCCCTTTCATAACTCTATTTTTATAAATCCTTTGTCCATCCATAGTTCAAATTTTTACTACAAGTTTTCTGTCAATCCTACCAATGTATGTAACGCTTGGCAATGGCTTTTCAACTAAATGATAAACTTGCCCCATTCTTTATTAAAGAGGTCCTCTTCCCGGTTTCTAATTCTGCCTGTAAGCTTTGCCATCTCGACGTCGTTCATCAGTTTTGTCTGCCACTCTTCTTTGGTCGGAGTTGTAGACCCTTAGGATCATCTAGTCCAACCCCCTGCAAAACACAGTCAGTGGCAGCCAAAGCAGCATGGCTCCATCAGTGGCGGATTTCTGTATAAGCCAAGCAAAACCCCTTATTTTGGCTGCTGGTCCCTTATTTTCAAATCTGTAAATTGACAGCTATGCTCCCTCCCCGCGACCCGCCTGCTTTCGGCTGCTCCCTCCGGCCGCTTCCCAGCCCAGCCCCGCGCTGCTGCAGCAGGGAGTTCCGCGGCTCCCCACGCAGAGCGCTGTGGGCCGTGCGCGCCGTCCTTTCCCCGGCGCCACGGAGAAGCCGACGGCCACAGGGAAGCGGGAGGGCAGCAGCGGAACCCGAGCTCCGGGGGCGCGGCGTTCCGCCCGGGCCTTTAAACCCACTGGAACGGAAGTGGGCCGGAGCATTTCCCCCCACGAACCCGGAAGTTCCCTTTCGCCTTCCGGCCAGCTCCGCTGTGTGGGCCGTGGCGCAGCGGCAGCCGCGGGTGCGAGGCAGGCGGCCATGGTGCTCCTCACCGTCATCGCGCGGGTGGCCGACGGGCTTCCTCTGGCCGCGTCCATGCAGGAAGACGAGCAGGTGAGCGGCGGCCAGGCCAAGCCAGGCCTCCACCTCCTGCTCCCGGGACTCCGGGCGCGGCTACTCGGAAGCAGGAGGCCTCGCGATCCTGGCTCCAAAGGCGCCGCCTCCGTCGGTCCGCTGGAGATGTCGGACTCGGGGCTCCCCGCCAGGCCTGCCTGGGAGGTCCGCGGTTGCCGAGCGGGCCCGGCCGAGAATGGCCCTCCAGGGCCGGATGAATCTGCTTCTCTTCCCACCCCCCACCGCAAGAGCCCGCCCCCACTCCCCATCTAAGAGATGAGGCAGGCAGTGACAGCCCGCCTGCCTTCCTTCTCCTCTCTGAATATTTTGCTTTCTTAGAAGAACACATTGTGGGGGCTGGGAATCCTGAGCTGAAATTTCGGGGGTCCAGCTGGGTGCCTTTTATATTGTTGTATAAAGGAAACAGTCTAGTAGCAGCAGCAGAAGGGAAAGCATTTGGGTTTGGTTATTCTTGACCCAGTTCCTATTGGCTCAGTGACTGACACTTTGCTCTGAGCAAAGGCCAGTGCTTTGTCAGCCTGTTGGAGCTTTGCATTAAAGATTTGTGTTGTTTTGTAGTCTGGTAGAGACCTGCAGCAGTACCAGAGCCAAGCCAAACAGCTGTTCCGGAAGCTCAATGAACAGTCTCCGACCAGGTGCACCTTGGAAGCAGGAGCCATGACTTTTCAGTAAGTACAACAAAGACTCCGGTGCAAAGGCTCAGTAGAGAGTTGTAGACCATATGCTGGATTAGGGGTTGCTAGAGAAGATGATTGCTCTGTGTCTTTAGGGAAAATTTGGGAAAGATGGAAGTTGGTTTGCTGTCAAGCTAACATCCGACCTGTTGCCTCTTCTTTTGCAGTTACATCATTGAGAGAGGGGTGTGTTACCTGGTGTTGTGTGAAGCTGCCTTCCCCAAAAAGCTGGCCTTTGCATACCTGGAAGATTTGCACTCAGAATTCGATGAGCAGCATGGAAAGAAGGTCCCAACGGTGTCCAGGCCCTATTCTTTCATTGAGTTTGGTGAGGTTCTTCCCCTTCCTCATCAGGCAAAGGCCTGCCTGCAAGGTTCCTTTAGTAGTCCTCACGGCGGCTTCTCCTTGTGCCATCCCTAGTTCTCCCTCCTGGAAAGTTTCTTGCATTAGCACAGTCCTTTAAAAAATAATAATTGCTGTCCTCTAAAAAGACCCCGGAGACTGGATCCTCCCAGAATCTTTACAGAATATCAGGTCAGATTATGCAAATATCCCTTTCTCTCACACAAATACAGTGGACTCTGACATTCTTTGTTCTTGGGTGATCTGTGTCATCTCTTATAAACACTCTTGTACTTAGGACCAGTGAGAGTTTCTGAATGCTTGCCACCATGGTTGCTCAACCTTGATAGGAAAATTATGGACTATTATTACATGTGATGCTGCAACCATCATTAAGTTGCACACCTGTGTTACACAAAAACACCTATTTAGCAATAGGTGAATGTGAGTTCCAATTTTCATAAGTATCTCAATGCACAGGGAGAGTAGATTTAACCTTTCCCAACTGTTACCACAGTGACAATTCCCATCCCACCCTATTATTACCTTTAGAAGAAAATGCTCTAAAGCATGCCAATGGAGCTAACAGTCTTGGGGAGCCAATTTTCATTAGGACCATGATTGTGAATACAAGGGTTAAACCTCCTCTCCCTGAATGCCACTGTCACAATGAAAATTGCCACCAAAAAGGACAATTGATGGACAACCAAGACTGGCCACATGTGTGGAACTGATAAATAAAAGACATAAATTAGCTGTTGGACACTGAAGGGAAGAGAGACTAATTCATGAGCAGCTACCTCTTGTTTCAGATACTTATATCCAGAAAACCAAGAAACTATATATTGACAGTCGTGCAAGAAGAAACCTTGGCTCCATCAACACAGAGTTGCAGGATGTACAGAGAATCATGGTAGCTAACATTGAAGAAGTTCTACAACGAGGCGAGGCACTTTCAGGTACGGTGACTGTTGCACGCACAAGACTGCTCTGCCTTTTTATGGGATGATCAGGTGCGATTGTAGCCTATGCAGTAGGAACGGGGGAAGCTGTGGCAAGCTGCTTTGTGCAATATAACACACCCTGTCTGCACATGCGCTTTCCCTACATTAAGATATTCAACAGATGCTTTATTACGGGGGCCCACACCATTGGAATTGCAGTAAGTGGCTACTTTCTCCCTTGTGGTGCTCTAAGATGGAATGTGTTCCAGCTCTGATGTTGCTTTGATGTCATGTCATAAATATTCAATTTTTTATGTAGGCTCCCCCCCCCCCATTTTGTGGCTTGCGCTGTGATTTTTTGGTAAAGGGTGGGACATAAATAAAATAAATAAATGTGAACACTTTTTAATATATCCAGGCTTCATAAATGTTTGTTTATACTTGTTTTATATTTACTCATGATTTTATGCTGCTCTTACATATTTTTTCCTGCTTCTACAGCATTATCTGTATATGTTAACTGCTTTTATTCTGATTTGCTTTGCTTTATTAAGTCCCCTGGAAACTTGCTTGAAGTGTGTAGTAGAATACTAGGAATCATTTCTATCATGTCATGCACCATAGCAAGCATGACAATTTCCAGCCTTGGCCAGGCAAAAACCTGTTGACCCCTGTTCCCCAAAACTCTGTTAGTGGTGCTCCAGCAGTCATCTCTGCTCTGGTTTCTCATCTCCTTCCCCATTCAACAGATCTTTATTCTTTTCCTTAGAATTAAATCACCCTACAGCTTTGCCCTGTACTAGTGTTAAGCCCTTAGTCAATGACATGTTGTGCCCTATGATCTTCCCCAAACTTGACTGCACTCTTATAGCATCTTAAAGTCTCCTACTCTTCTGTTCTTTCACAATCCCTTGTACCTTGAACTCTCCCCCATAACACCTGGGTGTTACTACTTATTTCTTTATCTTTAAATCATAGAATCATAGAATTGGAGGGGACCCTGAGGGTCATCTAGTCCAACCCCCTGCAGTTCAGGAATATCAGCTAAAACATCCATGACAGATGGCCATCCAACATCTGCTTAAAAACATCCAGTGAAGGAGAGTCCACCACCCTTCGAGGTGGGTTCCACTGGCAAACAGCTCTTCCCATCAGAAAGCTCTTCCTGATGTTTAGTCAGAATCTCCTTTCTTGTTCAGGGCCTACCCTTTGGAGCAGGAGAAAACAAGCTTGCTCCATCTTCCATGTGGCAGTTCTTTAGTTATTTGAAAATGGCTATCCTATCTCCTCAGTCTCCTCTTTTGCAGGCTAAACCTACCCAGCTCCCTCAACCATTCTTCATAAGGCTTGGTTTCCAAATCCTTCGTCATATTGCTCATCCCTTATTCCCAGTTCAATTAGGCCTAAATATATGTATCTTCTTTAGCTTGTTACCATTGCATATCCCATTCTTCATCTTTTTTTCTTTTGCTCATCATGCTTAAATTATAAGATCCTCAGAACAGAGATCTGCCTTTTCTGATTTTTGCCCTAAAGCCAAAGCAGGCAGAATGTCCATCTCAATTGTATGTTGAAAAAGCTGGCTTGTGTATGGTAGGTATCTTCATACCTCATTGCTTCAGCAATGGAACCTGGCCTGGAACCATGCCTAACTTGGCAGTGGTTGCGTAGACCCATCACTTGGGCAAATGGTATAGCACCTTTCTTCTCTGTGATGGAGCTCCACCTCTGTAGCTTCTGCTTCTCTACCTCTGTAGCTTTTGCTTCATACTTTTCAAAATTTCTTGCTTCCTCTTTTGTTTGAGCAGCAACTGAGCAGTTTAGATGTGAACTTATGCAGTTTGCCATTACATGTCCCACCCCAGACCCAAAATGTGGGAGGTACATTATTGTAGAATTCAGGGCAGTTGTTGAAAGTCTGACAAACTGTTCTTCCACTTGCTGTGCCCATAATATGTGTGTCCAGCTTCTCTTTAATGGAGAAGTGGGGCTTGCTTCCAAGGGCACAGGGAAAGAAGGGGCTGGGTGGTGGCGGCAGCAGGGGAGGCCATGAGCAGGTGATGAGTTATTGGCAGTAGTTAGATCTTGGTATATAAATATTTGGGACATGTATCCCACAGAATACAAGAACTGAAAGTCTGTGAGGGGGCATTGTTTGCAAGCAGTTTCAGAAAGGGTAGGGAGCAGCCTGAGGTCCTCATAAATGTCAGATGCATAGGCTGTTACATAATAATAATAATAATAATAATAATAATAATAATAATAATAATTTTTTTATTTATACCCCGCCCTCCCCAGCCAAGGCCGGGCTCAGAGCGGCTTACAAGCAATAATAAAAACAAGAAGAATGATTACAACTTAAAAACAAAATTAAAATACAACATTAAAATAATGGAACATTAAAATATTAAAATGTAGCCTCATTGCAGGAGGAGAAGGAAAAGAAAAAAGAAAGAGAGGGAGGGAGGGAGGGAATCAAATTGGCTCCAAGCCAAAGGCCAGGCAGAACAACTCTGTCTTACAGGCCCTGCGGAAAGAAATCAGATCCTGCAGGGCCCTGGTGTCATGAGACAGAGCGTTCCACCAGGCCGGAGCCAGAGTTGAAAAAACTACATAGGCAGACATCCATTGATTCAGAAAAAAACTTGACTGGTTTATTCAGAGGGTTGCATTGCAGAGAAAGAATGCAGATTTGCATGCTTCTGACATGAGTTTAGGATGCACAGTTTGCATTCAGTTTACACGTTAAAAATGATACACCAGAGCTGGTGGGGAATAATAAACTCAGAACAGTGACTAACAGTATTAGCTATTGATTGGGACACTTTTGAAAGAAACATACACATCACATATCGACGATATCTTTGCTGTAACACAGTTCAAAAGTTGCAGGGGAAGATGGTTTCGCTCAGTCCTCATTCATCCTGCCCATAGCAGCTTCTGGATTCCATGACTTCCCAGGCAGCGCCTCAGTTTCTCAGCTAGTACTTCCACCACCTTATCGCCACAACGTCAGAGTTCTAGAAACCAATGAGAAGTTTTTAATAAACTCTTGCTTGGGTCCTAAGATACATTAACCTACGGGAATAAATGGAAGGGCAGTTTCCCTCCCATTCCCCACTTGCAGCTGCTTGTGACCCCTCTGAAAACCTTTGCAGAAAGTGGGGTGGGAGCCTCCTTCAAATCAATAGAGGAAGGATGGGAGAAGACACATCCCTTTTGTGAACTTCCTTTACTTACCTTAGAATCCAAACCTGACTATGGGCAGCCCCCCCCCATGTCCCCTCCTACGTTCTTCCCACATCCCTCCAGAAAGACTTTTCAGAGGAAGGGTGGCTGCTGGAATAAATGTAAGCCACTTTCTATAATGAAAAGCAAACTTTTTGATTAACAGCAGATAATAGACACTGGGTGCTAGACAGAAACTGTCATCCTCCTGTAATTTTTTCCAGCAAGGAAAATGAAAAAGTCTGCTCTTAGGTCAGACTGAAGCCAGTAGGTTTGGGCCTTTAATTTGAAACATATCATGAATATATGGCAATGCGATATAAATACATAACTGCACACCTACAAATACTAAAGTGTCTTATTATTTGTTCTTTTGAAACAGCTTTGGATTCCAAGGCAAACAATCTGTCCAGTTTGTCGAAGAAATATCGCCAGGATGCAAAATATTTGAACATGCGTTCCACCTATGCCAAGCTCGCTGCTGTTGCCGTGTTCTTTATCATGTTGATTGTCTATGTGAGGTTCTGGTGGCTTTGAGGGGTTTCCAGGCACCAAAGAGGGACAGCTAGTAACACAGCAAATGCATAGTTGCAAGATGCCAAGATGACCGGAATGTACATTAGAAGCCCCAAATGGGATGACTGTATAGTGAGAATTGCTGCTACTTTCCGGTGAATCTTAATTCCCAAATGTCAAAACTTCCTGGATTTTCTTTTGCACTTAGAAGACATGAAATTTGTCCATCCCACTAGCAGCACGATTTCCATCCCTAATGTGAGAGGGAAGTCCTGAGTTGGCTTATCAGGCTGATTCTCAGCTTTCGCGTTGATGCTGCAGTAGACACCCCCCTCTCCCTGTAAATGATCCCAGCCCTCATAGTAAAGGGACTCTAATGAACATTCCTGGTGCTAGTAATATTTTCTTAAGGGTCTGGATCTTGCTACTTGTGCAGAAATTCCTGTTTAAAGGCTGAGTCTTTACTGTACTTCCGACATACTGACATTACACCATTAATTTCTTAAACAGATAGGAAATTCTCCTTCAGTAGACTTCATTATTGTTAGATATATTGAATCATTACACCATTGATTTAGAAAGTAGATAAGAAATTCTGCTTCAGCAGACTTCATTAAGTCCTAAGTATAATGTTGAAATAGTTGTCACAGAATTAAATTACAAGCACGTAATTCATTTTCATTTCAGATAAATCTATGTTTTTAAAACCAACAGCAAGTTCCACATTCTCTGCATATTTTACAGGGAGGGGCTTGGCGTCTCCTGCTTGTTGGGTTTTTCCTCTCTCCCACAAATGTCACTATTTCTTTTGCTTTGTGCAGTCTGTAAGACAACCTACTATTTGGATCTCGTGGCACACGAAAGGGCTGAAGAAGAGCAGGTCTCTTCCTGAATTCTTGACAGTCTGTGCTTTGAAAAATTAAGCTCCTTTGTCAGTCTCTTCTACACTGTATCTTTGTCTATTTCCCACTTCTGTATAGCAAAGCTGTGGAGCAGATACTGTTAGTGTCCTGAACTCTGGTATCTGTGTCTGAGGACTGTTGACTCAGAGGGATGCTATCATGCAGTGTGAAAAGTATTTTCAGATGTGTCTTAAGAGCGAATCTCAAATAAGGAGATAGTAGAACTAATCTCCCATGTGTTCTCAGGCAGCCTGCCTGAGTATTTGCAAGGGGAAGAGAAAAGGAGTTGAAGAGCAGAACACCACATACTATGTTTCCATCAGAGATAATGACAAGAAAATTGGTTTTATTTATTTCAATTGGCAAGCGCATTATTACAGCTCTCTCTTAAAAATAAAAGGTGAATTCACAGCATTTTATCGAACAATTTTTAATTTGAAGTTTTGAAGCTCAAGCAGATACATATAACCACCCTTTTTTGATAGTAGTTTGGTAGCTCATGGGAATATTGTAGTGGACATTGGATCCAGCTAAAGTACTTACATGTCTGAAGTAATGGAATTCACCCTCCCTGCTCCATCCCCAAACCTGCTCCAGGCCATGTGTGTGTGTATGTATGTATGTATGTGGATTGATTGACTGATTGATTGATTGATTGATTGATTGACTGACTGACTGACTGACTGACTGCATATATGCATGCAGGGGGAGAATAGAGAGGGGGAATTCCATTGTATGAGTAGAATGAATTCCATTCATGCAATGACTTTGTTGAGAACAAGCCAAAGTCTCCTGGGATATCCTTGCTGACAAGCTAGTAAAATGTAATTTGAATAATACCACGGTTAGATGGATTCCCAAACATCCCTCATTCACGACTGCATCAATGGAAGAAGAATCTCAAGTAGGGTGTCATAGGACTCTGCCTTTGGCCCTGTGCTGTTCAACATCTTTATAAATGACTTGGATGAATAGAGGGAGGGGATGCTTATTTCCCTATACTACATTTTCACTGAGAAGCCCCATCTGCCTCTCATTTCACTCTACAGCACAGTGCAGTAACCACCTTCTTGACCGTTGGACCCACTGTTGGTCTGGTCCACTCATTCTTCTGGAGCCTGTCTTTGCATGCAGGGGATGTCCCTAAGTCACTGAGGGTTTGGGACCCATCAGCTACCCTCACCTGCTTTAGATGGCCAGTCGAAGCTGTTCCCAAGGTGTGGCCGCTGTTGCATGCTCACAGCCTCTAGGGGTGAGAGGTGAGTGCAGGGTACAGACCAAAGGTGGACAAACTACCCCAGAAGGAGCACAGCGTATTCCCCACCAGAGGTACTAACCCTCCCCTAACACCCCCATACCTGAGAAGCTCGCCCATCTAGGAGAACGCAAACTGGTACTAAACCTCTTCTGCTTTGTGGCTATACATATTTGTGAGAGAGCATTGGAGAGTAAAAATCCGTGCCAGATGCCTGGCGGGACATCTTTGGAAGAAGAAAAGGCTAAGGAACAAGCCCTTCACAAATCGAGTGGAGTCCCTAAGACCAGGGGTCAGCAAACTTTTTCTACCAGCAGGCCAGCTCACTGCCCCTCAAATCTTCTGGCAGGTTGGACTGCACACAGGCACATGTGCACACACACACACACACACACCGGCAGAGGGGGGGCTTCTCTCTTCCCCTCCCCCTGCTTTCCTACTTCCTGGCAGCAGTTGGGAGCTGATGGCGGTGGCAGCGCCTCTCGTTTCTGGGAGAGCTTTCCCGGGCGCGGGGCCATCAGGTGCACCAAGCTCCGGATGAAGCCCCGCAATGTGCTCGCCAGCCTTGCTGTCCATGGCTGCGATGCCATGGCTGCAGAGGAAATTCAGTGTGCCTTCAGATTGGCCAGTGTAGCTGCCAGCCAGTGGCGTAGCGTGGGTTGTCAGCACCCGGGGCAAGGCAAGTAATTTGCGCCCCCTAACCCGTGGATTTGCCCTAACCCCCAGATGTTGCGCCCGGTGCGGCCGGCCCCCCCTGCACCCCCCACGCTACGCCACTGCATAGATCCCATTTAGAGCAGGGTTCTTATAGATCCCCCTTTACAGCAGGGCCCCCATAGATCCCCCTATAGAGCAGGCCAGGGTCCCCATAGATCCCCTTTAGAGCAGGCCAGGGCAGGTCCCCCTCCACAGTGGGCGGCGACCCGGCAGCTCGGATCGGATTCTCACAGCCAGCACTGCAGTGAGATAGAGTGAGTGAGCCAGGTAGGGGCAGAGAGCTGCGAGCGCGCAGTGGCGTAGCGTGGGTTTTCTGAGCTTGCACAGAGTGCTTTTCCTCCCTATGGGCAGAGCCAGCTTGCTCCTAAATACCTGAGCTCTATAGTTAGAGACTCACCATTTCCCCAGTTGGCTTGGCCCCCAATTTCTCTTACTATAGAATTTGGGGCTGGTGGTGGAGGAAATCATTATTCTTCCCCCTTGCTACCCCCCCCAAAGCATAAGAGAGGGACTCCCAAGAAGGTGAAGCGGGACTTCACCCCAGGGTATCTCGGAAGCCCTGGAGGCAGCGACGCTTCCACCCCCTGGAAACAGCAGGAAGAGAGAGCGCTCTTGTGCCCCGGTCCTGCTTTGAGTGCTTCTCATTGACGCGTCTGCTTGGCCACTCTAGATGGGCCCTTGTGGCCTTGATCCAGTAGCCGGGTCCTTCTTCGGAAAGAGCGAGCGCCTCCTAAGCATGTGCAGAGCGCCTCCCTCCGCCCCCGCCACGCGGAGCTCAGCCTGCCCGTGGGCAGGCCCTTTGCGTCACGCGCGCTTGGCAATCCCCGGCACCTCTCCTCTCCTCTCTCTCTTCCTGGAGAAATGAAGCAGTGACCCGACAAGGAGTAGCGAAGGATGGGCGTGTTTCGTCCCTGATCCGGATGAGATCAAGCGCCGGCAACGGGAAGGAGGCGGGGGAGAAGCAGGAGCAGGCCAGCCGGGGCTGCTCCAGACCCCATCTCTCCCATCGCCGCTGGAGGGGTCATGGAGGCACTGAGCCCAGGAGGCGGGTAGCCAGCCAGGGCGCACCTACCCAACCTCGCCGCGCCCAGGCGTGCTGCTCTCTCCACCTTCCTCCCGGCCGGGCCAGCGGCTCCACCTCTTCCTTTGCCTCTTTGAGGCGCTTAATTCCCAGCAAGCGATTAGCAGGCTCGGATCGGATCCTGCGGCAGGCGGCGCCTCCACCTCCTCCCGGCTTTGCTGCTGCGCGGCTCTTTTCCCTCCACCGACGGCGCGCTGCGCCTTGGAGAGGTTCCCGCTTCCTCGAGGGGGGCCGGCCAAACGGAGACGACGACCCCCCACTCCAACCAAGCCTCGATGGCTTGTCCCTTCCCTCTGGACTCGCGCCCCCCCCCCCAGATGTTGCGCCCGGTGCGGCCGGCACCCCTGGCACCCCCACGCTACGCCACTGCTGCCAGCCAGAGGCTTCTGCAGCTTCGGATTGACTGTGGGAGCTTCCTGGAGCCATTCTGAAGCCGCGCCGGGTGTCCTCAGCGCGCAGGCGATGAGGCTTCAGATTGGCCAGTTTCTTTTTTTATATATATATAAAATTTTTATTGGCTTTTCAACATATATTATAAGACATTACAAACAACAAACACAAACAAACAAACATATAAACATGTATAATTTCATGAATTTTTTTTTCTCGTGCCCAATTTCAACGACTTCCCCATGCCTCCCTTTTCTGCATCCCTGTTTTAAACTTTTTCAGCAACCCCTGATCTGAATTGCTTATAAATTCCTTTCTTTAACCCTTTTTTTCCCTCTTATCCAATCATTTATCGCTGCAAATCTGCTATGCTTTACCCATGACATTTTAACACTCACTAATTTTGCAACAATTTTTAAGATAAAATTTAAATTTCTTCCAATCTTCTTCCACCGTCTCTTTCCCTTGGTCCCGGATTCTGCCCGTCATCTCCGCCAGTCCCATATAGTCAATCACCTTCGTCTGCCACTCTTCCAGTGTGGGTAGTTCTTGTGTCTTCCAATACTTTGCTAGTAAAACTCTTGCTGCTGTTGTAGCATACATAAAAAACGTCCTATCTTTCTTTGACACCAATTGGCCTACCATGCCCAGGAGAAAAGCCTCTGGTTTCTTATGAAAGGTACACTTAAGCACCTTCTTAATTTCATTATAAATCATTTCCCAGAAGACCTTAATCTGGCAGATTGGCCAGTTTCACCACCTGCCCAGAGGCATCCGCTGCTTCGGATCGGCTGCGGGATCTTCCTGGAGCCAATCCAAAGCAGCCTGTGCGCCCATCGCAGAAGTCAGTCCCCGCGTGGCGAGATGCCGCCACGCCAGTTCAGCGCAGGGACTGACTGGGCAGGCGGCAGGGTCCTTGGGCCGGATTAAAGAGCCCCTTGGGCATTATCTGGCCCACGGACCTTACTTTGCCGACCCCTGCCCTAAGATGGTTGCATGGTACATTGTATGCCTCCTTCCAATAGCTCTGGCAACCAAGCTAGCACCAGGTGTCTTGCTCCGTTTTCCTTTTGTCCACATTAGTTTTGTTTAAAAATTGTTTTATTTATTATTTTGACAATGTAATAATAAACAAATAAGAATAAAAATGTGCACCGTACCCCCAAGACAACTATCCAACCGCCCAATAGTTCAACACCTCTTGGCGATGGGGTGACCCCTTTCTGTTTTAACAGTACAAATTCTACAAACATCTCCTCAAAATCATTTCTCCTGCATGTTCCCCATCTTGCCTCAATAGCACATGTTAATTAATAGCTATATCACACGACTCTTTATACCATTCTTCTATTTTGTATTCACTTTTCCCCTTCTACTTCCTAGCTATAATAACTTACGCAGCTGTCAATAAATTTGTGAGCAAGTCTTTCATAGCCTGCAAACCCTCCACACCATTATAAATTGGTGATAATGCTACCCCTGGACCTTCGGTCAGCTTTAACCCAGTGATTTCTGTTATCTGCTTAAACACCCTTTGCCCCCCAAAATTGTACATATTTACACCCCCACCACACGTGAACATAATTCCCTGTTTCCTGGCATCCCCTCCAACATAACACTGAATATTCCTTGTTTATTTGATTTAATCTGACTGGTATTAAATACCACCTCCAAACTAATTTATAATTTTCTTTTATCCTAATAGACAACATTTTCAAAGTGCGTTTCTTCCACATTTCCCCCCAGATTTGACTATTTATCTGCTATTTATGTTTCTATCCTTTTCATAATCGACTGCAGCCCTTTAATGTTAATAATAATAATAATAATAATAATAATAATAATAATAATAATAATAATTTATTATACCCCACCCATCTGGCTGGGTTTCCCCAGCCACTCTAGGGGGCTCTCAATTGAATATTAAAAACATAATACAGCATTAAACATTAAAAACTTCCCTAAACAGGTTTGCCTTCAGATGTCTTTTAAAAGAAGGACAGTTGCTTATTGCCTTGACATCTGATGGGAAGGCATTCCACAGGGCGGGTGCCACTACCGAGAAGGCCCTCTGCCTGGTTCCCTGTAACCTCACTTCTTGCAGTGAGGGAACCGCCAGAAGGCCCTTGGTGCTGGGTCTCAGTGTCTGGGCAGAACGATGGGGGTGGAGACGCTCCTTCAGGTATACAGGACCGAGGCCATTTAGGGCTTTAAAAGTCAGCACCAACACTTTGAATTGTGCTTGGAAGTGTACTGGGTTGAAATCCTTATTTCATTATCCATGAGTTGAATGTAGTTCTTAATTTCTGGTCTCATGTCTTATGATACTTATCTAACCTGTTACCTATCTCATTCAATCCCACCCTACCAATTTCTCTCCCCCCCCCCATTTTTTCTGAGGCATTTCACTTCTCCCATTGTCCTCCCAAGGAGGGGGGAGGAGAGAGGCTCCTCTGATCACTGGAGCCACAGTAGAACTTCTCCCATTATATTTGTTCTGTCTTCACACACACAAGGAAAACCAAGGGGGTATATTGAGGAGATCCACCAACCATCCAAGAACATTTGCATTATTTTGCATTTGCATTATTTTGTATATTGTGTGCTGTGGGGAATAATGGAACCAATTTGAAATATACTTTAAATCTCCCTTTACAAACGAAAAACAACACACACGAGGCAGTGAGTCATCGAGGCAGAAGTACATCATTTGAATATATTTGCGCCGGAGGATGCAAAACAAGACTTAGACGGAACTGGAGATAAAAACCATATCTAGGATCTAGATCTTATAAAGGGATATAAGCCGTAACTAGGCAATTCCAGTGCAGCATTCACACCTGCTGGTGCCTCCCAACCTCCATGTCTGTTTGCTGTGGCTTCCTTCCTCTGTGAGTTCTCGTCTAGGTTTAGAAACTTTTGCAGTGGAATCCCAAACCCCGCTCCCCCAGAAAGACTGCTTGGTCTTGGGGGGCTAAGTTGGAAGAAGGAAAGATGTTCTGCTAGAGCGCCAAAGTTCCTGCCGGAGGAGCCCCTTGATCTTCAGCCCGAGGAGCGGCAGCGCCTGAAGCGGCCCCCGACGGCGGCGGCAGGGCGCCTTCTCTGCGGCGGCCGCGCCAGCGCCTCCCCTCGGAGCTGGACCTCGCCCTCCTCGGCGGGGCGGCGCCTCCTTGTGCCTGCGCGCAGCCCCGCGACTTCTGCTCGGCTCCTCGGCGCAGCCATGCCGTCCTACTCGGTGACGGTGGCGACGGGCAGCCAGTGGTTCGCGGGCACCGACGACTACGTCTACCTGAGCCTGCTGGGCTCGGGCGGCACGAGCGAGAGGCACCTGCTCGACAAGCCCTTCTACGACGACTTCGAGCGCGGCGCGGTGAGTGAGGGACTGGACGGGACGGGGGCGGGTGGCGCGCTTCGGCAGCCCGCGCTCTGCTCAGGCTCAGAAACCCTCTCGCCTCTCCCGCTGCAGAGCTGCCCGAGAGCCTTCCTTCCACAGAGAGGCATCGAGACGGGGGGCTTCTCCCCCCGCGCTGTTTCTCTCCGTCTAGCAAGCGGGTTCCCCATTTTGTGGCTTCCTACTGACAATGGAAACTTATGCCCGCTTCCCTTTTACGCCCGTCCTGCCTGCCTCGCATCCATCCCCCTCTCCGGCGCAGCGTTTGGTCCCTGCGCAGCATCTTGGACGGGGCGGGCAGCACTGGCACAGACCAGCTGCAGGGAGCAGAGCCGTCTTTTCCTATTGGGCTTACTGGTGCATTGCACCAGGGCGCTGGCCTCTCAGGGGTGCCCCAGCGAGTGGGGGAGCTGCACGGCTTTGCCAGCAAGCCCACCAGCTGTGCCCCATCCATAGCTGTCAGCTGTCAGATTTGAAAATAAGGGATCAGCAGCCTCTAAAATAAGGGATCAGCAACCTCACCTGTCCCGGGGACTGTGTACAGGATATCTAACAATCCGGGATAGCAGTGGGAAGCAGCGGGAAACGGTGCTGAAATAAGGGTAACGGTAAAGGGACCCCTGACCATTAGGTCCAGTCATGGCCGACTCTGGAGTTGCGGCGCTCATCTCGCTTCATTGGCCGAGGGAGCCGGCATTTGTCCGCAGACAACTTTTCTGAGTCATGTGGCCAGCACGACTAAGCCGCTTCTGGCAAACCAGAGCAGCGCACAGAAACACTGTTTACCTTCTCGCCGGAGCCGTACCTATTTATCTACTTGCACTCTGACATGCTTTTGAACTGCTAGGTTGGCAGGGAGCTCACCCCATTCGAACCACCAACCTTCTGATCAGCAAGTCCTAGGCTCAGTGATTTAACCCACAGCGCCACCCGCACAATTTCCCACAAAAAAGAGGGAAGGTTGACAGCTATGGCCCCATCAACCATATGGCTGGCGGGCATGCAGCTTGCCTCCCAAGCCTCCACGGGAGGAGAGCGATCCCTGCAGAGGCTTGGGAAAAGGTCAATAACTCTGGGAAACGGGGGTCGTCTGAGGGAACTTTGCACCACAGCGCCGGATATGCTTAAGATGGCCCTGGCAGGGAGCTTAAGAAACCATAGTCAAGGACTGCTGTGGTCGCTCTGGCTCAGTCTAGTGGGCGGCTGAAGGAAGCTCTGGAGGGGCTCAGCCTGGGTGGGTTCAGTCAGAGTCTAGGTTTGGGCTCATGGGGTGGCTGCTCTGACTGCGCCCCTTGCTCCCTGCCACCACACACAACCACACAACCTCCTCTGCCCACAGCAATGACTGCTACCAGGCAGCTTCAGCTTCCTTGCCCACGAAGGAGGGCAACTTTACGATATTTGCAAGGACAGCCGCAGCTGCCTCTGACTGTCGGGCTGAGCCTCCCTCTGCCTGCTACCCAAGGGCGCGGTGGGGAGAAGGAGACTTTGGGGTTGCTTTGCAGGACAACCTGCTCCCTCTGCCTGCTGCACCCTCTTTCTCTTAACAGCACACAGGTAACAGCAGCCATCTTTTTTCAGACACTGCTGCTGGGCGCTGACCGCAAAAACCTCAAGGTCCAAAAGGAGGCAGGAGGTGTGCAAGTGAGCAGAATCAGTTGGCTCATAAAGGGAACTTTCCCTCCATTTGCCTTCTCTTTGTGGGTGGCGCAGCCTCTGGTGCCACCCAGAGAGAAGGGCAGGGAGTGTAAGCACAGACTCTTGAAGAAAAGCCACAGCTTCCACCTGCTCGCTCAGGGTGAGGTCGCAGGGCCCAATCCTATCTACCATCCCGCCCAAAGAGAGCGTGTGAATGAGCAAGGACAGAGGGGAACGTAAGCAATCAGAAGCAGTGGCAGGTGTGCCTGAGAACAGGAAGTCCAATTGGGCCCATGAGGCCATCCTCCCCTGGCCACCTCCATCAGCTGATGCCACTGGTTCTGCCCAGGGAACTGGCGCATGAAGCCAAGGAGAGCTTGGAAAATACAGGCTTCTTTTTCTCTCTTCCCACATCAGTGCTGGGAGGACTGAGGGACTGGGGGGGGGGGGCGTCAAAAGGAAGCAGAGGGAGGGAAGGCAAGGAGGAAAAAATAGTAGAGGAAAAAACCTACCTGTCAATCATGCAATATCATAATGACATCAATGATTGACAGGTGAACACCCCTCACCTGTCAGATTTGGCCCTTCCTGATAAGGATCCGTGGACCCACCTCTGCCTTTCAGCCATCTCTTGTCTGATTGATTCTGCCATACTACTGAAAGAAATGTAGGGGGATGTGTTATCCTGAAAGGGCAGTGGCTGGTTCTGCAAGGAGCATCCGCTTCTCACTTTGCTAGTCCTTTTGCGGATCAGTAACTGGTTATGAGACCGGAGGCAGAGAGTAGGAATGAATGGACAATTCATCCAACAAAGGGATATAAAGCATGGAGCCCACGAGGATCCGCGTTGGGACTTGTGCTTTGTAACTTGTTCATAAACCATCTAGATTAGGGGTGGGTGCACAATGACATAGCCAAGTTCGATGATGATACCAAATTTTTCAGGGTCATCAGCGCTTTTTTCTAGAAAAAACGGTCCCAGTATTCCTCTTGTTGCTGTTTACATACTGTTTTTCTTCCCCTCTACAAAATGTATATTTACAATAGCCCTGGTCCTGATGTGATATGCAGGGAAGTCTTGTGAGGAGCCCAAGTGCATCCTGAATATTTGCTTTCTAGGTTGTCATGGGAGAAAGCTATTGTTTTTAACTTTGGACCTCTTTACAAACCTGTACTAGAAATCTGCTAACTAAGTCTCAACATTGTAAGGCTAATAATTCCTGTCACGTTATTTATTTCTCCCTATTAAAAAAAAAAGAATTATGAAGCATAGAAAACGGTTGTGAGAGAGGGAAAGCTGTTTGATGAGGACTGCATAAAAGTGGGAAATGACATGAAACCCCCCTCATCAGTTATAGAATTTCTTTCCCCTCTCTTCTGCTCATTTGGGGCGTGTGTTAGGTGGAAGAATATATAACCATATACTACATATCAATCACATCCTTCGATCCATTTGACCAACCAGTTTCGCTTTTCTAAATAAACCAAACAAAACCACTCATTAACATACCGAACTTCAACTCATTTCATTATTGCTACGATGCTGTTTTGCTAAAAAATAAAATAAGAGCTGCTGATTTGTGTAAAACTCTCCATAAATAAAAATTTCCAGAGAAAGCATCTCTGAACACACTGAAACAAAATGAGGTGCTGATGGGGTATTTCTCCCCCTTCCCCAAGAAAGAGGGTGGGGGAGTAAAAATAAAATAAAGCCCTCCCGTCCAAGATCTCCCCCTTGACTGAATGAATGAATGAAACTGAGTCTGCCTGGCTAGGACTTGTGTCTGGGAGATCTTTTTAGGATCTCTCTCAGAGGAGGCTGCTGTCACTATAAAAAATTACTGAAAGACTAGGAGGGGAAGGGATACCTGTTCTCTCCTCTTCTCCCCCCCCCAACATCTCCCCTCCCTCCCTTGCCACCTTCTCTCATTAAAGAGACAGTTCATGAAACAGACCCGCCTGTCAGCTGAGGGTTGCAAGGAGGGTGGGGACAGGAAGCGGCTTGCTGTTTGTTTTAAGGGGGGGGGACCTTTGCAAAAAGAGTCTGTGGTTGGGTGAGCATCGAGGGCTCTTTATGCTCTTGGCCTGGTGGGATACAATGAGCAGGATCTCCTTGAGGGGGAAGAGCTGCCTAGCAGTTGCTCTCCTTGGGCTCTCTGTGGCTGGCTGACAGAGCCTCTGAGGCACCGTGGGCATGGCTAACACACAACATCTGTGTGTTGCCCCAAGAAAGCCCTGGTGGAGGAGAGGGAAGGAAAGAGAGGGGGGATTGACTTCCTTTCCCCACTTTTCTTCTGATCCCAAAGGAGGCATGCTGCACACCTCTTCCATCCTAAGAGCTTCTTTCCCCAGGGGCAAAACGAGACTTCATTCCACTTGGGTCAAAGACCCAGTTTGGTGCACACATACGGCAAGGTGGCCTCTTTCTTCCCGCAGCGTCATCCTTGGTTTCCTCTTTTGCATAGACTCTTTGGGTTCCATCACCACAGCTCTCGCTTCCTCTGAAGTAATTCAAATTTGTGGTGGGTCCTTTTGATAGCAGAACAAGCCTTATGAGCTGCTGCCAGCCAAATACTCGATAAGAGTAGCAGATATGGAAAGTCTGAAAGGGAAATTTACTTGTAAACCTAATTCTGATCATAACTACAGTGGTACCTCGGGTTACATACGCTTCAGGTTACAGACTCTGCTAACCCAGAAATAATACCTCGGGTTAAGAACTTTGCTTCAGGATGAGAACAGAAATTGTGCTCCGGCGGCGCGGCGGCAGCAGGAGGCCCCATTAGCTAAAGTGGTGCTTCAGGTTAAGAACAGTTTCAGGTTAAGAACGGAGCTCCAGAACAAATTAAGTATTTAACCTGAGGTACCACTGTAGAAGGTTATCGAGAGTGTACTAGACTCCACTGTATATATGTGGTTTGTTTGGAAAAGTCAGAATAGTGGGGTCATGCAGTACTAAATCATTAAAAGACAATAAGAAAGAAAGAAAGAAAGAAAGAAAGAGAGAGAGAGAGAGAGAGAGAGAGAGAGAGAGAGAGAGAAAGAAAGAAAGAAAGAAAGAAAGAAAGAAAGAAAGAAAGAAAGAAAGATCGGCATGGCTCCCCTTCTGGAACAGGCGTGCTGGAAGCACATCCAGTGGACACATGTCTTCAGACTTAGTTCTACTTCTTAATGTCTGCTTTTGTTCTTTTTGCTGTATAGATTCTTTCACAAATAATGTTGCATAATCTCTTAGTTCCGCATCTCATTTAGTTTACTATCCTTCCCAGGGAGTTGTTTTGAAACTTAAAAAATAGTTGTTGCAGGACTTTTTGCTTATTGCAGCAGAAAGAGATCCAGAGATCTCTTTCTCACTCTGTGACCACTAATATCTAATATCTCTGCCAAGTTACAGTGTTATAGTCACAGGGCAAGAATTGTTTCTGCAGGAATAACATACTCACTTGGGTGTGCAGGTGAGTCCATGGACCAATGTTCACGGCTTCTGTTCTTTGCCCCACCCCCCAAAAAATCACAAACCCAGATAGCATTACTGAATGTTTTTGAATGGCAAGTGGTCTGTCATCATTACAACCAGATCCATTCCAGAATTAAGCACCAAAGGGAATATTATTAAAATTAAAAGCCATTAAAAAATAATAGAAACTGTATAGTATCACATCCTACATAGGAAGTCTATTGCAAGACAGAAGGTCTTAATGTGAAAATAAGAGTTTCAGAAGTGAAGTCGGCAAAAGTGATAATCCTATTATCTTTCTCAGGTCTTTCCTTATTCATACCAATCATCCCATTTACTTCTGCTTCTCAAGTGTACAGGAAAAGAAATTAATTGTAGTCCTGGAAGTTTTTGCTCATTCTTATTGTGGCTTCGTATGCTTTCCTGAGGGACGCAGGTGGCGCTGTGGGTTAAAATACAGAGCCTAGGACTTGCCGATCAGAAAGTCAGTGGTTCGAATCCCTGTGATGGGATGAGCTCCCATTGCTCGGTCCCTGCTCCTGCCAACCTAGCAGTTCGAAAGCACATCAAAGTGCAAGTAGATAAATAGGTACCGCTCCAGCAGGAAGGTAAACGGCATTTCCGTGCGCAGCTCTGGTTCGCCAGAAGCGGCTTAGTCATGCTGGCCACATGACCCGGAAGCTGTACGCCGGCTCCCTCGGCCAATAAAGCGAGATGAGCACCACAACCCCAGAGTCAGTCACCACTGGACCTAATGGTCAGGGGTCCCTTTACCTTATGCTTTCCTGATGCTTGTAAAATTCTTGTACGACAACCTATGTTATTGTTACCTGTGCCTCAAAATAGTATATGTTTAAAAGATGGAATATACTTAGCTCGATTCAATGTCATTCTTTTTTCAATCTCTGCTCTGCCCATTTCACCTTGTTTTTAGCTCAAGCAAATTTCTGCCAGTGTTAGAACCTTCCCCCAGTCCAAAGGCAACAGTGAGGGGAGGGGAGTATATGATGCACATAATATGATGCTCAACCATTCCTCATAAGACTTGGTTTCCAGACCCTTGATCATCTTGGTTGCCCTCATCTGCACAGGTTCCAGCTTGTCAATATCCTTCTTCAGCTGTGGTGCTCAGAACTGGTCACAGGACTCCAGGTGTTGTCTGACCAAGGCAGAATAGAGTGGTACTATTACTTCCCTTGGGACGCGGGTGGCGCTGTGGGTTAAACCACAGAGCCTAGGGCTTGCCGATGAGAAGGTCGGTGGTTTGAATCCTGTTGTTCAGTCCCTGCTCCTGCCCACCTAGCAGTTCGAAAGCACATCAAAGTGCAAGTAGATAAAAAGGTACCGCTCTGGTGGGAAAGTAAACGGCGTTTCGGTGCACTGCTCTGGTTCGCCAGAAGCAGCTTAGTCATTCTGGCCACATGACCCGGAAGCTCCCTCGGCCAATAAAGTGAGATGAGTGCCACAACCCCAGAGTCGGCCATGACTGGACCTAATGGTCAGGGGTCCCTTTACCTTTACCTTTATTACTTCCTTTGATCTGGACACTAGACTTCTATTGATGCAGCCTAGAATATCCCTAGCTATTTTGCTGCTGCATCACACTGTGGACTCATGTTAAGCTTATGGTCCACCAAGACCCTTAGATCCTTTTCACATGTACTGCTAGTAAGCCAGGTGTCCCTATCCTATATTTGTGCAGCTGTCATCTTTACCTGCAGCACACCTGATGTCACATATGATCTTGTGTGGCAGGTGTGTGTGGCTTGGGTAAAATGGCCTCACAGGTCATATTAGGATCCCTGGTGGTCCTAATATGGCTCAAGGACCAAAGGTTTTCAGTGTTTGACATAAATGCATGAGAGGGAATGTTTTGGGGTATCAATACAATGTCAGGTAGTTCATTGTTCCACTAACCCAAAAATAATGGCAGATGTCCAAGGAAGGAGCTCAACCATGACCTAAAGGTCACTTATCTTATTTTGAAACTTAAAAGAAAAACTAAAAACTTAAAAGAAAACTTATTTTGCAGGGAGGCAGGAAAGATGCTGAATAAAATATTATTCAGAGAGCAGGCCTGAGATTTACAATAAAATGCATTGCTATATAATGTTTTCTTTGTTAATTCTGATTTATCACCCTGTCAAAAATCTATAAATATCGAGATGTTTATACAGACATCAGATTCAGTCCATCAGAGCCTCCTGGGCTTTTAGGTTAGGAAACTCGTTATTGCTGTGTGTCTGTGGGATATGTCAGACATATTATGGGTAAAAGTTTAAGAAAACGTTTGAAATATTATTTGCTTGTGACAATCAGTAAATTGTGGCTTCACCCACACTTATCTTGCTAATGTGTAAATATTGTTTGATGATGAAGATTTGCACTATATCAATATTCCACCTTCATTTCAAGAAATACATTTTCTGAAGTCTTTTTGATTGAAAACGTTTTGTTGGAGTAGCTCCTTTCAGAACACACAGTGCCTAATTAACTGGTAAGTGTTTTCGAAATACCAGGAGTATGATAGTCTCCTAAGGGAGGTGAAAACATAACATTACAGTGAAGATAATTTGGTATAGTTTGGCATTAGTGACTCCCCACACACACTATGCTGGGAAGATACTGGGTAACAATTGCACCATTGTTGGGATTCTTAGTTCAATGATTAATCCATGCTCGTTTGCATATAAACAAAGTACTGGGATCACAGGGCGATTGTCTGAGCTTTACAGGGAATGAAACTGTAAGCTATCCCTCATCATATCAGAAGTAATATACCGTACACTTTGTGTTTTATGTTCTCAGCAGGAAAACCTAGTTTCAGGTAATATTTTTTGACCATCTGGATTCATCTTGGATCCATAGTATTTGCATATCTATGTTCATTATTTTTCACAGTAAGAGGGCCACCCCTGCTTGTTTCCATGAAAGCTTTACCTCACAGAATTATCTTTATCATCTGCTAATCACCAGACAAAAGGAAGCAGGCCTGGCCTTGGTTAAGAAAATAACTATCAGTTAAGGCTGATGGTTTAAAGCTTTAAGCAGCAGTCAGTAGTTCATCTTCTGGGATAAATAAATAAAACTCTCCAATCTGCAGGCGCTTTCGTCTAGGAATGCATTTGCCATGTGGATGCAGTACCCAAAAGTGTTTTCGCAGTTATCACTAAAAGTGCCTTTGAGACATTCATGTGACTCTGTTTTTATGTGTGAATATTCTGGAACAATACAACCTTTAGAATGCATCTGAAGGCAGCTCTGTATAGGGAGATTTTTAATGTTTACTATTTTAATATGTTTTTATATATGTGGGAAGCCTTACAGAGTTGCTGGGGCAACCCAGGAAGATGGATAGGGTACAAATACAACAACAACAACAACAACAACAACAACAACAAACAACAACAACTATTATTATTATTATTATTATTATTATTATTATTATTTTATTAACACAATACTTTTTTGTGAATCAGCTTGTGATCTTCAGATGAAGGATGGTATACAAATAGAATAAATTAAAATAAATAAAATAAACTGAATAAAATGATTAAAAAGCTGGGAGCTGGGGATAAGAGGAAAAGAAAAGGATCTAGCTAAGTTGAATAAGTCTTCAGCAGACATCCATGGGAATGGAACAGGCTTGAAGCAGAGAAAAATTGAATAGCCTTCTGAGTATCCAAGAAGGGAAATAGTATGAGGATCTATGATGTGGTCAGTTATAAGAAATAAGCTTCCTGATTGGCATTAGCTCTGACAAAGGAGGTTGATTACTTTAATGGCAATGCTGGACAGAACAGATCTTAAATTCTAAATAACTCAAGTACTGGTGACCAAAGGTAGACATACTACCCAGAAGGAGCATGATGTGTCCCCCACCAGAGGTACTACCCCTTAACACCCCCCCACACACACCCCAGAGACATATAATTTATTAATTTACTACAGGAGGGGGCCTGATGGAGCTGTACTCCTCCCTTGATGGGACGCAGGTGGCGCTGTAGTCTAAACCACTGAGCTTCTTGGGCTTGCCGGTCGGAAGGTCGGTGGTTCGAATCCCTGCGACGGACTGAGCTCCTGTTGCTCTGTCCCAGCTCCTGCCCACCTAGCTGTTCGAAAGCATGCCAGTGCAAGTAGATAAAGAGGTACCGCTGCGGCGGGAAGGTAAACGGTGTTTCCGTGTGCTCTGGCTTCTGTCATGGTGTCCCATTGCACCAGAAGCAGTTTAGTCCTGCTGGCCACATGACCCGGAAAGCTGTCTGTGGACAAACGCCGGCTCCCTCGCCCTGAAAGTGAGATGAGTGCTGCACTCCATAGTCACATTTGATTGGACTTAACAATCCAGGGGTCCTTTGCCTTTTACCTTTCATCCTCCTCCCTTGCTGATATCAGTGGTAGTTCTGGCTGTCTTGCCCTCCTTGAAGGGAAGATCAAACCCAAGAGCAGATCAGGTGAAAATGTTGAGCACAAGGGCACAAGCACCAGTCACTTAGTTTTTCCTTAAGGCAGCGGCCTTGACAGCAGTTGGACTCCTCAATGTTTGTACTGGATGTAGGAGAGGTTCCAGGGACTCATTAAGCTTGCACTAATTTTGTGGCCCACGTGTAAGTTGAATCACATGTGTGACAGCTGCAATGGGTGGAGATTTGGCTTAATCCACTGTAAGCTTTCTCTGTAATTTTGCAGCGATACAGCACTCATTGCTAAAAGCCTAGGCCAGGTTTCCTCAGCCTCAGCCCTCCAGATGTTTTTGGCCTACAACTCCCATGATCCCTAGCTAGCAGGAACAGTGGTCAGGGATGATGGGAATTGTAGTCTCAAAACATCTGGAGGGCCGAGGCTGAGGAAGCCTGGCCTAGGCAGCCAATGTAGTGCTCTCCAGATGTTGTCAGACTAGAGCTCATAGCATCCCTTTCCATTGGCTTTGCTGGCTGGAGTTGGCAGTCCAGCAACAGGAGGGCCCCACATGAGCTATGTGGCTCAGAGCAGTAGCAAAATAGGCACCTGGCCCTCAGCTTGTGCAGAGTTCCAGGTGAACCGAGCTTCTTGGTACAGGGGCTCACCAAAGACATGTCAAGAGCCGTCATAGCATGGAATGGCCTTAACTATCATAGTTGTGCTGTTTAGTGAGGATCAAATAACACCTTTCAGATGTGGCTGCCCTTAGACTCATAGACAGTGTTTTCCAACAGATCAGAGCCTCTGAATTTCATTCTTCTAGATTGATACTTACGATGTGACAGTAACTGAAGACCTGGGGGAGATCCAGCTGATAAAAATTGAGAAACGGAAGTACTGGTTTCCTGATGACTGGTACTTGAAGTATGTCACCGTGAAAACACCCATGGGTGACTACTTAGAGTTTCCTTGTTACAGATGGATTACAGACGACAAAGAGGTGGTACTCCGAGACGGACGAGGTGAGTGCTTTGCAGTGTCCTTGACTAAAAGCACTAGGCAAAGCCAGAGAACCTCTTTACTTAGTTCCTAACTTTACATATTTGTTGTATTATTCCAAGGTATCCAGACAAGAGACACGACTCATCACCCCCAATATGTAAATCAGATTGTTCTGTTCAGTCTAGAACAGTTGCTGAGTAGCTCCTTTCCTATGATAGTCCACCAGATCGCATGTACGCACTTATGGAAAATAGTTTATATCTGCTGTATTACATTTCTATTGGGCACAACTACAGTAATATTATTTATTCTTTAACGATTGCTAATTAAAAAAACAAAGCAGTAGTTGAGAATGCACCACTACAGTGATATGGACTTTAAGCAGAATAACATAACATAAGCAAGATAGGAAATTTATCTCCATTTGGTCGCCTAGAGCTCCAGGAACCAACAAGAGAGCCAACTGGCTAGCACACAACACCCAACCAGTCAGGGCTTACATCAAAGCTCAAATTTATATATTTCAGACCCTTAGTGGCTGAGTGCTGCCAGGCCTGATATCTATTGAGAGCCAGTGTGGTGTAGTGGTTAAGAGCGGTAGTCTCGTAATCTGGGGAACCGGGTTCGCGTCTCCGCTCCTCCACATGCAGCTGCTGGGTGACCTTGGGCCAGTCACACTTCTCTGAAGTCTCTCAGCCCCACTCACCTCACAGAGTGTTTGTTGTGGGGGAGGAAGGGAAAGGAGAATGTTAGCCGCTTTGAGACTCCTGAAGGGGAGTGAAAGGCAGGATATCAAATCCAAACTCTTCTTCTTCTCTTCTAAATCTTCCACCCTGTTCCAGAAGTCATTATTGGGATGGTGTGAGGGGTGTGTGTGTGTGTTATATCACCTGCCGCATCCTGTTGACACTTATATCTGAAACACAAACAGTAAATCAAGACACTAAAGCAAAGCAAAAACCCTTGCCAACAAGTATGGAGAAATAATTGGACAAACCAACTGGACTTCCAGAAGGGTGATCTATTTCCTCCTTCAGCTGTCTCCACTCATCAGTGGTGATGGCCCTTGACAAATTAAGCCCAAAGAAATGTGGTCATTGGCTGAAAAAGCTTGCCCACCCCAGCCCAGAAGATTAAGAGTTTGAGACATGAAGGAGCATGTAGAGGAAGAATAGGCAGAGAGGAAGGTGCACACGGCGAATTGCAAAGATGAGACAGCTTGAAGTTCGTAATGATTGGCAAATAATCAGCTGCATGCTTGGCCTTTAGCTTATTAGTACGAAGGAGAGAACTGTGCTTGCCCTTTGTACAAAGCTGTTGGTGCATTTTTCAGTCTGCATATCTTTTCATCATCTTCCACAGCCAAGCTTTCTGCAGATGACAAGACTCAAGTTCTTAAGCATCACAGACGCAAAGAGCTGGAGGATCGTCAGAAGATGTATCGGTCAGTTTCCTAAAACTTCCTATTTAGCGCTATAATTTTTCTATAGTACCCTGAAGTTGTGATCAAGGAGACCTAGCTTCAATTTTACTATATAATGATACACCAATACCTACAAGCTGTGGCTCTCAAACGTCTCTCAGTGTGCTGGTCCCGGGGGGAGGTTACCGTGGGGCGAGGTCCAGGACCTGGGTCGAGGGTCGGGAGACTGTCCTCCACGGGCGAAGCGGGGTCCAAAGCGAGGAGCCGGGCAAGGACAGGAACTCTGGAGGAACAGGACTGGGTGCTGGCCGAAACAGCTCTTCAACGATGTTGTTCCCACAACCTGGGACTGGGCTGACTGGCCTTTATCTTCTCTGAGGCCAGGGGCGGTCCCGGCCCCCAGGTGACCCGCCTCTCCTGGCCTTAAGGCAAGCACTCCTCCTGGGAGAAACCAGTTTCCTCCGCCTCTCTGCCCTGAGCCTCTGCAGCTCAGGAGAGGCTGGTGGGTTACTGGACCCAGGGGGAGGCTCACTTTCCCCCTGACAGGGCTGGGAGAGGCGCACCTGTAGGCAATGCGTCCTCAATCGCCTCCGGAGCCAGAGTGGATTCACCTGGTGCCTGCTCCTGAGGATCCGGCACAGGTGCAGGCGCTTCAGAATCAAGGCCCTGCCCCAGCTCAGCCGGCCCTGGAGGCGGGGACTCCTGTGCAGGCTGGGATTCCTCCGGTTCAGCCTCTGAATCGGATTCCCAGGCCATCACACTCAGACAATGCTTGGACAATGCTTGCATATTCCATAGAGACTTAGAGCCACACATAGCCATCACTTCTGGCTCCCATTTTAAAACAAATGGAACTGCTACATAAAATACAAGGGCATTCTGCATGTTGCATATATGCTGAGTTCATTAGGCAAGCGTTAGTTTCTACTAGTCGGCTGTGAAGTCCAGTCCCAGCAATAATACAGCAATTTATCAACACATAGATTGTCTGAAATTTTTCCGCAAACTCTGGACTCTTGCGGTAACGGGGGGAAAGTTCTCTGATTAAAAATGAATCAAATTCATATGAGTTTCAATTACATCAGTTTTCTGATCTAGGTCAAAGTAAAGCTTCGTCTTCTGCATTAGTGAGATAGAGAAAACGTAGTATACTCATGACCCAAGAAATGTTGATTAGTTGCAAAGCCGGAAAGGGGGGCATTCATACATCTTCTTCTTTTTAAACCAGAGAATAGAGTGCAATTAAAAGCCTTTTGCGTATTACATATACTGTATTTTTCGCTCTATAAGACGCACCAGACCGTAAGACGCACCTAGTTTTTGGAGGAGGAATATTCTGAATCTCAGAAGCCAGAACAGCAAGAGGGATCGCTGCACAGCGAAAGCAGCGATCCCTCTTGCTGTTCTGGCTTCTGGGATAGCTGCGCAGCCTGCATTCGCTCCATAAGACGCACACACATTTCCCCTTACTTTTTAGGAGGGAAAAAGTGAGTCTTATAGAGCAAAAAATACGGTATGCAGGGACTACAAATTATGGCTGGGTTTGGTAGCAAAAGATACATCTAGGCATGCTCAGGTACCCAGAGGCACTATTCCACACCCAAAGATAGCTTGCCCAGTTCATAACCACCACCACCACCCCAGTTGTTGACTAAGGTATATGCAGGAAACAACTAAAAGTTGTGTGATCATTTCTGGCTACCTGGTGGGCAGTAGCAGATGGGAGGGGCGTCGCCACTGTCCTTGCTGCCGAATGGATTGGACGGAGGAAGGGACCGTGGCCAGGTTGTGTTTCCGGTCCCAGCTTGCCCTCAAATGGAGAAGCTGCCTTTTGAGTTATTTTCATTTTTAACCAGGTGGGCAGAATGGCACCCAGGCTTTCCCCTGAACATAGATGCCAAATCTCACAAGGAATTGCCTCGAAACATCCAGTTTGACAGCGAGAAAGGCGTCGACTTTGTTTTGAATTATACTAAAGCGTGAGTATTATGGTGGCTCTCATTATTTGGTAGCCATATTCTGGATTGGTCTGGGATAATGGGGGAAAGGACAAAATTGATTAAAGGACAATTTAAACATATATTTTAACCACGTAACACTTTAAATGACGATGCAAAACAGCACATGATTCCATTTTGAATGTAAAATTTCAGTAATCAGAACAATGGTAACAAACATAATACTTATTACTATTCTTCATAAATGTTACCTTTACAGTACATCCCAAATAATTAATAAAATGATACTAACCCTATCAACATATTCTAATTTTATCTACCCAGCCCCTGTCTTCTCACAGTCTAGCTAAATTTGTAAAATTAGCCAGTTCTAATATAGTCTAAGTTGCTTTTAAAAAAATCTTTTGTATGGAGGCTTCGCCTGTCTGTCCAACTACTGTCCCAATTATTGCTGTATTTATTTATTTAAAAGCATTAAAAAACCACATAATTTTTTTCAAAGATGTCTTGTTCACTTCTTTATAATGGCATTGTTGAGTTTGGATCCCAATCCACAAATCTTTTCACTTAGCAGTAAGTTGCATGCGCAGGACTACATGCAAGGGTGAACTGGAAGTAGAGTTGTGTGGAAATGACTCCTTAAAGTTCTCCACTTCGTTAATGGGCAGAAAAATTGGTGGCCGTTTCACCAAATTTCTCCAAGGGGAGTAGTAGTTTTCCAACAGTTTCTCAGTGGTGGGGCTTACAGCACTGGCAGTGCTATTAATACAGTTTTTCCTAAGGTTTGTTTTTGCTGCTGCTGTGCCAGCTGTGTTTGCATCCAGTCCAATTAGTTTAATACGGTCATAGACGGTATTTGCCTTTTTTTAATCCTCCATGATGCCTTGGACTTGGCGTTCCAGAGAATCGTGATGGAGAAATAGCAGCTACCATTAAAAATGGTGGATAATGTTCAGCAAAAAAAATTGCAACTCAACCTTGTTTTTCCAGGAGGATTAGAAAAAGAAAAATCTTAGATATATACTCAGTAAAATGTCTCCTAAGAAATTTTGTTGCAGTTTTTTGGAAGGTAACATAAGATGATTTAGAGGTGGTGCCAGTGTCCAATATGTTTTAAAACACTGGTACCATTTTGCTTGTGAGATTTAGTTCCTAGATTTATTCCCCTTCATTTACGTCCTTCATTTCTGAAGACTTCATACAGAAGTAAAGAAGTTATGGGAAAAGTGAAATGTGCAAGGAGAGAAATGAAACAAAAAAGATTGCAGCCAATGACCTCACAGTATTTTTGGTTTTTTTAGGATGGAAAATCTCTATGTTAATCGTTTCATGCACATGTTCCAATCTTCCTGGAGTGACTTTGCAGATTTTGAGAAGATATTTGTCAGAATAAGCAATACCATTTCTGGTAAGATCGATTGCAGTTGTTGACACTAGCATCACAAGATGAATTAATTTTTATGTTACTGACCAAAATTTCAGTTTGGACGCCATTTAGTAATTTTTCAGCTAAAAACCTTTGGGATATGAGTTAGGCCAATAATTCTTGGAATTTATGTACCCAGTGGTTGCACAAGTCGAAGGGCACTCAAGAAACTAAAGGTAAGTAATGTAAATTTATTAATTTAATTACAGCTTATACTGTACTGTAATAATGGTACACTAAAGGCAATGTGTGTTAGGAGGTAAACCCTGTAAACGTGTATCTCAGTAGCCAAATCATGGAGTGATAAGCCTGTAGAAACCGAGTTTTCATTTTTACCATAGCAGAGAAGCCTTGAGAGGCCACAGTAAACCAATAAGCTTTTGGAAAAGAGGTATAAAACAGGCCACCCGTACCTAATAGTTTTGCACAGTAGAGACCTAGCTAGTGGGGAAAGTTGAGTTAGAATCAGCAAAGTCTACTTAGCTTTCACCTCAAAGTCAGTGTAACTTTTAGTTTTTAGGGGAGGAAAGAGCAGCAAACCAAGCAAAAAAAGGAAGTATTTGTAAAAGCTTCAGTTTTTCATGCAGTTTTCAAAACCAGAGTGCAAATTGCAGCTTAAAGCTGTGGGGTAACTTGCCCTTATCTTGATTTAAGAACAAAGCAGGCCTGACTTAAGGTTGTCAAGAGCACCTTGAAAGTGAAAGGATAGTCCTCCATCCAAGTCTTAGCCAGGGGTGAAATTGCCAATGTCAGTTTCTCTCACTTTTTCATCTTTGCAACCTTGAACTCAGTTCTGAACACTTGAATTTCCATTCTTGTACACATTACCGTATTTTTTGCCCCATAGGACGCACCGCCCCATAAGACGCACCTAGTTTTTTTGGGGGGGAAATAAAGAAAAAAAATATTTTTCCCCCAGGCGCGGGGCTGGCGCGGGGGAAGCCCGAGCTTCCCCCGACCCCAGCCCCCAGAACAGGCTGCTGCCTGCAAGTCTTGCGAGCCTGGCGGGACCTCCTGGCAGGAGGCTTGCGGACACCTTCCCGAAGCACGGGGCGTCCTCCGGAGGGCGCCCCGTGCTCCGAGCTGCAGGCTGCTGCCCGCAAGCCTTGTGAGCCCGCGGGAACTCCCGCTGGGCTTGCAAGGCTTGCGGATAGCTTCCTGAAGCCTGGAGAGCGAGAGGGGTCGGTGCGCACCGATGCCTCTCGCTCTCCAGGCTTCAGCGAAAGCCTGCATTCGCCCCATAGGACGCACACACATTTCCCCTTCATTTTTGGAGGGGGAAAAGTGCGTCCTATAGGGCGAAAAATACGGTACTTGGTTGGAGATCTGGACTGCAATATTCCGAGACATGTGGATTTTCTGAAGGAAGACTACATGTTGACTCTCCTATTGTTTTGCAAAATGCAAATTAGGTAGGGTCAGCTGTCCCGAATCGAATTTCTCCCCCATCCTTACTTTCAGCTCTGCATAAGCACACTTCTCAACTACCGTATTTTTTGCTCCATAAGACACACTTTTTCCCTCCTAAAAAGTAAGGGGAAATGTGTGTGTGTCTTATGGAGCGAATGCAGGCTGCGCAGCTATCACAGAAGCCAGAACAGCAAGATCCCTCTTGCTGTTCTGGCTTCTGAGATTCAGAATATTTTTTTTCTCGTTTTCCTCCTCCAAAACCTAGGTGTGTCTTGTGGTCTGGTGCGTCTTATAGAGCAAAAAATACGGTATGTTATGACGTAGAGCTTGCTCACCCATAACACTAAGGCAAACCATGGATTAACATCTGCATTCACATCTGGGATGCATACAGGCTCTGCTCAGCGCTCCCTTGTAAGGGCTCCCTTTTGTCCTTCATCCCGCTTTGCTGGCAAGCCAGCAGAACAAGAGGTGTTGCGCAGCTATTGCTCTTGCTCTGCTGGCTTCTCAGTGAAGCGGGAGGAGGGAAGGAAGGGTTTAAAGCAAGAAAAGCGAGAGCCGCTTACATGCTCTGCACAGAATTTTTTTTTTCTGGCTTTCCCCCTCTAAAAACTAGGTGCGTCTTATGGTCAGGTGTGTCTTATGGAGTGAAAAATACGGTAGTCAGTTTCAAAAAGCTTTAAAAGGGAGTCCTAGAGGGCTTCAACTGCCCCATAGCCTCTGCATCATCCCCACTTAATCACCACCCAGTATCCACCCCCTTGACCAGGCATAGGCAAACTCGCCCCTTCAGATGTTTTGGGACTACAATTCCCATCATCCCTGACCACTGGTCCTGTTAGCTAGGGATGATGGGAGCTGTAGTCCCAAAACATCTGGAGGGCCGAGTTTGCCTATGCCTGCCCTTGACCATAGGTTGGCAAACTAAGGCCCGGGGCCTGGATCCAACCCTATCGCCTTCTAAATCCGGCCCGCGGACGGTCTGGGAATCAGTGGTTTTTTACCTGAGTAGAATGTGCCCTTTTATTTAAAATGCATCTCTGGGTTATTTGTGGGGCATAGGAATTCATTCACCCCCCCCCCCAAATATAGTCTGGCCCCCCACAAGGTCTGAGGGACAGTGGACCGGCCCCCTGCTAAAAAAGTTTGCTGAGCCCTGTCCTTGACAAACATCCCCATTCTCACAGCACTAAATGGACCTCAGTCCATCTGCCATTCCATTGCTGCTCACCGGAATTTGGCAATCTCAATAGTTTGACTTCTTGTTCTACTTGGTTCCATCAGCAACTAGACAGGGCTATATTTAGCAAAGGAGCCCATTATGTGTATGTATGCTTTTTATGTAACAATATTTTAATATCCAGTAATCTCAGTCTCTTCCAGCGCCTCTAATGAATCATAGAATCATAGAATCATAGAGTTGGAAGAGACCACAAGGGCCATCGAGTCCAACCCCCTGCCAAGCAGGAAACACCATCAGAGCACTCCTGACATATGGTTGTCAAGCCTCTGCTTAAAGACCTCCAAAGAAGGAGACTCCACCACACTCCTTGGCAGCAAATTCCACTGTTGAACAGCTCTTACTGTCAGGAAGTTCTTCCTAATGTTTAGGTGGAATCTTCTTTCCTGCAGTTTGGATCCATTGCTCCGTGTCCGCTTCTCTGGAGCAGCAGAAAACAACCTTTCTCCCTCCTCTATGTGACATCCTTTTATATATTTGAACATGGCTATCACTTGAAGACTGCAAGTGTGCTGGGCATATCATGTTGTTAAATAAATTTACCCTGAGCCTCATTTTCAGGCTCTGCCTTCCTTTTCTCTGTTTGGTTTTTTATTTTTTTGTTTTACTTGATATAGCTTAATATAGAATAGTTATTATTTTTTGGAAGGCGTTCTGCTAAAAATAGTCTTTGGGTTTCGTTCTCTTTTTTCTCCTTTTAGAGTATGTGATGCAGCATTGGCAAGAAGATTTTATGTTTGGATACCAGTTCCTGAATGGGTGCAATCCTGTATTGATCCAAAAGTGCACAGAGTTACCAAAGAAATTTCCCGTGACTACGGAAATGGTAGAATGCAGTTTGGAGAGAAATCTGACTCTGGAAGAGGAAATAAAGGTATAAACATAGAATGGATTTATTTCAGTGTTATAGTAAAAGGTAAAGGTACCCCTGCCCGTACGGGCCAGTTATAGTACTCATCAGTTTAAAAGCTTTTCAGGAAATGTATTGAAGCAGATTGCATTCTTTGGGAAAGGAGTGCTTTGTCATACAAACAGAAGATTTGCAGTTTGAACACTGAGTTGAAATTCAGTGAATCAGTTTGTATGTAAAGTACATAATTTGAAGGCAACATTCAGGTCAGGATAGGGAATTCCTACTATACAGTACTATGGGATGCACTTTTTAATGCTGAACATTTTGATGAAATTATAATACCTCTTCCTTGGCTCCATGAGGAATGATGGTCCTGTGAGCCACCGGGAGCAAGTTATCCTTCCTCCAATGATCACATAAATAAAAAGATTACTAAACCTATAAACACATTGTTATATTATATTTCTTTTAAAGCAATAACATCTGCCCACCCCCATTGTCTGACTTGTCTTTAAGACACGAAGCTTCTTGAGGGCAGACACCTGTCTCTTTTTGTAAAACTCCGTGAAATACATGAGATGTATGAGACATCTAACAGGCTTTGGAGGCAAGATCTGCTGGAATCAAAAACTTAGGATACAGTGGGTCTTCATTAAGTCCCTGACCCTGGCTCAGTCAAAGATAATTTGCTCATCCTGGTTCCACTGAGGCTCAGCCGGTCTTGGCTTCTGGGACGTCAACAAGGCCAGTGTAAATCCCCCAAAAGGGATGTCCTGCAGGGAGACTTAGGCTGGATCTCAACCCTGTCCAGCTCAGCCGTATGACCTAGCAACCCAGTGTAAAGGTAAAGGGACCCCTGACCATTAGGCCCAGTCACGGATGACTCTGGGGTTGCGGCGCTCATCTCGTTTTATTGGCTGAGGGAGCCGGCATACAACTTCCAAGTCATGTGGCCAGCATGACTAAGCCGCTTGTGGCTAACCAGAGCAGCACATGGAAATGCTGTTTACCTTCCTGCCGGAGAAGTACCTATTTATCTACTTGCACTTCATGCTTTCGAACTGCTAGGTTGGCAGGAGCAGGGACCGAGTAACGGGAGCTCACCCCATTGCAGGGATTCGAACCACTGACCTTCTGATCGGCAAGTCCTAGGCTCTGTGGTTTAACCCACAGCGCCACCCATGTCCCAGCAACCCAGTGTAGAACGCTCTTTTAAAGGCTTGTTTTGCTTCTGCCTGGCTTCGGGAGAACAACTGCAGCTGTCCCGCTTCTGAACAGTTTTTGGATCCGGTGTAACTTTACTCTGGCTTAACCTGTTTGCTTTAAGCCAGTTTCTTGGGCATAGGATTGCTGCCCTAAGAATTTAGTGCATTATCAGGGACGAAAATCTGAAGCTCCTAAAAAGAGGCTTAAAGGACACACATGACAACACATTTATGCTACGTAAGTTGCAATATTGTGGTGTTATGTTGGTCACAAGTAATGTTGCATGTAAAACATACGGTACTTCAGTTAATATCTCACCACATTTTCTTAATGCTAAGAACCTCACATGACGAGGATGTAGCTAAAACATAGATTTTTCTTTTCATTTGTTGTGGGGAGAGTATTTTTGTGACTAATGTAACATTCTCAAGCAGCATACATCATACTGCCTTTAAGCTCATCTGATTTTGTTCCTAACATAAAATTTCTTGTCATTTCACCAAATGGGAAAGTAAAGCTATCAATAACCTATTCTCTAGTTTCTTGGAGAATAGAGAATTTTAACTGAACTTGGGGGGGTGGAGTGGGAATAGAGAGATTCTGAGTCATCTTGTATGTCACACTTCTGGTTGTTTACTCTAATTTCAAAATAACGTTGCCATATGAAACTCTTGAAAATTATATTTAGAATGATATAGAACATGTTGGTGATGTCCAAAAATGAAAGCCGAGTCTGTAGGTTGGCATTTTCATGGAATAACCCATTAATCAAAGTAAACAAGTGTGCATGTTTTCTTTCATTTTTCCTACAGCAAGGGAATATTTTCATAGTGGATTATGAACTTCTGGATGGTGTTGAAGGCAATAAGACTGACCCCTGCACTGTGCAATATCTGTCTGCTCCAGTCTGTTTATTATATAAGAATTTAGAGAAGAAGATTGTCCCTATTGCAATCCAGGTAATCTATGTTTTACCCACTAAAATAATAATCTTTCATTATTGAAAGAATTGTTAACTATTTTGTTATTATTGCTATTATTGCTATTATTATTGCTATTATTTGCTATTATTTACACCAGATAAAACAAGCTCCTGAGCCAGGGAATCCTATTTTCCTGCCATCAGATGCAAAGTATGACTGGTTATTGGCCAAAATTTGGGTACGTTCTTCGGATTTCCACATCCATCAGACTGTTACTCACCTCCTTCGGACTCACTTAATTTCTGAAGTGTTTGGAGTAGCCATGTTCCGGCAACTGCCTTCCGTCCATCCTCTCTTTAAGGTGGGTTAATTGGGTGCTAGGAAGGTGTGCATATCAGAGATGATTGTTTTGTTTTCTGCAAGACCTGCAATTTTCTGTTAAATGTATTGTTAATAAAAGTAATATTTGATATTGTACAGACGAGAGAGCCCCTGTATATTTAAGGCAGATAAGGCAAACAGCATTCTATCATTATAAGACTGGAACATATATATATATATATATATATATATATATATATATATATATATATATATGATCATTTGTCCCAGCTCTATGAAATGTGGCAAGAAAAAATGACCTCTTCTGAATTGTAAAATGGCTCATATTTAAAATATTCCACTAAGAAAAAGCTAAGATAGCACAGTTAAACAGTCTTCTTAAGTGCAGTGTTTCTTAAAAAAAACCTGGCCATTTTAATTTTCTTTGAGCCGTTTTAATTTGACCAGTATTAGATAAATAAAGCACACAAATAAATAAATAGTGTCTTCAAGTGGCAAATTGTCTACGATGATTTGTGTCTGAAGCTGGAAGTAACATGCAGGATGAAGATGGATTAATGGTTCATACCTTGTTAAAGAGTGTGCCCTGAGGTGCCCTTGGACAACAACACTATGTATAATTGGTCTGAATTATGTGCATCTGTAAGCCTTCTCTGCCCAAATTGACAAATCAATGTCTTTGTATTATTTTGCTGGAGAACCCTATTTAACCTTCAATTCTGGTGCAGTGCAGTCCAACATGTTTGAATATTACCTACATGTTTGAACGCCTTTTGGCAGTACAGTGGTCCCTTGGGTTAAGTACTTAATTCGTTCCGGAGGTCCGTTCTTAACCTGAAACTGCTCTTAATCTGAAGCACCACTTTAGCTAATGGGGCCTCCTGCTGCTGCCGCGCTGCCGGAGCACAATTTCTGTTCTCATCCTGAAGCAAAGTTCTTAACCTGAAGCACTATTTCTGGGTTAGCGGAGTCTGCAACCTGAAGCGTATGTAACCCGAGGTACCACTGTATAAGGTGCATGTTTCTCATACTGTAGATCTGATATCTAGCAGCATCTATCAAATTGTAAAGGACTATGCTTTGAAATTGTCTTCAGTTCATACACATAATTTATATTAAAGCTATAGTTCCTTATTTGAAAGCAAGTTGTTTTGGGAGCCCATCATATTCCATTGTTAACACTGCAGGAATATTTCATTCTTATCTACTTTCTCTTCTGGTTTACAGCTCCTGGTATCCCATGTGCGGTTTACAATAGCCATCAACACTAAAGCCCGAGAACAGCTTATCTGTGAATATGGCCTTTTTGACAAGGTGAGAGAGCCTTGATTTCATAAATTTGTACCTCAAGGAAGTGTCTTTCACATAGTTCTTTCAATGACTTTTCTCCATAAAATAAATTAAATTAAATTTAAAAATTAAAAAAAATCCTTCCAGTAGCACCTTAAAGGTAAAGGTAAAGGGACCTCTGACCATTAGGTCCAGTCGTGACCGACTCTGGGGTTGTGGTGCTCATCTCGCTTTATTGGCCGAGGGAGCCAGCGTACAGCTTCCGGGTCATGTGGCCAGCATGACTAAGCCGCTTCTGGCGAACCAGAGCAGCGTACGGAAATGCCGTTTACCTTCCCGCTGGAGCGGTACCTATTTATCTACTTGCACTTTGACGTGCTTTCGAACTGCTAGGTTGGCAGGAGCAGGGACCGAGCAACGGGAGCTCACCCCGTTGCGGGGATTCGAACCGCCAACCTTCTGATCGGCAAGTCCTAGGCTCTGTGGTTTAACCCACAGCGCCACCCGCGTCCCTAGTAGCACCTTAGAGACCAACTAAGTTTGTTCTTGGTATGAGCTTTCATGTGCATGCACACTTCTTCAGATACACTGAAACAGAAGTCACCAGACCCTTATATATAGTGAGAGGGTGGGGAGGGGTGTTTCTCAGAAGGGTGGTGGGAATGGGTGATTGGCTGATAGGTGTGGTAAACCTGTTGACGACTGTTAACAACTGTAATTGGTCTTACAGGAAAAAGCAAGGGGTAAGATGGCTAAAAATAGCTTTATCATGTATAATGAGATAAGATAAAGCTATTTTTAGCCATCTCACCCCTTCCTTTTTCCTGTAAGATCAATATTTTATTCAACAGTAAGCTCCACTATATGCCGTGGATTTTACTCTGAAATACAGTACAAGTTGTAAAGGGGCTTCTTATCAGTAAAGAGATGCTGATGTTGGAGCAGATATGAGCAGCTAAAATAGCAAGGCCGAATAGCAAGGCCAGACAACATGCAGCTGACACAATGCTGGCAGAAGAGAAAACACAGAACTCAAAATAGAGGCTTGGAATTGCAAAGCTAGAGCAGACTGTAAAATAATCAAGTAAACCCAAGTCAATGCACCAAAGAGAAAAACCCACAGGGTCTGACCTAAAGAAAATCCCCTTCACAAGCCCTCTAACCATAGCTGTCAACCTTCCCTTTCTTTGCGGGAAATTCCCTTATTCCAGCGCAGTTTCCCGCTGCTTCCTGCTGCTATCCCGGATTGTTAGATATCCCGTAGACTCTCCCCGGGACAGGTGAGGTTGCTGATCCCTTATTTTTGAGGCTGCTGATCCCTTATTTTCAAATCTGAAAGTTGACAGCTATGCCTCAAATGGCCATGCCTTTTACATGAAGGAAAATCTCCCCAAAGTAATTTGATTTGGACTCAAGCTAATTGCATACTTTCCAGTCTCCAGTTACTGTAACACTTGGCTTCTTTAAAACAAGCGAACATATACCATTACAAACACTGATTTGCAGTTAAGCAGTTAATCTGTAGAGTGAGATTTTATGCTGGTTCTATTTAGGACTAGCATGACTGACTTAGGTTCATTAATTTAAGTGGATCTACTCTGAGTAGGTCTAGCATTGGATATAACCTATTCCCGTGTCTTTCATATTATGTTTACCATCCACTTAGCTGGCAGGTTTCTTATTCTGTAAAGGGAACAATAAATATGATTTTTACACAATGACTATGTAAAGGAAAGCACACGTCCTTATTTCTTGCTTGGCCTGACAAGGTTGTATGCATTCTTTGGAGGACTTGCAAGTGGTCAACGGGCATGCCTTGGGCATTTGTGTCCGTCAAGGAGGTTTACAACGGCACTAATCCCACTCCATGTGGATCCATGTGCACTATATCACGGCTGCGTGATGCAGGGGTCAAAACTTCACTCCAGTGTGGCCCAGGCCCTCATCTCCAAATCCTCTTGTACAGCAAGATCCTCCCCATTGTTAAGAGCACTCATATTTAAGTGGAACACATGAGCCTTAGGGGCCAAGGTCCTTTTGCCCCCCCCCCCAATAAAAGATTTGAGGGGGCTGCCCCCTCTCAAAGTTGATGGGTATTTCCATTCAAATGGTGTGTGTGTGCCATATCATGTGATCAATTACCTGTCCCCACATGTTTTATTCAAGTTGGCCCCTCTTCTATAATAATAATAATAATAATAATAATAATAATAATAATAATAATAATAATTTATTATTTATACCCCGCCCATCTGGCTGGGCCCCCCCAGCCACTCTGGGCGGCCTCCATAGAAACCAAAAATACAGTAAAATATCACACGTTAAAAACTTCCCTGAACAGGGCTGCCTTAAGATGTCTTCTGAATGTCAGGTAGTTGTTTATCGCTTTGACATCTGCTGGAAGGGCGTTCCACAGGGCGGGCGCCACTACCGAGAAGGCCCTCTGCCTGGTTCCCTGTAGCTTTGCTTCTCGCAGTGAGGGAACCGCCAGAAGGCCCTCGGCACTGGACCTCAGCGTCCGGGCAGAATGATGGGGGTGGAGACGCTCCTTCAGGTATACTGGACCGAGGCTGTTTAGGGCTTTAAAGGTCAGCACCAACACTTTGAATTGTGCTTGGAAACGTACTGGGAGCCAATGTAGGTCTTTCAAGACTGGTGTTATATGGTCTCGGCAGCCGCCCCCAGTCACCAGTCTAGCTGCCGCATTCTGGATTAGTTGTAGTTTCCGAGTCACCTTCAAAGGTAGCCCCACGTAGAGCGCATTGCAGTAGTCCAAGCGGGAGATAACCAGAGCATGCACCACTCTGGCGAGACAGTCCGCAGGCAGATAGGGTCTCAGCCTACGTACCAGATGGAGCTGGTAAACAGCTGCCCTGGACACAGATTTGACCTGTGCCTCCATGGACAGCTGTGAGTCCAAAATGACTCCCAGGCTGCGCACCTGGTCCTTCAGGGGCACAGTTACCCCATTCAGGACTATGGAGCCTCTATTCCTTAATGCTCTCTGCCACTTGTTTTGGGTGCCAAAGGCCAATGCCACCGGAGGAGGAGGGCTTGCGCAGATACTCCAGCGAGCGATGAAGCACCTCACCTACACTTCCCTGTGCTTCCCTGAAGAAATCAAGGCAAGAGGCATGGGAAGCACGGAGGACATTCCATACTACTTTTATCGGGATGATGGTCTCAAAGTGTGGGAGGCCATAAAGAGGTAGGAGATGGTCTGAAATAAATTTTATCTTGTCATGCTGAGAACCAGGAAATCTAACCGAGATCTTGGAAGTGTGAATCTACCTATTGCATGTTCCTTTTAACAACGTTCCACACAAGGTGCTTTTTGAAGGAGCCGAGAATCTTCACATGGCCACTAGGTCATAGTGAATCCATTTTGTTTTGCTCTGTGACAGATGACTCATTTTACTGGCAGAGGAACAGTATTGGGGATGGTCCTGTTAGCCACCATTTTAGAAGGGTCTAATAGGCATGGCTCTGCCACGTACCTCTACAAAAGGCTTCCCTATAACCCTCAACTTGGATTTCTCAATATTTCTTTGTTTGCTCATATCGTTTATCCAGATCCACTCATACTATATTTCTAGGAGTATCTGTCTGGACCTAGCTGCCTGCCTAATCGGGTCCTCCCTTAAAGAGGGCACGTGTTGCAGTGAGACCTGGCAAACAAACACTGTGTTGTGGGTGGGTTCGATTGAATAACCACAACACCCAATTGGTAGGTCCCTTGATGCTGGGTTTAATCAGGCCAATGGGACGCAAGCTAAATGGATCAAGGGACCTATATACCCATGCACATGACACAGAGCTTCCTCTTTTAGTGCGTGCATCGGAACACCCGCCCACCTCTCCCTACTTTTAGGGCATTTTTTGCAATTGACCTTGCTATGCCGTCATCTGTCATCTGTCGTTGGGACAGGGGCATGGCAGGAATTTTCCCCACTTGGCTGATTGGCTGGTGCCATTTGGGTTTTACCTGCCGTGTAGCAAATCGTCACAACTTGTAAGGTTGCAGATAGGCGCTGGTTCAGGTGATAGCGATGGGGGAACACTCTCGCCATCCCTATGTGAAGGGTATTCCATTAAAGGAATCCAGGGACTCGATGGTTTGGTCAAGCCCTGTGAGGGGGTTGTGCCCATGCCTGAGTCCAGGAGGGCATTTGGGTGGTGGACATAGCCTGTTCCCGGCTTTCTGCTTATCCAGGTGTTCACCCTTGGCTCACCTATGCTGGAACCCTGGGTCAGCGCTACCTGCAACGGTGCAGGGAGCTAGTCGAACCAGAGCCTATGCAACCAATCACTTGCTGTAATCAATAAAGTTGTGGCCTAAATTCTGCCAAAAACCAAACCAAAATTTGAGTCTTGTCTGAATTTAAGGGGGAGGTTTAAAGGTCTGAACACGCAAATACAGACAACCAGCTTACCATGAGGTAAGGATTTGTACCATGGCTTTGCTGGGTTGTCTGCAGGGCCAGAAGTAGAAATCTTGGCACCTGAGATTTGGCAACATGAAACATGCCCTTTATTCCATAAATAATTCCCAGATGAAGAGTGGTATAGAATCAGAGAATCTTAGAACTATAGAGTTGAAAGGGACTCCTTGCTACCTGTTGTAACAAATCACATTGTAATGCCTTGCGGAAGACACACAGTTTATCCATGACAAAAATTATCTTTCTGCCTCATTCAGGGCTGACATTAGCCTTATCTGTAAGGATCACATGTAAGGAAACACACAAGAGAAGCAGGGGTATGCTGCCATCAGCACGTAATTTAGTGACCTCCATGCGTTCGAGGGTGAAGATCAGAAACAGGGAGCCTTCTCTACTCATGGAGTTTTCCCACACAATTATAAACCCTGCTTCTGAAAAATATATTGGCTCCGCCCAGAGAAGTGTGTGGAAGCAAGATGGGCAGTGTGTGGAAGCAAGATGGGCATTGGACACCATTAAGGAAAATGTCAAAATATAATTCATCCAGACTTTTTATTCTGTCTCTAACCTAACGGGATGCTGAGTATTGACATACAAAGCAGCCTGCTGTTGTTTTTCTACGGGGAAATACAGATTTTTCCAGATATCGCGAAAGCTTGCGACCCTCCCACTTCCCAGTTGCATTTTTGACAAAAGTTATATGTACCTCTGTGTGTGCACTCAGTGTTAACGGAGCAGTTCAAGAGAATGTAAAAGCTTGTAGTCACTTTCCTTTCTGTTTTCTGCAGCTTTGTGACAGATGTTGTGGACCTCTATTACGATAGCGAAGAGATGGTTTGTGAAGACGTGGAACTCCAGGCCTTTGTGAAGGACGTCTATGTTTATGGGTTGAGAGGAACCAAGGCTTCAGGTGAGATCTGCTAGCCAGATTCTCTGTCCTGTGGCATTGCTGGCTAATGAACAGAAATGCATTCCTCCTTTGATCTGAAACTGAGTTAGAGATGTAAAATTTCCAGCAAATGAATCCATTCTTCTCCTGGAATAAATGGAAATTTGGAAGACAATCTGAAATCTATGCAATGCTTTCTTATCAACCCATTCAAAAGTTATGGAAAATAAGATATTAATAGCAAAAGAATAGGCAGGACATGCATCAAAATTACTGTTAGCACAAGCGTTTCTCAATATATCATATATGTGCTCTGAACCTCAGTTGTAAAAGAAATATGAGCATTGCCATAATTGATAAAGTATCTGCTAATCTCTTGAAAAAAATATCGAAAATTCATTAATTGTGTTCTACCATTTACTTGCATTAAAGGGACATTTTTATTCATCCCTATTCTAGCCACTATAATAATGTGTGATAAAAGTTAACATAAATAATTTGGGCTTTTAAAAAAAAGTGAGTAAAAACATTTTAAGATGCAAGTCAAGTCGATATATTGTTGATATCAATCCAGATCTTTCTTTCTGCATTCAAATTTTATTTATTAATCAGGTTGAAAGCAGCATAGGGTTGGACACTATCAATGAATTTAGTGCAAAATATTTAAAAAATATGAAAATTTCCATAATCTGGTAGGCTGGTTTATATGTATTATTTTGTAATAAATTAGCTTAATCATAGTTGTTCTCAGGGTCTGGGTAAGTTCATATGGAGAAAGGTGGTCCTTGAGGCATTGTAGTCCTGAGCCGTTTAAGGTTTATAGGTCAAAACCAGCATTTGAATTGGGCCTGGAAGCTAATTGGCAGCCAGTGCAGTTGCACCAGGATTTTCTCATACCGTCTTGCCCCAATGAGCAACCTGGCCACTGAGTTCTGCACTAGCTGAAGCTTCTGAACTGTGTTCCAGGCAACCCTATGTATAGCGCATCTCAGTAATCCAGCCTAGAGGTTACCAGAGCATAGACAACAGAAGTTAGGCTGTCCCTGTTCAGATGGGGGGGCAGCTGGGCTACCAGCCAAAGCTGATGGAAAGCAATCTGCACCACTGAGGCCACCTGAGGCTCAAGCAACAGAAAAGGATCCTTAAGTAGCCTCAACCTTTGTAGCTGCTCCTTCAGAAGGAGTATAACCTAGGACCCTCGTACTTATGGGACCGCCTCTCCTGGTATGTCCCACAGAGGACCCTAAGGTCCATGAATAATAATAGCTTGAAGGTCCCGGGCCCTAAGGAAGCCAGACTATCCTCCACCAGGGCCAGGGCTTTTACAGTGACGGCTCCGACCTGGTGGAACGCTCTGTCCCATGAGACTAGGGCCCTGCAGGACTTGATCTCCTTCTGCAGGGCTTGTAAGACAGAGCTATTCCACCTGGCCTTCAGTTCGAATTAGCCTGATCCTCTCTTCCCTTTCCCCTTTCCTCTTCTATGAAGACACCCTTTCTGGGACTCCACATTTGAATTCCTCCTTGGACTCCTTGCTGACCCTAGCAGGACCAACTTGGCCAGTTAGCCCTGGTGATCATTTGATGTCTACTGACTGGGTTTTTTGTTTCCCCCCAAAATGACCCCTGAATTTTTGAATTTTATTGATATTGATGCTGCATTTTATGTTGTAGTTTATGTTGTTTTATACTGTTTTTAAGTTGCATTTTAATCAATGTTTTATATTTGCTCTTAGCCACCCTGAGCCCAGTTTTTAAACCGGGAAGGGCAGGGTATAAATAAAAATTTATGATTAATTTATTATCAAGAGCAGGCAAGCTCCCCTTCCATCCGGTCTCATCTCATGGGACAGTGAAAAATAAATGTTGTTGTGTTTCCAGGTGGGGGAGAATTCAGAAAAGTTCCACAGCCTTCCTTTAGTTTATTAATTACTAATATTATCACTACTACTACTGCTCTTATTAATTTAACAATTTCTTCTTCTTTCAGGATTTCCGAAGACAATAAAGACACGCCAGAAGCTGTCAGAATATCTCACCGTAGTGATCTTTACAGCATCTGCACAACATGCAGCAGTAAATTTTGGTCAGGTACAGTTTATCTGGAAGCAATTCTGTCCTTGAACTTCTAAAGTGGGTTTACACACCAGTCCAGGTAGTCTACAGTTTGATAAAGAAATATCAACGATGGGAATGGTGGGGTCACCTGAGTGCCTGTTAAAAGGCATAGAGCAGCCTAACCAAAATTTTGTCTTCCAGGTGATTTGGACGTGGGTAACTCTGCAGTCTAAACCACTGAGCCTAGGGCTTGACTATCAGAAGGTTGGCGGTTCGAATCCCTGCAACGGGGTGAGCTCCCGTTGCTCAGCCCTAGCTCCTGCCCACTTAGCAGTTCAAAAGCATGTCAAAGTGCAAGTAGATAAATAGGTACTGCTCCGGCGGGAAGGTAAACGGCGTTTCCGTGCGCTGCTCTGGTTCGCCGGAACCACATGACCCACATGCTGGCCACATGACCCAGAAGCTGTCTGTGGGCAAACGCCGGCTCCCTCGGCCTATAGAGCGAAATGAGTGTGCAACCCCAGAGTCGTCCACAACTGGACCTAACGGCCAGGGGTAAAGGTAAAGGTAAAGGGACCCCTGACCATTAGGTCCAGTCGTGGCTGACTCTGGGGTTGCAGCGCTCATCTCGCTTTACTGGCCGAGGGAGCCGGTGTACAGCTTCCGGGTCATGTGGCCAGCATGACTAAGCCGCTTCTGGTGAACCAGAGCAGCGCACGGAAACGCCGTTTACCTTCCTACTGGAGCAGTACCTATTTATCTACTTGCACTTTGATGTGCTTTTGAACTGCTAGGTGGGCAGGAGCAAGGACTGAGCAACGGGAGCTCACCCCGTCGCAGGGATTCAAACCGCCAACCTTCTGATCGGTAAGTCCTAGGCTCTGTGGTTTAACCCACAGCGCCACCCGCGTCCCTTTTAACGGTCGGGGTACCTTTACCTTTAATAGCAGTTCCGTCCCCAAACATTTGGCGGGCACCAGTCTTGAAAAAGCTAGGAATGGGGTAAAGGAAACAAAACAGCACTTTTGTGACCATCCTATCCTAAAAACATATCAACAATGTCTTTTTTTTAAAAAA